>NW_004524592.1:21688199-21694164 GCF_000260255.1 Octodon degus | reverse complement strand
ATATATGAGCTGAGGATGTAGGTCAATGTGAAGACCCTGGGTTTAATTCCTAGTACTGTCCAAAATAAATCATTTTTAAAGATTCCTAACCAATAAACTGAATCTCTGCCTCTATCCAGTTTCTTCACAACCTGCTGCTAACTTCTGCTTCCGCCTTATTCCCCCACTCCCATAGGTCCCCTCCTCCAGCTGGCCTCGTGCTACCTGCTCTTGGGGCAGCCTTCACTCTTGTCAAGATCTCTGTTTGCTGCCGCCATTCTTCCTGCTGAACAAACAGCATCAATTACCGCTTGCTTGAACCAGTGACAGTGCAGCCATCTACGCTGGCAACCTGAGCTGGGCCCAGCTGGGAAAAAGCAAACATGGGATGTTGAGTTTCTGAAAGAAATTTCTGTTCATTCAGTGGGCTGCTTGCTGCTGCGATCTCGCTACCTTTATGGCTACTTTGTAGTGGCCCACATGAGGTATCACTGCCACAGAGAGCACGAGCCCTCCTTTGGGTGTGCTCTTTTCCTAGTTTGAATTCCTACAGTGCCTATACCTCCTTCATTGAATCATGCCCATTTCATTGCCTGGAGACCATGCAAAGCTTCCTGGGGACCAGCATGGCCCACCCTGCTCCAACAAAGGCTTGAGTGTTGCTCTACTTGCAGGCCCCTCATGGACAGGAAGGGAAACCGTGTGTGCACAACAGCGCTGACTTGGGAGCCTGTGTCTACCCCAGCGTGTGATCTTTTCACAACGCTAACTCCTTGAGCCTCAGTTTTCTAATCTCTAAGATGGAGAGAAGAATAATTAACTTAACAGGAGCTGCAGGAGGTAACTGAAGCAGTATGCAGTCTTGTAAATGCTGCTTTTCTTTGTCCTCTCTCTTCCTAGTTCTAATGTATAGTTTTGTACCTTCTACATGGGAAATAAGCAATAACTATGCTAGCAGATTTCCTACAATGGAAATCTTTAACTTCATCAGGGTCAAAATAGTATTCTCCAAACAGCTGAAAGACAGTCAAAAGTCATAGATAAGCAGGCATGATGGTGCATGCCTGAAATCTCAACATAGAGGGTGAGGGAGAAAGGAGGATTATAAGTTCAAGTCCAACCTGACTCAGGTTGGACTCCCTGATGTGGCATCTCCCCCAAACACAGGGAGGGCTGAGGGCATGGCTCAGTGGTGTAGAGCCCAGGGATTGAATACCCAGTACTGCAAAAAAAAAAAAAAAAAAAAAAAAAAAAAAAAAAAAAAAGAGAGAGAGAGAAAAAAATCCAACATGTCTTCGAGGAGTGCTTAGGAGGGAGACACACATAGCTTCACAGCATTGGATCTGAGTAGGAACACGAGTGTCCAGCACAGAAATTGTGCCTCTTGGGGTCACTGTAGTCTCTCAGCCATGCCTCATGTGCGAGAAGAATATTTGGCTACTCCTGACAGCAAAGTAATGGGTGACTGTCCAGGCTCCAGGCACACAGTGAACACTGACCAGGAAAAGACCTTCCCCGGCAGGCGCTTTGGCTCCTGATTGCCTTTTCTCTGTGACTCCAAACTTTTCTAGTGTTTTTATTGGCCACACCCTGAATCCTGAGTCATTCTCAGCACTGTGTCAGGATTATATTTAAGAATACCAGGCTACTGAAGTTATGAGATGAGCACTACATACAAACCCAGGGCAAGGTCCCCTGTGGCTGCCACCTCCCTGAGCGCTGGCCTGGCTTCCTCTGGGGTCTTCCTGCTCTCATGGGGCTCTGGCCTCTGTCCCCAGATCCTTTTCTTCTTCCATGCTTCACAGCTAAAATTCACTTCACCCTCACTTTCCATAACTCCTACATGCAGCTCTGTGATGTATAACAGAACATAAAACTGCATACTACACAGTGCAATCAGCAAAATCACAGGCCTGTATAAATAAAATGTACTGTCCAAGAGGGACATCAAGCCTCCATGAACAAGATGTATAGGACTGCATGAAAAAAGATGGGCTGTTAAGTCTGAGCGGTAGATCTTAAACCCTAATAGTCAAATAGGTTGGTCATCAAATGAGGGACATGTATCTGTCTGAAACATCTATATATGTTGAGGTTCTTGTTCTCTGGAAAGGTGTTCTGGCAGGTGGAATGCCACATGCAAGGTCCCACCTGCATGGCTATACCTTAGAGTGGGTGCCAGGGGGAGGGGACACGTGCACATTCTACTTGTAGCCCATTGATAAAAATTCCCCTAGGTACCCTGGGCTTCTTCAAGTGCTTCACTAAGCTACATGTCAAGTTAAACCAATCACCTTCAGGGAAAAGGTGAAGGCAAAAGATAACACAAGTTGTCCCACATATAGAGCTCATAAGCTGTAGATCTAAATAAAACTCGAGGTCTCTGTGTGGAGTGCCCAGATCCATAATGCACATGGCCTAAAGAACAGACTGTGCAAAGCTGGTTTTTTTCCGTATGTTCAGCCATTTCATCACTGAGTGGATATAAAATATATTTATTCAGATTACTAAATCTGAATAAATACATATGTATATTTATATATGAGCATGTATAGATAAGAATATATATGCATATGAAAAATATACAGGTATATTTATTCAAGAATATTTTTGTGGAGTTAAAGTTATAGGTTGGTGGCAGGGTGCTTGCTGTAAGGTGTGGGGTGTAATCCTATGCACCACTGCCCTCAAAAAGAAAAAAAAAAAAAAAAAGGAAAAAGAAAACTGAATTTTCTGTGTCTCAACACTGGAAAAGAAATGGAGATAAAGATAAGTGGCTCAAGAAAAGATAACAACTCGCACCAATGCAAAGCAACAGAGGACTAACTTAATCATTCCAGCAGCACTGTGTACTATCTGCCGGAGTCCAGGCAGAATACAAAGACAGATAGAAAATGCTGCAGAAAGCTGGACATGAAAAGTCTTCAATTAATTTCAGGAGAAAAGAATTCTAAACAAAAATTAGACTTTAAGATGATATAATACTCTTTAAATACATAAATGATCATGTAAAAATAAATATGGGAATCTGGTAAAATAAACAAACAGCTGCACTCCATGGACGTACCCGGAGCGATGTGAGCCAGCTGGACAGCACAGGGTCTTTCATCCCCTTTAACCATTTCCATGTTAAAATGCCAAAAAAACGTAGGGGCTACCACCGTCCTATCATATAATGACACATAAAATGTAGATATGGGGGATCTAATACTCTACCAGCCTAGCATGATTTGTTCAGGATAGAATCTATTTACTAGTTTAATGTGACAAATCTCTTGTGTAATAAGCAAGACCAAGGCTTTACACACACACACACACACACACACACACACACACACACACACTTTGCAGATTTCTTGGGGAACGCATGTGCCCTCCCTCTGCCCCAAGGCGCAGTGTATGAATCTGAAGAAGGCTGTGTGGGAACACAAATATGAAATATGGGAATTGCTGAAGTGTTAGGTTAGAAGGATCTTAGTATAAAATTTAAAACATATGAATAGAAAGTTAAATACTGTTCCCAAAATATAATATTTTATCCAGAAATAATTCCTTACAAGGCATCCACAGTTTTGAGTTTTGTCATTTTTAGGCAAAATATTGTGAAATGGCAATGACAATATCAGAACAAAAATTATTTTGAAGAAAAAAAATGGGGGTTGGGAAAGAAGGCAAAGTGACATCTTCCACTTCTTTTCAAATGTATCTAAAAACAAACCAACCAGCCACCCACAAATGCAGTTGCATGCCTCTGCATGCAGTTGTCTGATGGCATTTGCTGGTGGTTTTCTCTACATTTTTTTCTCACTGGGTAATCCAGAATGACAACAGGCGCACCACACTAGCGTCCCAGGCTCCCAAGGGGATGAACGCTCCCTTGAGTTAACAGGCACCTCCACATGAAGTTATGAGGAAGGCTTTGAAACTCTAAAAACTGTTTGCCATAGAACTGGCCCCGGTCTGAAAGGGTACCTTTCACTTAATACCATTGCACTACTATTTTAGTATCCAAAATAATGCAATTTATTAAGAACTTCATGGACAGGGCCAGCCAAATAGCTCAGCGGAATAAAGCACTTGCAAGTAGGCACAGGGTCTGGGGGTTTGACCCTCAGGCCTGCTGTGCTGGCCCCACCCCAGGGGCACACTGAGATAGCAATTGAGACTGGGCGTGGTGGTGAGTGCCTGTAATCCCAGCTCTTAGGAAGCTGTAAACAGGCAGATCACTATGAATCCGATCTAGTAGTGAGACCCTGAACAACCTGTGGACCCTTCCCTAGAATACAAAAAAAAAAAAAAAAAAGCAACAACAACAACAAACCAAAAAATCTTCATGGACAGAAGGGACAGGAGACCCTCCTGCCAGCAGCAACATAGGATTCTTGCATTCGAGTCAAGAGGCAGGGGCTTATGTGCTACACTAGACAAATGCCTGCATGTGGGCTTTATAAAGAACTCTGAACACATCAGAGGTGGTCTAAGAAACAGCCCAGCTACCACCAGGCCTGGCACCAGGTGCTCAGCCAACTGCTGGCTTGAGGACCTTACAGGGAAGACTCCGCTGGTGGGCCAGGTGATGGCTGTCACTGCTGAGGGCACAGAGGGCCTATCCGGGCCCAAGAAAATGTCAACACATTTTGGTGGCCAGTACAGGATGGGGATCCAATACAGTTTTTAATACAACTAGTTCCTCCAGTTTGTATAATGAAGTTGTTGATGAGTGGGAAATTTTACATGTTAAGGTAATGTGCCACTGTGTACAATCACTGTTAACTATTTTCTATTAATATTCTTGATTATTAAATATCAAAGTTAACTCTTACATCGTGCCAGTAAATTGCTATAAAATAATATGTCATGAGTATGGCCCTGGGTTAATGCTATTCATTTGCATCAAAGATTAAACATGAAAATAAATTATTTTAAAAAAGAAAAAGAAACGAAGGTTTCAAAACTCTCTATAACATGTGAAAGCAGGACACTGAAAATGACAAAATGTTCAATGAAATCTCAGCCCTTGGAAGCCTCAAAGAAATGCTTCCCCTGGTGTTGTTTAAGGGCAGCATGGCCATAGGGCCCTTGGTGTGCATGGCTGGTCACTTCCGTTTGCCCTCAGTTTCCTTTCCCTTAAGTTCTTAGCCCACCAATCACAATTCAGTTATGTTGGCATACTTTCTACTTTGTACAAAGACTAAGCTAAATGATGCAGAGATAAATAAAGATGAAGGCATAGATCTTGTCCTTGAAGATTAGCAAGGAGAGGTGAACTTCAGAAATAGCCATCAACTAAAAGAAGAAAAGAAAGGCAGAGAATCAATATCTCGAGTTTGGCTATGTACTAGGCACCGCGTGAGACATACATGCTGATTGTAACCCTTGTACATGTAACCATATGCTGAGATGAGATGCCACTGTCTCTGACATAGAGATGGAGAAGCTGAGCCTCAGGGTGGCTGAGCAACCAGCCCAAGACTGCTCAGCGGCCAAGCGCCAGAGCCAGGACTGGAGTCGTGGTTGGTCACACTCGAGAGTCTACCATGCGCCTTCATTTTGAATGTGAGGTGATCCAAAGAGCTGTGTGGGTAAAGAGCCATGGGGCATCCAGGAAAAGGTGAAGTTGCACTGTGGAAAGCAAGGAAGAGCATCTTGTGCAGAGAACAACGAACAGAGGTCAGATTATGGAAACCTGAGTGTGTTGAAGGACTAGGTTAAAAAAGGCTAGAACAGTAAAGGCAGTGGCTTTCTTTGGGCAAAGCATAGAGCACAGAAAGAGCATTGGTGAAAAAGTAAAGCAAGATAATCCTAGAAAATAAGCTGCAGGAGAGGATTTGAGCGTCGGGCAACAAACAAGATTTCCTTGTACTCTCAGTGGCGTACAGATGGAGACTCACAGTTAAGGCTGCAGGAGAATGGCATAATGAGAACCATGATAGGCAATGGCAACTGGCCAACGCAGATACCATGATATACCATGATAATTAATATA
>NW_004524592.1:21674933-21688099 GCF_000260255.1 Octodon degus | reverse complement strand
TTTGGTACAAGGTCTCACTACACGGATTGTACTTAGAGAGCCTCCTGTTTTCAGCCTCCCAAGCGCTGGGATTGCAGGTGTGCACCACCACACCCAATCTCATTGGTCATCTCAGTGTGCCCGGGGGGCAGGCGGGGACAGCACGCCAGGCTGGGGATCGAACTCTGGTCTCTGCACCTGCCTAAGCAGGTGCTTTAGTCTGCTGAGCTCTCTGGCCGGCACTTGATACTTGTTGATAGTAGCCTCAATCCCATCCCTCTATACTTCCACTGTGCATAAAGGAAAGGCTAAATATTCACTTTCCTGGCAGCCACCGTAACATGTGTGACCTGGCTATACCCAGTCGGCAGTGGGGAAGTCAGCGCCCGGAGCTGCAGTGGTGTGGGCTGCTGTTTGGTTAGCGGCAAGTCCCCTTAGTAAGGGGTACAGAGTAGGTTCCTGTTCCACCCCTCCTGACTGCAATACTGGGCAGGAAAAGGAAAGGAAGAGGACCATGTGGAAGATAACAATGAAGAAAGGGAAGGTGTAGGGTCTGCCAAATAGCTCAGTGGATTAAAGTGCCCGCAAGCAGGCACAAGGACTGGGGGTTCAATCCCTGGGCCTGCTGTGCTGGCCCTGCCCCTGGTGTGCACTGAGATGGCTATTCAAACTGGGTGTGGTGGTGTGCATCTATAATCCCAGAACTCAGGAGGCTGTAAACAGGTGGATCACTAGTCTGACCTAGTAGTGAGACACTGAACACCCTGCAGACCCTTCCCTAAAAATACAAAAAAAAAAAAAAAAAAAAAAAAAAAAAAAAAAAAAAAAGAAAAGAAAAAAAGAAAAAAAGAAAAGAAATGGAAGGTGCAGGTGAGGAGCCAGCTGGTACCACTTGGGGACAGGACTGTGGGGCCCACATCTGGTCAGAGACCAAGTTACAGAATCAAAGGCATCAGAGTGTGGCATTGACCCCGTGGTGCCTGTGGCTGCCCAAGGCCTCCACAGATGCTCCCCACCTAAGGTGCAGATGGAGCCTGGGGTTTTCAGATGGACAAGTGGCGGGCGGGACTTGCAGGTGGGTGGGAGTCAGGACTGGAGGTGTGAGTCTTAGGACTGGAGATGCTAGCACTTTACTAACCATTCACAGTTAGAAGACCCCAGTACTTCGGATGTGACACCGCCAACTGGTGCATGAAAAAGTGCTCCACGTCATCAGTTGTGGGAGAAGTTCAAGTCAAAACCACATAGAGAGATCACCTCACAGCAACTAGGATGACTGCTCCCAGAAAGGCAAGAGACGTACTTAAGGGAAGGAACAGTCATTGCAAAAAGCGGTATGGCGGTCCTCAAACAATTAAAAAGAAAATGACCCTGTGTCTGACAATCTTACTCCTCAGATGTATCTAAAGGAAGGGAATCTAGTGTCTGGAAGAAACACTTCTCACAGCAGCCAAGACAAAAAGCTGTGTTTGCCAATGGTGAATGGACAGAGAAAGCATGGTAGATAGATATTCAGCCAAGACAAAGGATGAAATCTTGCCTCTCGCAATGATATGGATGAGCTTGTAAGACATATTATGTGTGAAATAAGCCAAGCCCAGAAACACAAGTCCCTCGTCCCTATACATGGAATATATTCCTAATTAGTGGAGGTGGCACTGATCAATGAATGGATGGAACTGTGTGGTACCTAAATGTCATGGAAAATTATTTAACCTTTAAAAGAAGGAAATCCTGGCATTTGGGACTACATGGGTTAACCTGGAGGATACTGTGCTAAGTGAAACCGCAAACAAGGCACAGAGGTGCTGTGTGATCTCATTCCTAGGCTTACATGGAGAATCTTAAAAAGTAGAACCGCTAAGAGTACAGAGCAGGGGCTCGTGGCAGAAATGGAGAGGTGAAAAAGGGCCCACACTTGAAGTGATGATGAGCAAAGTGATTGATAATGACCATGACGAACATAAGTGTGGCCTTGCATGCCTGTGACTGAAGCTATTCAGGAGGTTGAGGCAGAAAGACTGCAAGTTTAGGGTCAGTGTGGGCAATTTATGCTGCGTAAGTCAGTCAGTCTGTCTGTCTGCCTGTCTGCCTGCCTGTCTGTCTGCCTGCCTGCCTGCCTCCTGTCTGCCTACCTGCCTGTCTGCCCGCCTGCCTGCCTCCTGTCTGCCTGCCTGTTTGCCTGCGTGCCTGCCTGCCTGCCTGCCTGCCTGCCTGCCTGCCTGTCTGCCTGCCTGCCTGCCTGCCTGCCTCCTGCCTGCCTGCCTGCCTGCCTGCCTCCTGCCTGTCTGCCTCCTGCCTGCGTGCCTGCCTGCCTGCCTGCCTGCCTGTCTGCCTGCCTGCCTGCCTGCCTGCCTGCCTGCCTGCCTGTCTGCCTCCTGCCTCCTGCCTGCCTGTCTGCCTCCTGCCTGTCTGTCTGTCTGCCTGCCTGCCTGCCTGCCTATCACACATGTTTTCTCTCTGCCTCCTTCTGTGTCTCCCTCCCTCTGTCTCTCTCTCCCTCTCTTGCCCTTTCTCTCCTGGTTGTTTCTTCACTTGTTCCTTGTCTGGGGTCATCTCTCAAACTACCAGCACCCAAATCCAACAGGACTGCTCTGGCCTGATGCAGAAGCGACCCAAGCTAGACAGAGGTCCTAAATGAACGTAACATATGTTCATGCTAACAATGCTCTCTCCAGCAGCACACCATCGACGCCTCGCCTTCTCTCCCAAGGCTGCAGCATGGACAGGGACAGCAGGGCTTTGGATTTAGCCTCGCCTTCTCCCAGCTGATGCTTCACCCAGGTGAGCATCTGTCTCCTCTGAGCATATGACTATGTGAACACACGTGTGAGCACACGCACATAACACAATGTCCTCGAGCTGTGGTGAGCACGAAGTAGAATGATGTGTGTAAGGAGCCTTTCTGTCTTCACCTCACTATAAAACAGCTATGTCAAATTTAGGAAAGAAGATACAACTTTCTTCTCTAGCCCCTTTAATAATTAATTCTAACTAACATGGAATATGAATGGAAAGAACAAATAATGAGAATGTACTTTATGGTCAATACAAATCAGGGGCTGGCCAAATAGCTCAGCAGATTAAAGCACCCATAAAGCAGGTGCAGGGGCTGAGGATTCAATCCCCAGTATTGCCATGCTGGTCCCGCCCCCAGGACATGCTGAGACCGTGACTGAGACTGGGTGTGGTGGCACGTGCCTGTAATCCCAGCTCTTGGGAGGCTATAAACAGGCAGATCACTACGAGTCCTATCTAGCAGTGAGACCCTGAACACCCTGTAGACCCTTCCCTAAAATATGAAAAATAAAAAATAAAATAAGAAAAGATTAAAGGTCAAACTCATTCTCATGAGCTTAGTGTACAGAGAACTGCTCTCCTGGGAAGTATATAGGAATTTCTGCTCACTTGATTAGATACCCTTATATAGAGAGCTCTCAAGAATTATAAATCATGTTCTTGTGGTCTAGGACTGGGATGAGCACATAATAGATAATTCTGTAGATGCTGACTGCAAAGTTACCACGAATTGGCTTATGTATAAAACAACATAGGAGAAAAGTAGCATTCAACATACCAAGGGAAAAGATAGAAGCTCGATAAATTATTGTTATTCACAGTTATTACAATGCTTAAGATGAAGAATTAACAACTGTAACTCCTTCTCAATAGCATCCTACAGAGCACAGTTAGTGTTGGTAATTGGGTTTGAATCTGTTGTCCTATTTCTAGAAACTCACTTTTTCTTTTGTATTTCCATCTCTGTACACATTGTGCCCTGTCTCAAAATTCACTCATTTTCTTCAATCTGATTTAGAGCACCAAAAGATTTCCTGTTGACTGCCTTCATGCTTAATTACAAATCATGTCTGCAGCAGTTGGTTTATATTGAAAATGTAGAACAAAGTCAATATCCGTCTGTATTAAATCAAATGAAGCCAGTAAGATCACAGTCTCAATAATCAGATTTGGATCCCGCCGTGGATTTACAGCATTATTAGTACATGATTAGTTAGGACTTAATGCAAGCCAGCTCACACCCGACACTCGGGCTTCCTGCCTGCTGCAGAAGTGCTGTGTGCTGGTCCAGATCAGTTAAGAGCTCCACGTGCTGCAGGACATGCAGCAAACCTCGCCATCTGGCCCGGCAGCTGAGGTGGCTGCGTGGCCCTTGAAGGCGCCCAAGTGCTCTCCTGTACGGTGTCATGACTACGAGATCATAGCTTTCCTGTTTTCTTGGAAAAGCGCTGCAGAGAAACCTTCACACTGGCTGAATCTGTCAGCAAAGAGTTCCCTTACCTGAGGACCAGGCTGCCCCTGAAACGGAGAGGAGGAAAAAGAAGTGTTACTATACAGAATATTTTCACTACCAAGATAGTTTACAAAATCTTTACACAGTATTTCTGAAGATTATACTGCCTAATTATGGAGAAAATTTATGAATTTAAAAAAAAAAACACATTGGCTGGTTCAAGTGCAGTGGTGTTTACAACTAATTGGTCACAACCAGTTACAGATTTCTTTGGGGCTGGGGAGGTAGCTCAGGGGAATAAGCACTTCCCTGGCAAGCACAAGGGTCTGAGTTCAATCCCCAGTTCCACCAAAAAAAATAAAATAATAGAAAAACCACATCACATCTTAATATTTTTTACCCTATGCTATTTCTCCAATATCTGATGCTATGTTCTATTGTATATATGTATCTCCAAAGGGAATCACAGATTTTAGCATGTTCCAGAATTCAGCAGGGGAAGAGTCACAGAAATATCACACCTCACACTACCCTCACCAGTGGGTTACATCTTCCAGCACAGAATTTGTAGAGCTAGGTATTCAGGGTCATTTTAGAAGTTACTGAGTCACTGACTTCTTCATCATTTCAGTGACATTTTAATAAACATCTATGTTTTACTTTGCACAAACTTAAGGCATTTAAAAAGGACATGAGAATCTTTGGATCATTAAACAGCATTTCAACTTCTTGCCCAGTCAGCGGACTCTGTGAACTCAGGCCAATCAAATTTGTTTTGAATGAATGTCAACTTCCTATTGCCCATGATAATAATAGTTCCAAAGCAGTTCAATGGTGAACACTTCCAATTAAAGAAAGATCACCTGTTAGTAAAAGTATTGATTCCACACCAGCTTCTTCTAATCACAACTTGGACTTTGTGTCAGATGAGAGTAAGGTAAAAGTTCCCACTGAGCCTGGGAGTCCAAGAACAACGCGTGGTGACACTGGCCCTGCTGCTCCTGCTGGAGCACCACACTCGAGAACTCTTTGCTGAGCCTCTCTCCAGGATGGGGCTTTCTTCTCTCGGGACTTGGTCTCTAACTCCACAGTGATGAGCACACCTGAAAACTGGCAGGCTAGGTCTTATCCAGTAAGCCCAGGGAAGGGAGCGAAGCCAGTTACTGCCACCACTGCTCTCCACCCTGATCTTTAGTGGTGAAGAGGAAGGGAATAACATGCATTCATCATTCCTGAGTGCCAGGTGCCTTTGGGGATGGGGAATAACTGTTCTGCCTTTTGCAAATGGAGAAACCAAGGTTCAAGATGATAAGCGAAAGGCCGCACAGCCTATTAATGGGAGAGCCAGAATTTAACATCAAATCTGATTGCAGAGTTCATCATTTCCTAGCTGGCTGTTCTACACTACATATGGTGGCCAAGGTCGCTGTTATTTGCCAGTACACCAGGACCAAACTTCGTCTCAGAGTGGCTGTCCCACGAGCTAGGGCTCCACCTCCCCTGCTCCTGGGGCACTGAGCACTCTCCTGCCACTCCAGATCTGTGGGCACCCTCTTAAGTGATTCATACAAGCCAGACCCACAGTGCATTTTGAGGTACACAGACCTAAAACCAGCCCTAAAAACAGAGAAGTTTTCAACGAAGATCCTGAAAAGGTGGGGCTCTGTCCCGACAGGTCATGGGGACTCTCCCAGACCCACAAAGTGGACAAAAATCACAGAACGTGCATTCTTCCTTCCCTACCTTCCCTTTAAGGTCTTGGGGACTCTTGGGGGGTAGAGGTAATGTAGCTAGAGCCTTCACACTGAGCTAGACTGTTGTTAGTTATTTTGAAATCAGGTCTTCCTATGTCCCCAAAGTTACTCAGTCTGTGGCCACGTACCATCCTGCCACCTCAGCCACTGTGCCCGGTGTCCCTGTTCGCTTTAACTTTTGGGATTTTCTGATACTAAGAGTTAGTGCAGAGCTAAAAGTATGAATATACATTTTATTTTTAAATTTTATTTATTTATTTATTTATTTATTTTAGGGAAGAGTCTACAGGGTGTTCAGGATCTCACTGCTAGATTGGCTTTATAGTGATCCACCTATTTACAGTCTCCCAAGAGCTGGGATTACAGGCACCCACCACCACACCCAGTCTCAACTGCCATCTCAGCATGCCCCGGGGGCAGGGCTGGCATGGCAGGCCCAGGGATCGAACCGCTGGCCTCTGTGCCTGCTTGCAGGCACTTTTAATCTGCTGAGCTATTTGGCCGGCCCTTTGAATATGCATTTTATAGAACCCTAAAATATATCTCTTATAAAGTATATGAAAAATTAAAGTATGGGATTATTTAAAGCCAGAAGAAATTTCTTTAAGAGAATCTATTCAGCACTGTTGCTGAGCTTTTCTGATTCCTTCGGTTGTTTTACAAATGATAGAATTTCCCTTTTCATCTTTAAAATGGGGCCTATCTGCCACTGCACTGAACAAATGACTTAGCAAATGGGTGCACTTACGCTATTACATACAAATATGTGCTGTACTATGGATTTTAGCTTAGTGAGAACAAGTAGTAATAATTTAAAAAGTAGAGCTCTGTAACGACATTGGTAAGTTCATTAGCACCCGGGACCCCAACCACTCTGCAGTGTGACAGGATCTCCGGGTCTGTGTGACACGTGAGAGTGTGGACGCCTGGGGGCGGGGGGGGGGGAGCACTTTCCAGAGAAACAATGTACACAACATGCCCAACTTAGTGACCCTGCCCTAGACACAGGAGTCACCATAAGCCACGAGACTCACTGAAACCTCAGCGACTATGCGATGGGACAATCGAGTCACTAGCAGATGCCTGCCACAGCCCGAGAAATGACCTGGCAGCAGGAGTCCTGCAGTCACCAGGGGAGCCATCTGGTCCCAGCAAGGTGGACGGGCCAGCGTCACCGCATGGTGCGCACAGTGGGCAGGGGAGAGGGCAGGCCGGGGCCATCAGGAAGAACATCTCAGGAATGCCCTGATGACCAAGGACACTGGGTGACAGGATTTATCACCTGGCTAATTGCCAAAAGCATTCTCTCATAAGTCCCTTCCAGTGGTCCAGAGAGGCTCACCAGGAAGTGGGAGCTCTTTCACTCATTAGCGGGTGTTTTTCTAGTTCATTCTGATTTACAGGTAATGAACATGATTAACTGAGAAAGTTGACTTTTCTCAGTTTTTTAGAATATTCCCTAAGTGTATACTTATAAATTATGATGAGTGCTCACCAAACACATGGGAACTTGTGTTTTAAAGCATGGAATTACTAAAAGGGACCTTCTCCCCAGAAGCAAATCACCAAAATGCTCTACAAATTAAAACGCTGTATAACCCAGGGCTGAAGCCAAGACAAACAGTTAAGACTCAGAAACACTGTGGTCAGGACACAGGCCTAGAAGACAGCATTGAAGGGTTAAAGTCACCAACTTGCTGTCCCTCAACAGCTGAGAAAATGTCCCCACAGCAGCTTGTGCACAGGCGAGAAGGAAGAGGTGACTTCAAACCTGGAATCAGAACAGGGCATTGGATAACAACGGCCAGTAGCCGATGCCTGAACCACGAGAGGGTCCCAAGGGAGTGAGTCACATGGACCATGATAAATGAGCCCATCCGGTCGGCCTCGGGGGCACGTGTTGCTCCTCCAGGCAATTAAAGAGCAATAACAACCTTCTTTCTTGGGCTGTTTGCACAATTAGGCTGTCAGGAAGTGGTAGCGCTCTTCACCACATGCACAAAGTCATTTGGATATCTAATTGAAGCTATGAGTTTTGCTACAAGATAACATTTTCATGGATGATAAATCTGGGTCCTTCCATTCAGATAGGACAAGTTGTTTTTCTTTTCAACTTAACACACACATAATCAGGGATCCACAAAGTGTTGTCTCAGAATACTATATTATTGTGGAATGGCCAGGATAAAAGACTTGCATGTATCTATTGTGACTGATTTTACAAACCCTTTCCTCTCCAAAACCTTGAGAGAATATTAGTATTTGTTTGTGCAACTCTGAAAGCTACTTTCTCGATTGTGAGGCAGCTGCAAAGAAATGGCCTTAACATCTCTGCTTAACTGTTACTTTTATTTCCGCAGGCTAGGATTTCTATGTATTGTATTTTCCTACATTTAAAGATGTTTCTTTGTTCTGCATCTCAGAACACTCGCTGTCCACAATGTTTCACTCAAAGGTGACTGTTATAATCTCACTATCTCCTAAAACTTCTCAGACTCACATACTCTCATGTTCAGCTGATTTTTCGTTTCAGTAGAAAACAGTATGTGTAATAAGAATCTGGTGAAGGTCTAGAACGTGGAGTGACACAGGACTCCTGCCGTGGCACAAGTCCTTCCAGGACCCACAGGAATCCTGTTGTATGCAGAATCGTCCAATGGCACGAGTCACTTAGCCTTTGCGGGGTGGCTTGTCAGCAGCGTCATGCTTCCAGCAAGGGGAACAGATGCCCTGTGCACCGGTGGCTGGGGCAGCAGCGAGCTGCCAACCCTCCCTGCACCAGGACTTTACTCATGTTTTCATGTCCAGTATCCAAGGTCCAAACTCTCGGAGGCTTCCAAAGCAGCAGATAGACTGCTGTAAACAGAAAATACTCTGAGTGGCCCCAAAAGGTTGAGCGTGATACTGTTTTCACTTGTTTCTTTGTGAGACAGGGCCTCAATGTGCAGTGCAGGCTGGCCTCCGACTCGTGGTGCTCCTCCTGCCTCGTCTCCCAAGTACTAGTGGTACATAGAAGCACAACAATGATGGTCTTAAAGAACCATTCTTATGTTATGCGTCAGATTTTTGAAAAGGTAGACTCTACAGGCCATATTCTGGAGGGTGATCTCTTGGCTTTTGCTCACTGCAGAATGAAAACAGTGCCTTATTCAGATCATAAACCTGGACTCAGCAGCACAGACCACAAGGACGTCAGCAGGGGACACAGATGTACCACGCAACAGCAGCCGATGGTCTGTCTGAAAGAAACACCTCTTCCTAGATTGATTAAGCCCACTCATCCAACTACTAAGAAAAGAGTCTCTCAAATTCTTTACAAATTATGCTTACAAATATAGCATGGTAACTTCAAGGAGACTATGTGGCTAGTACCAATAATTCATTCAAGTTGAGTATAGATAAAAATGATATATTTTTTAAAAATATTTTAAATTATTTATTTATTTATTTGGTACAGGATCTTGCTAACCAGCTTGGACTCTTAGTGCTCCTCCTCTCCCAGTCTCCCCAGCACTGGGATTACAGGCCTGAGCCACCACGCCTGGTTTGCAGTGGTGGTATGGCATTCCCAAGGATCTGGGGCTGGCATGACGTATGGTACCAAGGATAGGACCTGACCAAGCTATCTCCCCAGCCCCAATGACATGAATTTTTAAAACAAATGAATATGTAAATGGTTTACTAGGGAGAGAAAAACAATTGAAGAGATAAAGCATTGTGGACTATGTGCGTCAATTAGAATATGGCTTTGCAGGACTGTGTCTTGTGCCAGGGGCCGCAGCTGCTCTTGCTTCTGAGGGCTCTCATGAACTTGACGGAAACAGTGATTATTCATAATTCATGGTACCTGTTGTGCTGCCCAACGGGCAGGCATTAGCAATTCTTACCTTAGCTGTGGCCACACAATATACTTAGATAAGAACCTTTCAATTTAAAGTTTTCTTCTGAAAAATACTTAATCCTCTGTGGTTTTAATGCTGGCAAAGAACATTCATTCATATTCAACTAACTCTAGAGGAAAATAGCTGTGCTCAAGTCTGCCAGGCCTTTCTTTTTTACAATTCAAGAGAGGAAGAAACAATGAATGTTGGAGATGGTTTTGTTGGGCTTGATGTGAAGAAAATACAAAATTGATCTGAAACTTGGAAAGTTGCTTATGTAATACTTGCCTTTCACATGTAAGTAATGATTGCATTTAATATATGCTCATATTTAAGTGTGGGCGAGATAGCTTAGCAGACTAAGCAGCTACTTAGGTAATCACCGGGACCAAGGTTTGATACCCTGCACCACATGCCGCACCACCCCCACTCCCAGGTGTGCTGAGCCAGCCACTGAGACAGGGTGTGGTGGCGAACACCTGTAATTTTAGCATCCTTCAAGGGTGAGGCAGGAAGATCAATAGTTCAAGGCCAGTCTGGGTAATTCAGTGATTTAGCAAGATCCTGTCTCAAAATAAAAGAAGGGCTGGTGATGTAGCTCATTCCAAATGTCCTGGATTCTATCATCGGCTAAAAAATAAAACAAAACAACAAAACAAAACAAAAAAAACTCCTCAGATTTCATTGACGTTTATTCAGAATTTTGCTCTTAGAAATAATGTCTACATTTTTCAGTATAAATATTTGAATGTATCACTGATTATTTCTTTCTGCCTCAACACTGGAAATATAATATTATCCTAATAATGAATTAAACATGTCTTTATATTGGAGCATATAGGATATACATTGTCTAAGGTGTAGTTTCCTTATGTGTATTTATCTGACATATAATTGTGAGTTCACCTAAAAAATGAGAAGAGAGATCCAGTCCTAGCCCAGGCCTGGTGAGTGTGTGGGAGAGCTTCCAGCTATCCTGTGCTGGTGGGACCTGCCAGTGCAAGCCCAGGTGCAGTGGGGGTGAGACCCTCTTCCACCCTCTTGGGACGCCCACCACCACTCCATCGGACCTCCTCACCCACCGAGTTAGAATTTCTGTCATGTTCTGGGAACCCCATATCCAGCCCTAGCCCAAGCCTCGTGAGTGTGTGGGAGAGCTGCCTCTCCCTCCTACTCCACCTTGTCCCCTCCAGACTCAGCTCAGGTCTGGCATACAGGCCTGGGGTGAAACCGTGCAGCTACAATCCCTGCAGAGAGAGTAGGGGACAAAGCCACCCAGATAGTCCAGGAGCAGAACATCTTCCCAGAGGGGCACAGCAGGTTCACTCCCAAGGGTGGCAGCAGGAAGGAGCTGAGCACAGCAGCCAGACCCAAGCCAGGCACAGCTGGATAAATCCAAACTATGTAGATCTGCACCTGAATTTCAGTAGGTACTAAGGTTATAACTGCATCAAAGCTCTACAACAAAGGTAAGAAGACAGTGCTACACAAATGACAATGAGAAGGAGCAAAATGAAATCTCAGACCCAAGCCCACCCATACCAAGTGCAGAGGAAACTAACACAGAACAAATTGGGAACCACACAGCTAAAAGCAATGAAACAACAGCTTCTGAAATAAAGAAACAAATGCAAAAGGTATAGAGGAACTCAGATTGGAAATGAAAAAAGAAATCCCTGAATTAATAGCATCTGCAGTAAAGAATCAAATGCAGAAACATATGGAGGAAACCCAATGCCCACCCAGAACAAGAGCAGAGGACACAAGCTCAGCTTAAATGTATGAATTGGTAGCGTCAAAAGTAAATAAGCAACAGCAGAAAGTTATAGAGGAACTCTTTTCTGAAATAAAATAAAGAATTCTCTGAATTCATAGCAACGGAAGTAAAGAATCAACTACATAAACATAGGGAGGAAACCCAATCTGAAAAAAACACTGCAGTAAAAGAATTAATAACTGCTTCTAAGAAGACATTGATTAAAACAAATAGAGGAGATTAGAAAAATGATGGATTCCTTGAATGAGCAACACAGAAAAGAAATAGATCACATGAAGCAGAGTTAAAGGGATATAGAGGAAATTAAAATCTCAATCACAAGCTTGCAAAACCATTTGAGTGAAAGTGAAGACAGAGTTTCAGATCTTGAAGATGCTGGTACAGCTAGTGAAAAGGTAAGAAAAGATCTCTTAAAAACAACTAGGGTGCAGGAAAAAATAATTCATCACTTGCAAGATGATGCAAAATGAACAATGTGAGACTAATAGGTATCAATGAGAAAGGAGTCAATACAAATGATATTAAAAAAAATATGGGCAGAAGTAATAGCAGAAAACTTCTGAAATACAGGGAAACAACCTGACATTCAGGAAACCAAAGCATACAGAACGCTAAGTAACCTCAACACAATTAAAAACACACCGAGACATATAATAGTCAAGATCCCAGAAATTCAGTGCAAGAATAATATACTGAAAGCCACTAGAGACAAGAAGCAGAACACATTCAAAGGAAAAGCCCTCAGAATTACGGCCAACTTCTCTTCACAAACCATGAAGGCAAGAAGAGCATGGAGCAGAGTACTTCCAGCCCAGACTACTATACCCTGCAAAACTCGCAAGTTTGATGGAGAAGTGAAATACTTCCATGAAAACAACTAAAGAATTTCATGATGACAAAGCCAACCCTACACAGGCTACTGAAAGACGTTCTAGAGAGGGACCAAAATGATCAAAACTTCACGAATGAGATCAGAAGCAGCCAACAAAGTTGGGTAAACAATTAAACACAGGAGAAAAAGGAGAAAATGACAACAGGTAAATAACATGTCAATCGTAAGTCAGTACATCTCAATTATAATCATCAGCGTAAATGGACTCAGTTTGCCAATTAAGAGAAATAGACTGGCACAGTGGATTAGGAAACAAAATCCAACAATATGCTGTATACAAGAAACACATTTAACTCATAAACACATTCAGAGGCTGAAAGTCAAAGGATGGAACACAATACTACATGCCCCAGCACCTCAGAAATAAGCAGGGGTAGCAATCCTGTTCTCAGACAGTCTCAGCTTCAAACCAAGAATAATCAAGCAAAATAAAGAAGGCCACTATATACTGGTTAGGGGAAAAATTCAAGAGGAAGAGGTAACATTCATAAATATGTATGCACCAAACACAGGAGCACCCCACTATATAAAGCAAATCTTAATGGACATGAAAAATCTAATATCCAATACCACAATTTTAACAGGAGACCTTAACACCCCCTATCCCAAAAAGATAGGTCGACCAGACAAA
>NW_004524592.1:21587199-21674139 GCF_000260255.1 Octodon degus | reverse complement strand
CAAGCAATAAGGAATGAAAAGGGAGTAATTACCACAGACCCAGTGGAAATTCAGAAGATTATCAATAGCTACTTTGAGAATCTCTACTCTCACAGAATAGAAGACACAGAAGAAATGGACAGATTCCTAGAAAGGTACAAATTACCAAAACTGAATCGACAAGATAAAACCACTCTCAATAACCCAATAACAGCCAACGAAATAGGAGATGTAATAAAAAACCTGCCGACAAAAAAAGTCCAGGTCCTGGTGGATTTACAGCTGAATTCTACAAGAAACTTACGTAAGATGAAATTGAAAAGGAAGCAATCCTCTCAAAGTCATTCCTGGAGGCAAGTATACTGATAACAAAACCAGGGAAAGACACAACTAAGAAAGAGAACTACAGGCCAGTCTCCCTCATGAACATAGATGCAAAAATCCTCAATAAAATACTAGCAAATAGAATACAACAAATCTCCAAGAAGATCATACACCATCACCTGGTAGGATTCATCCCAGGGATACAAGGGAGGTTCAATATTTGAAAATCTATAAATGTAATACACTATGTCAATAGAGCGAAAACTAAAAACCACATGATCATCTCCATTGATGCAGAAAAGGCTTTTGACAAAGTCCAACACTCATTCATGTTCAAAGTCCTACAGAAAATTGAAATAGATGGCCTCTACTTCAATGTGATAAAAGTCATCTATGACAACTCAACAGCTAATATAATTCTCAATGGGGAAAAACTGAAATCTTTTACTCTCAAGTCAGGTACAAGACAAGGATGTCCTCTCTCACCTCTCCTATTCAATATAGTTCTGGAATCATTAGCTACAGCCATTAGACAAGATGGAGAAACAAAAGGAATAAGAATAGGTAAAGAAGAAGTGAAACTATCATTATTTGCAGATGGCATGATACTTTACTTGGAAGACCCAAAAAACTCCACCAAGAAGCTACTAGAATTGACAGACAAATTCAGCAGCATAGCAGGATACAAAGTCAATGCCCAAAAGTCAATAGCATTCCTCTACACAGATAACAAATACACTGAGAGAGAAATTAGAGAATCAATACCTTTTACAATAGCACTGAGTAAAATGAAATACCTTGGAATTAATCTAAGTAAAGAAGTCAAAGATCTTTTCAAGGAAAATTACAGTACTCTTAAAAAAAGAGATAGTAGAGGATTTCAGAAAATGGAAAGATATTCCATGCTCTTGGATAAGAAGAACCAACATTGTGAAGAAGGTCATACTCCCAAAATTGCTGTACAGATTTAATGCAATCCCTATCAAACTACCACCAACATACCTCACAGAGCTAGAGAGATCATTCCTAAAATTTATTTGGAACCACAAAAGACCTAGAATAACAAAGGCAGTCCTGGGCAATAAAGACAAGGCAGGAGGCATTACAATTCCTGACTTGAAATTATACTACAAGCCTACTTTGATAAAATCAGCATGGTACTGGCAATGAAATAGACCTGAGGATCAATGGAATAGATTAGAAGATGCTGAAGCCCCTACAAACACACTCAGTCATATTATATTTGACAAAGGGGCCAAACATACTCACCGGAAGAAAGATAGCCTCTTTAACAAATGGTGCTGGAAAAACTCGTTCTTTACATGCTGAAAACTAAAACTTGACCCAGGTCTATCACCATGCACTAAGCTAAAGTCAAAATGGATTAAAGATATAAACATTAAAAGAGACACTAAATCTCCTGGAAGAGAAAGTAGGAGCAACTCTTGAAGACATAGGGGTAGGCAAAGACTTCATGAACAAAAATTAAATCGCATGGTAAACACTTGAAGGAATTAACAATTGGGACCTGCTCTTATTGAGAAGTTTTTGCACATCAAAAGAAATTACCAACAAAGTGAAAAGAAAACCCACAAATTTGGAAAAAATCATGACAAATAAGTACTCAGACAAAGGTCTGCTCTCTAGTATTTATAAGGAACTAAAAACAGTAGGGCCACAAAATTTAAAGACCCAGTCCAGAATTGGGCATCTGAGATGAACACACACTTCTCAGAGGATAAAATTAAAGAAGCTAATAAATATATGAAAAAATGTTCTACATAACTAGCCATCCATGAAACACAAATTAAAACAATGAGATATCAGCTCACCCCAGAAAGAATGGCTATCATAAAGAAATAACCCAACAACAAATGTTGGAGAGGCTGTGGGGAAAAAGGAACCCATTTCCACTGCTAGTAGACTGATGCAACTGTGATGGAAATCAGTGTGGAGACTCCTTAGAAAACTAGGAATAGAAATCTCATTTAAACCAGTTATTTCTCTACTGCGAATTTTCCCAGAGAATTTGAAAACATCATATCATAGTGATATATGTGTGCCTATGTTTATAGCAGCACAATTTGTGATAGCCAAATCTTGGAAACAACCCAGATGCCCACCACCTGAGGAATGGATGAAAAAGATGTGGTATTTTTATACAATGGAGTATTACTCAGCTATAAAGAATGATAAACTCGAAGCCTTTATAATTAAATGGATGCCACTTGAAGATATACTCATAAGTGAAATAAACCAGACACACATGTGTAATTATCATATAGTTTCCCTAATATAAGAACTCAAAAGAAGAAATACAAATAGAAAGGTATAAGACAACTAAAAGGAAAGCAAGAATTTGAGGACTAGACAATGAAAAGAGAGCAAGGAGAAGAGCTAGGAAACATGACAGGGCAAGCCATACAGTTATATGTAGAAGATGGATAAGGCAATGATCCTGAGAATCTTCAGAAGATTTTTGAATCTAGCAATTAATTGGAAGGATTCTCACCCTGACTAACTGTATATACAGACACCTGTGAACTAAACAACTGCACTGAAGATGGCAATTTGTAATAGTAGTTTCATGTTTGGAGTGCCTGTCATTCTGATCTTCTGAATATGGGCTGCTTGTCATGACATGCCAGTTGCTGCCGTGCTGTCTCTCAGGTAAATGATTGTTCAAAAAGAAGGGGGCAGTGAATGAAGGCAGGAGACAGGAAAAGGAATGTTGCGGGACTGTCCTGCTACAAGGTTGTATATGGTTAGATTTCTGGACTTATGTGAAAACATAAGAATTATATAAATCTTTATGCCTATTTTTGAAGTATATTTTAATTTTTTAAATGCTTTTTCATCATATTCTGTAGGGATTTAAAGTTGAACATATCAATACTTGATGAAAAATACTTGTTCCATGTTATGCCTAAGATGTTTGATATTCAGACAGGTAGTGAGGTTAAGCTTATCAGCCAGATAAATCCTGAGGGGATTTGACTGACCTTATCAGATCCAAAATCTACACCTCTTGTTGCATAGGTCTTGCTTTATCTTGGTCTTAACCATCCACCAGAAAAGTATAAAAATGAAGTATAAGAAGTAAAGCCATGGTGTTATGTTGAGCTGTAGGGGACTCAGGTCAACAATTTCTGACATTGCCAGTCAAGCAGAAGCCCCAATAGTATTATGGACTACTGGACTCTTTTAGAATATTTTGTTGAGTTAACACACCTATAATATTCAAATGATACAACTAAACAAAAAAATGGGATACAGATGAATGTCCATTTTGTATCTGTGTATTCAAAGTGATTAGGATAGATATATAGTTACATTCTTTTAATGAATAGAGGGATTTGTTCTAATAGTGTTTGTAAATAGGATATCATGTCTGCATCTTGTACAGCAAATAATCACTAGAATGAGAGTATGCAATTTGTTTATTATTGAAACTATCCTACCAGTTTGATTTGAAACTGTCTCATTGCTATTTGTTTCTCAATACAATTATGGAAAAAAATGAGAAGAGAAGGAAAAGCAATGAGGGGGGTCAGGAAAGGGTGGGCAAGGAGGAAGGAGGGTGGGGGAAAAGGGAGGGGGCAGGCAGGAAAGGGGGGAGGCAGAGGGGAGGGCCAGTGGGCTCTAAGCCCGGTTCTCTGCATGGTGACATGACAGTGCTTTATCATTATTCTTTTCTGTACCTCCCCAAAACTTACCAGGCCAATTTCCAATCACAAATATATTCATGTAATTCCAAATTCACCACAGGACACTTTTAAACAGGATTTTAATTAATTCAGTTGTTAAATTTTTTCCATATTAGATTCATTTACTTGAAGATCTGGGTCAGGGATTTTGAATTATAGTTTCCAATTTTTTCCCAATTGTGGGCATTTTAAATTATTTAGAAGAATTTGGCCAAATCCTTAAAATGTACTTTCTAAAGTTAAAGTTTTTTATATTTACTTTGGTAGATGCCCTCATACCCTTTTCAGGGTGGACTGTAGCAGAGAGGTGGGCAGTGGACTCAGGCCATCAGTCCCGGGGGGGCTTCTTGGATCCTGGGGGTCCCTGCTAGACATAGGTTTGTTGGGATCTTCACTGCATTGCAGACCAAAATATGTGCATAGCTAAGTGTGCAGAATTTATCCATGCGCTTTATGGGTACAAAGAACATAAGCTTTTTACTATGAAGAGTATCATACTTCAAAGACGTAATACTGTTCATCTAAGCTTTTAAGGACTGGTAGGGAATCAGGACTGGCTAGCAACGGGTAAATAAACTATGGGTAGCAGCTACCTGCTCAGTAAAATACAATAAACACATGGAATACATGTGGGGTAGACACCCGCTCAGCATCCTTTGCTTTGAAAACACATGTGCCTTTTAGTGCAGTGGTAACTGCTACTGCCCTTTCATCATGTTGTGTACGTTGAGCAATTAGGTTTCTGCTAGTGTTGAAATGTGCTATTTTGATTGTTCTAGCTAAATACTGAAAACCAACTCATAAACATCTCTCAGGCTGATTAAATGTATGTAAGTGCCCAATTCCAATTTCCATAACATTGTGCTGAAAGGTGGGCCTGACAGCACTCTGCTTCTGTGATGATGCTGGCTGTTTCCCATTAATAAATGCGCACTATCAGAGAGCTAGTACCCAGAGTCGGTTGTGCAGACCACAGGAATCACACCATGGGCCTTGCTCCATTGAGTCTACCCCAAAAATTAAAATCTATTTTAAAATCAGGGCAGACAGGCTACTGTGCAAGTAGATATGTGAATATTAGCGAGGGACCTGGACGTAGGGGGCTGTGTCATAACAGCCACCCCTTGGTGACCAGTACAAGTCACCAAGAACTTCCCAAGTGACTTCTTTCTGTTACCACAGCCCTGCAAGGTGCAAGTCTTGTCTACCATTTTGTAGCTGAAAAATAAACTTTCAAAGAGGTTAGATAATGTGCCCTGAGTGACACAGCCTCTAAAGAGAGGGCTGGACCTGGAACATGGGGGACCAGGACCCTTTTGAGCTCTTTTTCATTATCCTAAATGCAAAAACTATGGCTAAGGCCAGAGTAGGGTGAGATCACTTCAGAAAAGAGAGCAGTGCTTCTGAATCTGCTTTTGAATTGGATAAAAGCTATGGCTGCTCTGGGTGGCCGTGGAATGCCTCAAGATACTGTACACACCCATACATGTGTGCACACAAGTCCGTCCCTGGGTTTTATAGGAAAGTATAGCTCTCGTGTTAAGAGCCTCCAAGAAATACAAAGGTTTGAGGGCAGAAGAGAAAGAGCGTCCTAGAGAGGAAATTGAGAGGAAGAATTTAACACTGACAACAAAAGACAGAGCCACACAAGCCTAGATTGAGATCTGAAAAAGAGAAGCTCATTAAACCAGGATGCAAAGGTTGCTTTGCCTTTGGTTCACAGGGGATAGGAATTTCTGCTATAGTTGAGTGTTGAGAAGAGGACGTTAGGACTGTTACTGTCACATGAAGCGCTGCTTCTGATGGTTATGCTGTCTGGAAATGCTGTCGGGGTAGAGTCCCACATAATGTGTTCAAGGACTCAGGAATGGGTCTGAGCAGAGGTGAGTGAGAGGAAGGGAAAGGGTACATCCCCAGAGGGGAGGGGACAGACCACCTGGTCTGTGCAGGCCATGACTAGAACTTGGCTGTTTTGCCTGCAGGACACAGAAGGCAGGGACAGGTGCACTGACAAGCAACAACTCTGAATTCCATCTCAAGAGGGTCATGTCTTGGTGAGGAAGGAGCTGCAGGACAGAGATGGAGTGGTCTCTATCCCAAGTGATGGGCAGGTGATGGGAGCCAGGGCGAGAGCTGTGGAGGCGGGACAGTGGGCAGCTTCCAGTGCAAGATGGGCAGGTAGATGGCCAAGCATGGCCCAGGGCTGACTAGGGCAGCTAAAAGAACGGGGATCCTATGTTGATGATTGGCAGGCTGTAGGAGGGGTGGCTGTGGAGAGTGGAGGCTGAATCCCAGAATCTGGTTTTGGCTGTGGTAAGTTTGACATTCCTGACAGAAATGTAGTATCTTAGATACTGTTCACATTGCTGGGATAGACTACCCAACAGTCACTAGTTAAAGAAAGATCTTATCAGCTCAGTTTGTAGAGATTCCAGCTCATAGCTGGCTGCCTCCATAGGTGTCATGGCAGACTGGCATTAAAGAGGAAAAACAGTCCATGGTGTGGCAAGGTAGGTGGTGAGCAGCAAGCAGCCTTTATACTGTCTCAGCCAGGCTACAGGCCTACTGATGGGTGCCACCCACATCTAGGATGGGGCTTCTATTACCCACACCCAGAGCTATACTCAACCAATTTATTTGTCACAGCCTTAATCCCAACATCACACATCCATGATCCAACCAGCTCCCCAAAGCTCCATCTATCAGGGGTTGGGAGGACATCTAGATATAAGCCATAGCATGCAGAGATGATGTTCAGAGTTCAAAGAAACCCAGTGACACACACTCAGGTGCTGACCTCATAGAATGAGGTCACATAGCAAGTGAATGTGGCCAGCAAAGCAAAGGAAAACATAGAGCCCAGGATGGAGAAAAACAGCCAGTTGCAAAGCAGGTGGAGAAGGAAGATCTGGAGGAGCAGCATGTTGAAATGGTGATAGCGTACAATGATGAAAGTTTTAAGACAAGGGGCATAAGCAAATGGGTCATATGTGTTCCAGCATGGCACAGATGGGACCCTGCTCCCTACATTCCTCAGGGCAAACTATACCAGTGACTTTGGTAAGAAAGTCCCGGCAGAAGGGTAAAGACTTAAGAGTCAATGGGAAAGTCATAGTGGATGAGCATCTCTAGTTTTGTCATATAAAAGGACAGGTGCTGAGAAGAAATGGGACAGGATCTGGAGAAAGAAATGGGGTCAAGGAAGATATTCTTGGCTCTAAGATAGAAAACATTGTGGTATAATTATCTATCTGGAAGAGGGGAAATGGATGGTAACTAGGAAGAACAGTGGGAAGAGAAATATCCTCAAGCAAGACAGAAGGGACCAGATGGACTACACAAGTGAAGGTTCACTTGCTGCTGGTAACAGGAGAGAAGGCTGACTCAGACCTGAGTATGAGCAGCTGTGGTGGGTGGAGGGTATGCATGTGCCATTCTGACTGCCCTCATGTTATGGTGTACATCTAACACATCCCCGCGAACCCTCAGTGGCCTCTCCTATGGCTGTATGTGCTGTGAGGTAGGCCTGGCTGATGTAGCCACAGGCGCCGACCTGATAGTCTGCTCGTGTCCCCGCTCTTCCCTTTTCCCTCCATCTGTTTCCTGGCCCTCGTGGGTTGAGCCCTTTTCCTTGGCAGTACCCCTCCGTCATACTGTTTTTGCTCTGGAGTCAACTAACCATAGACTGAACCCTCAGAAACATGAACCAAAATAAGTTTTTCTCCTTTTAAATTTTGGGTGTCAGGTATGGAGCCTCAAGGATGAAAACACTGACTAATATACTCAGTGTGCTCAGGAAACAACAAACAAGATCATCAACAAAATGAAATAGGAGACTGCAGGAGGGTTCAAGGGCAAGAAAGATCTGAAATATCTAAAGAAGAGAGTGAATTCATTAGGGATAGGTGACAAGTTGCTGGCGGGCCCCCTTGAGATTTCTGCTTATGAGTTAAAAATGAGACTCTTGCTAAGGGATTTTTGCCACACACATTCAGGGATTTCCACACACAAAGCAGGTAGAGGGTGAGCTAGCATTAAGTAGGTGTGCAATTTTTCCAGCCAAGACAAAGGGACAGAAGTTGACAAACGACCATGATTATGATGGACCCCACGTTAAATCTATTAGTGAAGGGAAAGGGACCGAGAGGAGGATGCGATAGCCTTCTTCCATCCTGTCTCACACAGTCAGATTATCTTGTGATATACCCACAAGGGTACATTTAATAGCTCATCAGTTAATGGGGAGGCCTGATTAATGATTTTCTGGTATTATTAAACTGTTACAATTTTTACTAGTAATTGTTTAACAGTTTTTAAAACCATGCAATTTAGTTAATGTTTCTATGGCATGTTTAATTAACCTTACTAACATATAGGTAATGTTACTTGTATTTATTCAATAAGGAATATTGAATGGATTTTGAGTGGATTCAGGAGAGTGAGGCAGACACAAAGTGCAATCAAGGATGCTCAGGTGAAAGGGTCCCAGAGCTGCTTGCAGAGAGCGCGAGAACCATGGGGTAAGTGTGTGCAAAGTGAACGGAAGTGTGTGGAGGGAATTCACAGCAATCTATCTTATTTTTTAATACATTGTACATTGTTATCTTCTTAGTGGTTATGCATAGTATAAGATGCAGACAGGACATCCTGTGCAAACACTAGTAGTACAAACCTTTCTTCTCACTGAATTAAGCAAAAGTAGCTGTATATCAATCCTAACTATTCTGCATATACAGATACAAAATGGTCCTTCCTTTGTATCCCCTTTTTTTGTTTAGTCCCATCAGAGATGGGTATTCCATTGGCATCTAAATACTATAGGTGTGTGAATTCAGCAAAACAGTCCAACACAGTCCAGCAGTCCACAATAGTAGTGGGTTATCCACAGAAGTTGTTGACTAGAGCCTTTTATAGCTCAGCATATTAATATGGCTTTACTTTATATACCTTGTTTTCATGTTTTTCTGCTCGATGGGTAAGACTAAAATAAAGCAAGACCTGTGTAACAAGAAATGTAACTTTTGTATTTGATAAGGTCAGTCAAGTACCCTCAGGATTTATCCTGCAACCCTGTACCGCAGTTTGCAGATCTTTTGTCAGTGTCAGTCCTGTGGATGAGTCACGGCCATTGCTTGACCAATTTGCTCTCTGTGAAAGCTTGAGAGAATTTTTCTCTCCCTGTGACTCTCCTTAGGCACACCCTATGTCACTGATCATGTTGCTCTGTGGCCCCATAATCTTGATCAGAAAATTTGGGACACAACTGAGTGACATTAAGTTACAATATAGGTTCTATGTCCTGAGTCTTCACTGACTTTGAAAGCTAGGGCCAAAATGCTGGCTATCCTTGCAGCCCTTCTAGTTCTCTAATTTTTGGTCTGCAAACTTAGGTAGTTAACACTCCAGAAGAGAAGTTTATTATTACCCTACAACATATGCAGTTGGGTTTAACTCCACTGTCTTTCTGAATATCAAATATCTTAGGCATAACATGGAACAGGTATTTTCCATCAAGTATTGATATGTTAAACTTAAAGTTCCTACAGAATATGGAGATAAAATTTAAAAAATGAAAAATATTTAAAGAATATGAATAAACAATTACATATTTTTACACAGAAGTTTAGAAATCTAACCATATACAGCATTGCAGCAGGACAGTCCTGTGACATTTTTTTCTTGTGTCTTTTTTTCATCTATTACACAGCAATCTATCTTTTACCATAAAAAATAGGATTTTATTTATGTCTTTCCTATTTTTTTCATATTGTTCTTACACACTGCTGACCATGAATTACCAGAGAAGTTGCATGAATCTCCCCTTCTTACATTTTCTGTAACAAAGCCAAGTGAACTCTACCAACCAAGTTCCAGAACCTGGGCTGGAGTCCCCGTGTCAATAGAGTTCTAGGAAAGGCAATAGAAGGAGCAGCAGCTTCTACTTGACAGTCCCAGGGGGATGCTTGGGCCAGATATTAAAACCCAACTTTACTTCATCCATGGAAATAGCACTTTTGACCAAATCGAGGCATTGTCAGACCTGCCAGGCAAAGCCTTGGGCTTCAGTCTCCAACAGGTGCTTGATACTGTGACCTCCCTTCCACCACCACAGGCCCCTGGCCCCCAGCTTACCCTGCCTACCCTGTCCCATAGGCTGGGCCACCCTGTCAAAGGGGGCCTGTGCCCCTTATACAAAGCTTCTCATGGAGCAGGTAATTTTCTTCTGACTGCCCATAAACTCTTCTTTCACGGCACCACATCTGCCCCCCCTCCCATCGCAGGTAATGGCAACTTTTCTCTCCCACTTGACTTCCTGAGCTGCTAGCTCTACAGGGCTGTGCCATTGCTGTGGGGACATTAGTAGGTGCCATGTTAGACTGATGGAAACTGCGATAGAATAGTGTTGAGTGACTTCCCCAGGATCACATTTGTAATGAGTGGGAACACTGAGCAAGAGACACACTCCGATCCTACACTTTTTTAACTATTACCACACTAATGCCACAACCACTTGAGCTTCAGAAATTCATCCCTGCATTTGTTTCATTCAACATTTGCTGAGCACCTATTCAGTGGCCAGCACCACAGGGGTACAAGAGAAACAAGGCAAAGTAAGAGGGCCTTTCAGCCATCACAAGCAGCACAGCAAGATTGGGAGTGTTTTCTCTCGTTTGATTCTTCCACTTCATTGCCACCTTTCCCAAGCAACCGTAAAGCTTGCAACAGAATCCAATTGTGAAAACTAAAGATGTCGCTTTTCAATTAAAATAAAGCCAATTGTATTGAGAAGAAAGCATCTTGGTTCATTTTAACAGAGAACATTATACAATCAGTGCTGCCAAGACTCAATCGAACACTGCAATGTTATCATCCAGAGGCTCCTGAGCACATTTCTTTTCTTCTGTAATAGAAATGCTCTCAGTTGAGACAGGGAATGTAGCTTAGCATTTATAGAGCCACCAGCTAAATTCCCTCTATTGATGAGGCACCAAGGGTTCTTTGTGAATGAGTCTAAAGAACTGCAATAGGATAGAAGTGTTTCTTGGGCTGTAGCCCCAGCATGCTCCCCGTCTGCTGCAGAGAGCATTGAGCCCATGTCCATGCATGAATGGCCCCAGCCCCGCCTGCAGCATGCCTGGCTGGCCATCCTTGAGATTGTACAAGGGAAAGCAAGTAGGCTGAGGCAGTCGCTTGTGATAATTGGTGAGCACAAAGTGAACTAGGCTGTCTCACCAAATCTTCCTCACAGGCTGGGGAGGCAGGGCAAGCTTTCAGAAACAAAGTCTGCTAAAGCCAACCTTACAGCTTTTGACAAGGCACAAACCCCAGCTCTGCCTTTCTCCACCTCCCACCACCCTTATTGGAAAGAGAGCTCAGGAGAGTTCCAGTTCGGTTCACATATGACACTTGCACATAGACGCCAGTGTGTAGCTGCACACAAAGGTGTGTGGGTGCCAGGGTGTGCCACTCAGAACACTATGGTGAAATAGTCAAGGCCCTGCTTCTGCCACTGAACAGAGATGGGGTCCGCCTACGTCCAAGGGCAGGTGTCACACAGCTCTAACTCCTTTGCGCTTGGTGTATTCCCATGTGCACCTTGTGGGGTATGACAGGATCCGGCACCTTGTTTACACAGCTGTCTCCAGGACAGAGGACAGAGACAGGAGTCCCAATCAAGCCAGAACTCAGATGTTCAAAACTTTAAAGGAAGCAATACATTTGGAACCTCTTTCTTTCATGATCCTAGAGGAGAGAATTTTAACCTGCCTATATTTTCCGGTATAGAAAATATTTTAGCTTTCTAAGTTCTTTTCAATCTGTCTTCCTTTCATGAAGATTTGTAGAACCATGTTTTCTTCTCTAATCTTTTCTTTTTTTTCCTGTATTTTAGGGAAGGGTCTACAAGGTGTTCAGGGTCTCATTACTAGATTGGACTCATAGTGATTCTCCTATTTACAGCCTCACAAATGCTGGGATTATAGGTGAGTGCCACCACACCCAATCTCACTTGCCATTTCAGTGTGCCCTGGGGGCAGGGCTGGCAAGGCAGGCCAGGGGATTGAACCCCTGACCCCTGCACCTAATTGAAGGGGCTTTAATCCACTGAGCTATTTGGCTGGTCCTCTCTCTAACCTTAGTAGGAAAGAAAAACAATTTTTTTCACCAATATTCTTTTTTTTTTTTGGCAGACCCAGAGATTGAACTCAGGCCATTGCTCTTGCCAGGGAAGCACTTATTCCACTGAGCCATCTCCCCGGCCCCTCACCAATATTCTTTATATAAAACATACATATCTCTCAATCTTACATCACTGCAAAATACATTTTTATTCTTATATTTGTACAAGTATTAACCTTGTCTGAACCATATCTGAATGCAGAATGGAAAATTAAACAAAAATCACTGAATAATATGCAAATATATTAACTCATTTCAATATATTCTCACTTTCCTATTGTCATTTAAAGTAAGACCACTAGTTAACAAAATTATGTGGATTAACACAATTGTGTGGATTAACTAAAGTAATTAAAGCATAATCAAGTCATTAAAGGATTATTTATAGAGGAGCTAACTTCCCTTTATAGCACTATTCTATTCCTTATATACAAGAGTATTTTAAAAAAAAATGTGCGAAAATAGCTCATGAGTGATTGAAACCTGAAAAACATCTTCACCTACCAGTTTTTCATTTCTCTTAAGAAACTGCAGACAGAGAATACAAATTCTAATTTACCCTGCACATCACTCAAGAAATCCAAGTGATGTGGGTTCCGCCACAGTGATGGAATACAATAAGCTGTGAAAAAAGTCATTTCTGGAAAATTTGTTGGCTGCAATTCTGCAAGAAATGAATCTTTGTAACAGATGTGGTGGGAGGACTTCGAAGAATAGAACTCTTTAACGCGTGGAATACTTTTATGGATCTCCCCTTAGGCAGGAATTCATCTGGACACCACGCACTGCATAGCGCTATCTGGCACGTGCCCTTTTGTCACCTTAGAGCGGTCCCCGTCCTGTGACACCATCCCTCATGTTCCCACATGGGCTGTACTCTCATTGTAGCCACTCAAAAAGCAAAGAGGTAACTTGGATTCAATCTCTCAGCTTTCTATCAACTAAAATGCTGAAATTTTAGGGCTGTATGTATCCTGAAACTTTCTATGGTTTAAGTATGAACATCTCCTGGAAAATACTCTTCTAAAGTTTTTTTCTACTTTGCAGAAAAGTTTAAGCTACCAGACATGTGGTCAGAAGAGCCTGTATCTTGGTCAACTTCTACAGTTGCATATTTTTAAATTTTATTAAAAGTAAATTAAGAGTTCATACAGGCCAAATATTAAAATGTGTGAGGCTTTTAGAGCCCTATAAGATGTGTGTTCCTGGGTATATATACTCACGTATGTTTTCGAATGTTCAAGATACGGAGCTAATAAAGAGGTGTACATATTCATACTGCTAAACTCCATGTAGTAACTTTGGTGAATCAACTAACAAACTTAGCTAAGTTTTGGTCAAAGTTTAAAGGTGCAAAATTTGAAGGTCTGTCACGTAGGATACCCCTGAGCTGCCAGTCTTAGTACCCGAAAGTCTTTGAAAGTCTGGCCAGCACGTGATGAGGCAAAGAAGGAACAGAGGAGATGCCCGTCCGTAAGAGCTTTATCGTGTTGAGTTTCATGGCATGGACCTTTCCTAGCTGCTGTCAGCCAACAAAAGCAGGATGTAGCAAGGAAACACTTCACACCTGAAATGACGCTGACTTCCATCTCCAAACAAGCAGCGTTCCAACGTAAACCACACAGTGACTGTTGCTGAGCGCTTCCCACAAGGAATGCTTTCATGGGCCATAAAGCCTAGTTTACTGACACGATAATATGTGGGTTATAAATCAGCGGAAGTCCTAAAGTGCTCTCTACATCTCGGGGATCACTTTAGGGCAAAAACCTGAGTCCCTAATACTACAAAGACACAAGGCAGGTCAATTTACAATAGTAACTTACCTGGATAAAAGTTTTTTATTAATTTATTCTTAATAGATCAGAAACTGAGAAAAGGACCTGAGTTCTTTGGTTTCGGGCATTGTTAGAAAACAAGAATGAAAGAAATCGCCTCCTGTTTCAGGATACTTTTTTTTAAAATGACAAAATGAAAGCTGACCTTCCTCACAATGGTGAGCAGGGGGAGGTATCCCAACCCAAATTCACTTGCCTTGTGTTTTTGATTAAATACCTGCATATAGGAAACTCCATATTTAGGAAGTATACAATCTCTGTAGTGATTTTTCTATAAAGTATGATATTTGATACAAAGTCAAGCAATTTTTCATTTTGTTCAAAATGTTCCAACAATCTGAAATTGCCATCAGCTTATTTATGCTCTTAAAACTCTCTTCTAAATTCTATTGGCATCACCAAGCTAAAGTTTAAACTGGAGAATTGTTTTGTCCTTCTACACAAGGAAGTCAACGCTATGGGAAAGTGACATTCTTAAGGACTAAAACCCAGGGGATCCCTGCTGGCCAAGGAATAACTCCTCATCTCTCATATGCCTTGCAAACTAGTAAACAATACAAGAATTGTAAAATATTTTCTTTTCAACTCATGCCATATAACATACAAAGTACGTCTGTTTGTAATGGCAACCCCATCTCAGCTTTCCAGACGTGGAGATCCCATGATTAGAGGCTTAACTTTAATATGCAAAGTAGAAGCTGGATGGAGCTGGAGGGGGCAACGGGATAAATACCCCACGAGAGTGGAAGTGGAAGTTTAGGTCATTTCCTACCCAAAGATGTACATATACAGGGCATATTGGATAATGGTCAGACTACCTGAAAGGAAACCACAAGCTGATTAGTTCCACTCCAAGAGATGGTTTTTAAAAAACCAGTTCTTATTCTTTGCCATTGATTAGAAGTCTAAATGGAAGGCTACATATGGTGAGTGATATATACATTCAGCGATTACCTCAGAAGGGCGATATATTATCTGGGGGCCTGTGGAGAACTCTAATCCACTCTTTCAACTTGCACACTCACCTGTGAAAAGGCCTGAAAATGCATGCCAATTGGTTGTTAGTAATGCTCTCTGAAAGGGAGCAAGTTGAAATTGTTCCCTAAACTGCAAATCAAAAGACCAAGTATGTGTATACTATTGTTGAATGAAATTCTATATCAGAATAAAAGACCATGTCTGCAGTACAGGACTGAAGCATGCATTCATGGGTCCTATAAAATCCACAAGCTCCAGGCAGCACAGAGCTCTGCAGTGCTCGGATTCTGAATCCCGACAGAGTCTCCTAACATAGATGTTGCTACCGGAAGCCGCCAAAAGGAAGTTTATGATAGGAAATTTAAAATAATTATTTTTAAATTTGTAGTTTCCAGATTGGGTTTCTGTGATGCCTGCCAAACCTCTTCCTTTTCTGTGGGTGAGTGGCACAAATATGGATTTCATTTGTGTACACTGAGGAGGGAGTGGCGATGCAGGCACTGGGCAATGCTCTAGCTTTGTTTTCTCTCAGTCCACAGAGCACAGGCAGCCAGGAGGACAGGGGAGCAGGCTGGCAGTGATAAGAGGAGCAAGCCCTTCGCCTCCTCAGCTTGGTTTGCAGCCTTCAGCCTGCTCCCTGTACCCCTAGATTGATGGGCCCCTCAGTCCCTGGCCAGCACCTAGTGCACCATGGTGACCTCCAGCCAGTGGAATGCCACTGCCAACCACTGTTTCTCTAGCATAGGTTCTGAGTGCCATTTTTCTCAGAATGTTTTAACCTCAAATGTGTCATGCTTCTCTGAAAATTGTATAGGTCTGCATTTATTTGCTGCAAAGAGATCAAATTTAAGCATTCCAGAGCTTTGTGGTGCCCACATGCCACTTAAAAGCCACTTTCTGGAATCCGTCACTCCCCTTTCCTGAGTCCCAGTAGAAGCAAAGGAGCAAAAAAGAGCATCACTCTCATCTAGGCCTACTTCATGGGCTAGTGACATCCAATGACCCACAGGAAAAGACCTGCTTCTAATTTCCAACCAAATAGATCATAACCTGCTGGCCAGGAATTCTGGTCAAGTCACACACACACATTGAGACCTCACCTTCAGAGTCATAAGGTTGTATATATTGAGTATATAAACTGAACAGACAGAAAGCACAGGAAAGAAGGGACCGCAGGGAGGGAAGAAGAAAGCAGGAAATGACAAGTAAGGGGTATATATCACAGGAAAGCATTAGAATGCAAAGAGCTGCTTACAGATACCATCGGTGCAGTGTGACAGATGGTTTTGCATCTTGGGTTGGCTCGGTGCTGGTACCCAGCTATTTGGTCAGCCTCCACCAGCTGAGATGCTGTTGTGAATGTGAAGTAGATGTGATGAACCTTGCACTCAGGGCATTTGTAGTGAAGTAGGTTACCCACAATCTCAGGGGTGTGCTCCATCCCACTGGCTGAAAGCCTGAAGAGTAAAAGTAAGGCTTTCCAGAAAAGGAATTTTTCATTAACATGTACCACAGAAGTCCTGCCCAGGTGTCCCATCTGTGGGACTCTCCACCTCACAGTGGTGTGGGCCAATTACACAAAACAAACATCTGTATGTAAGTATTTAGATGGCTTACAGATTCTCTGTTCCTATAGAACACCAATACTTCCCTCAATGGCTGGCCTCCCAGGGATAACAATCACCAAAGCCGTTGTTATTGATAAAATGATTGGACCCTTCATTTTAAAAAATCTTAACTATTCATCATTTTTGTAAGAGACTGAGCACCAAGGCCACACCAACAATAGAGGGAATGAAGACCTGTGCCAGCAATCATTTCTGGTTGCGGTGAGAGGAGTCTGGTAAGTCTCCAAGATGGTAAATGTCTCCACTGTGGCCTTACCAAAAACTCAAAATATCCAGCACAGAAATGTCTTTTTCTGGAAAAGGCTCCTTTGCTTGCTCTGACTCTCTGCTATGCGAGGCCTACTCAGCCCTCTCTGGAGAACCATCATTCCCCTGCCTGCTCCTCAAGCCACTCCACAAATCCCACCAACCTTCCTGGGAACTTGGCTTGGACACAGCCTCCACATCTTCCTGACCCACCCATGCCTCTCTTCCCACTTTATTTCCAGTCCCGGTGGCCTGTACCAGGCTCCTGAGCCACCCTAGCCTCTCCTCTTCCCCCCACATCTGGTCTCCTTCTCAGCAAGGCTGCCTCAGTTGCTCCCTTCCTGACAGCCCTCTGCTCCCTCCTACCACACCACTTCATTCCTCTCCAAGTAACTGCAGGATGCTCTGATCTTCTCTCTTCAGGTGCTGCTCTAGTCCTTCAAGACCGTGTACTTTTCCTGAGCCTGGGCCCCCAGGGTCTCCCAGACACATTGAGGGCTGGTCTCTGCACTTCCTGTTTCTTCTTGATCATCCCCCAAACCTCACATCCAGCCTTATTTAGTATGAAGCTTCCCACAGTGCCATGCTTCTGTGGGCCTCAGAGGCACTGAAAATGCCAACCTCTTCGAAAACACATAAGGGATGACTGAAAAATACAACAAATGCCTACATTTTGTCAAACTTCCTACAGTGAAAGAGACACTGCCAAAAAAGATGGGCTAAGTGTGTTGGAAGTGAGGGGGAACTTTCAGTGAGTCAAGGAGGATCAATGGCACTGTGTCTTTTACTGTAATAAATTTTTTAATTTAAATGTTACCATGAGTTTTGAACACACTTCTGTGACCAACCACTTGCAATCATTTCTGTCAAATAAAAGCATGCCACTGTGTCCGCTTCCACCTTATTCACCAGGTCTGGCACCATGAGACTTGTGGCTCTTGTCCCAAGTCAAAATAATCATGGAAGAGCAATGATTTTATTCAGAGAGGGCACAGAGGCAGCCAGGACTGAGCAACTGAAGATGCTCAGTAAAGAGGACTCTAGAGCTGCTACGGAAGGCAGTAAGACGGAAGGGATGAGTGTTTCCAAAGCGGGACAGATTCATGGCCGCATTTCTTCACTACAATAAAAAAGTATTCAGCATTTTAAGCACTGCCTGCACAGTAAGCTTTGGCCACACCTTCTACATCACTTGGATTTGCTCCTGGACACAACCTTAGTGCATCTCCTTCCCAGAGGCTGCCCTGACCCCCTCCATATCCAAGCCTGTGAGACTTCTTCCTCTGCTGTGACATATTCTGCACACACTTTTCCTTTCATATCATTCCTATCACTTTGTGTTGCTCTTTTTCTCTACTACATGGTCAAGTCCCTAAAGGCAGGGACATGTTCCCTGTGTTATTTTCCTTATCACATAGCAGGGAACAGGGCACCTATTAGGTGCTCACTATAAATTTGATAAATGAATCAGTGAATGGGCAGTATATTTAAATAACTATAGAAATTAATTATTGGCCATCCTTTGGAGGCTCTCCTGCTTCTAAGTCCTATGCTACACTCTTTATTTTCTTGATCATATGGAAATATTTTCCAAGTTAAAGTGTGGAGAAATTAAACCTAGCCATGTATGTATCTTTGAGGCTGAAGTTTTAGCAAGTGACAAAACAAGCCCAAGTTTTATTTAACCCTAAGCAAATCTTAGCAGAGCAGGAAGACTTAAGAAAATAAAACTTTCACAAAAATATCATGAGTAATGATTTTTTAAGAGCAAGAACATTTTGGTAACCCAGAACTCTTCAGAGTCCTTGGCTTGATGTCTTTTTAATTCTACCAAAGGGAGAATTAAATTTTATTTAATAACTAAAGCCAGGGATTCTTGCCATATTCTAGTTTACAACCCAGTTCAGGGGAACAGTGCACCCTGTGAACTTAGGCCCAGCGCAGGAGAGCTCCGCGGTATCCCATGATCAGAACCGAGGCTGGAGTCATCCTGTGTACAGCAGGCTCACAGGGGCATGTTAAGTAGCTAGCTGGGAGAATGGGGACAGTGAACACCTCCCTGTGTCACCTGCTGCTGAATATTACTAAACACTCTGCCCTTTCTAAGGAAGCACTCAGTCTTTTTTAAAAAAATGTTTTTGTTTTTTTGAGACAGCGTCTCACTGTATAGTACAGACTGGCTTCAGACTCACTATGTAGCCCAGGCTGGCCTCAGACTGGCAGTGATCCTCATGTCTTGGCCTCCTCAGGGCTGGGTTGACAGTCCTGTGCCACCACACCTGGCTTTGCTGCTTCAGTCATGTTCAGAATGAAATGTTCAGAATGCAACTAGCCTGCACCTCATTATAAAGCGGCCTTCTTCAGTATGGCTGATTCCTCCTTCACAAATATACGGGACCCAAAGTCACTTCCCTAGTGTGTCCCATAGGATATTTGCAAGCTGCATAGGCAGATGGACCTAGGAATTAGAAATGTGACTATTTGGTGATAATAGGGTGACACAGGAAGGGCACCCCGCTTGCGTAGGCTGTGCATTGGCATGGCATGCAGGTGCTCGCTGTCCGGACAGCAGCAAAGACTCCAAACTGAGGCTCTTTTTGAATTTCCTTCTTCTAAATTCTGACTGCAAGCTCAATGGGGTGACACATTCCCACAATTCCAGCTCTCTGGGAGGCTGAGGCAGGAGGATTGCACATTTAAGCCTACTGGTCAACTTAGCAATTGAATTAGAGGCGCTCTCATTTTAAAAGGGGACTGGGGACATAGCTCCATGCCAGCCCCCAGTACTAGAAAACAATTGTGAGTGCATCTGGGGGCGTAGTTTAGTGGTAGAGCACCTGCTGGCATGTGTAAGGTTGGATCCTCAGCGTGGCCAGATGGATGGGTGGGTGGGTGGGTGGGTAGGTAGGTGGGTGGATGGATGGATGAATGGATGGACAAATGACAGACACACAGACAGACTAGTTAGATACATAGAAAGACAGAGAGACAGAGACAGACCTGCTCCTTCTTAGTCCATCCACCAAGCATCCACAGCAGAGAGAGCATTTATCCCCAAACTCTTACTTTTCTGCTTTAATCATCTGTTCCTTACTCCAACAAAGGTCACTCACTCTTCAAAAGTAAATCTAAGCGTCATCATTTTTCAAATAATTTTTACTAAAAAAAAAAAAAAAATCAAGCTTTACCCTGAGATAACTAGGCGGATGCCAACAGACATTGCCAACAGAATTCCTTGCTAAGGAGGTCTCTTGACCAAACATGGTTATAAATACAGGGAGACAGAGATGTTCCATGGCCAGAGAAGCAGGGAGCAGGAAAGACCCCCTCACCATGGCGATCAGAACTGACGCAAGAGGGTCAGAGCAAAGCCCTCCTTGCTAGGAACGTGGTGGGCCTGGCTACACAGCCCCTGCTCTTCTGACAAACCTTCAGCTTTTCTGTTGCTTTTGTTTTAAATCTTGCCCTTTTGGCTTCTTTGTATACTTGAGGTTTCCAGTCCTAACAGTTCTAATGAATGTTCTCTGAAGTGTAACACTGTGACAGAAGTGAAGGTGTTACCCAAGCAGCCGCCTGTACACAACTCTTTGGGATTTCTGGTTCTATTTCTTAAGGAATGATTTCCAGATAGAATGGTAGAGACTTTTCTAATTTATTTACTTTTTTCCTCTGAGGTTATACCATTTCTCTACCTCTCTTGGAGTTAGGGATGGTCATCTGATTTGACTCTTGTCAAAATTTAAATTTAAAATTCCTGTGCTTCCAGTAGAAAGAAATCAAGAAAAGTTAAGAAGCTGAGAGAGAGAGAGAGAGAGAGAGAGAGAGAGAGAGAGAGAGAGAGAGACAGAGAGAGAGAGAGACAGAGAGAGAGAGAGACAGAGACAGAGACAGAAAGAGACAGTGACAGAAAGAGAGAGACAGAGAGAGACAGAGAAAGAGAGAGCCCTCCCACTCTACTCCTGTGCTCCATTACCCGATATCCCAATGCCCACGCCCATGAAAACGTCAACACTCAGATGTTGAAGATAGCAGTCTCCATTCCTCCTAGCCCTTGCAGAAAGGCTATCTCTCTTCGTGTGTGAGAAATGGATTTCTTCCCATGACTTAGGGCAGCTAAGGCAGGATCAGGAGTTTGAGATCTATGTGGGCAACTTAGTAAGACCTTGTCTCAAAATACAAAATAAGAAAAATAAACAGGCTGGGGATGTAGCTCTGTGGTGTAGGATCCCTGGACTTGAACCCCTAATACTGCTGCCCAGTTTTTATCTTGGGGTAAGCCAATAACATCTCAGTATCTATCTAATACAACAGTATAATTATTCTAAAATAGATGACATCCAGAAATAGCTTATAAGAAAAAACAATGCTGCAAAAAAAAAGATATTGTCATCATATATTTCCTTTTCTTCCTTTTTAAAACTTTAACACCTTTACTTTATCTCAGTTTTTAGATAAGTTTAGCTGCCATTGGTATCTCCAGAATTCCCACAATTTAACACATTTCTACAATTTACATAAACAAAAGCAGACAAACATCTGAACAAACTGCTGCACTACGACTTCTAGAGTTGTAGCCACCTGAGCGCTGAAAACATTAGACATGGAAAGACACTGGGGAATCTATTCTATGTGATCTTCACCATATTCTCTTTTTCTTCCCCTTTCCGAAAGAAAGACCTATGTGCAGCGTCCCCAAATGAATCACCTCTTTGTGACACCTTACTTTCATCCTCTTATAATTCTGACCACAGCCAGCTTCAAACATAGAGTAATTCTCCAGATTTTTGTCTCTTTGGTTTGTTTATGGAGATGCAACCTATCTAGTTATTGTTTTGTAGCACCACTGCTTCCTACAAGGAAAAGGTTCATTTCCTACAACAGAATATTGCCGTTATAGGAAAAGAGCCAGTACACATTCAAAGGCATAGTCTTTCAGCCCCAAAAGAAATAAAAAATACGACAAAGAAATAATTAGAGGAATATTTGCTAAGAAATTCCATGGAAATATTTTATCTAGTTCCAACCACTACTACTATGCCCCACCTGGACAGGCTCCTACCGAGTCATCCAGGCCAGCTTCAAACTCCAGATCCTCCTGCCTGAGCCTCCCGAGTACATAGCTGGGATTATAGTTGGGCCTCACCATACACACTCTAGTCTTCTTCACTCAAGAGACACAGGTCATATCTCACAGGACTCACCCCCTTTAGACGATAAGAATATTACACATAAATTCACAGGGTAACTGGCAGCATGGAGGACATGAAACCTATGAGCAGCTAAGCAAGACTAAATATGAACAGCCCATGAAAGAGGATGGGCTAAGACACTTAGGATGCAGGTGTCTGAAAGCTGTCTTGTAGAGAATGTGAAAAAGTAAACTTTGAAGACAGACAGGCCCAGGTTGCCGTTCAGTTCTGCCTCCTGCTTGCTACGCATCTTTGGGCCAAGATTAGTCTGGCTCCACCCTCAGCTTCCTACTCTGAAAATGGGTCTAATAAATGCCTAAGTCACAAGAGTGGTAGGAAAAATAAAATAAAATAAAATATAAATAAATAAATAAATAAATGAAAGTTACTTGGCCAGGGAGATGACTCAGTGGAATAAGCATTTCCCTGGCAAGCACGAGGGTCTGAGTTCAATCCTCGGTTATGCAAAAAAAAAAAAAAAAAAAAAAAAAAAAAGTGGTAGGAGTTTGATTTCAAAGAAACACAGCGCAGGTACTGGCTCTCAATTATAGCTATGTGTAAACCCTAGAGAAGGCTTACTCTTGAGCTGGGGAGATAGCTTAGTGGTCTAAGCATTTTCTGGGCCAACACAAGGACCCAAGTTTAATCCCCAGGACCACATGCCATGCCAGCCTTGGGCTGAGCCAGCCACTGAAACTGGGCATGGTGGCACATGTCTGTAATCCCAGTGCTAGGGAGGCTGAGACAGGAGGATCACTATGAGTCTGAACTGGGTAGTGAGACTAGTACAAAATACATAAAAGATGTTTCAAAAACAAAAGGCTTACTCTTAAAATTATCCATTAATTTAAAATTAAAAATTATCCTTTTTTTTTTCAATATGAAGTAAAATGTCAGAGACTTTCATGGAAAGGCCCTAGAGGTTTCTTTTCCTAATTCATCTACCACATTGGCAGAAAGAGTGCTGTGAGCTTAACTTGGCTGAGTCTGTTTCGTTCATCTGTCAACAGGAGTCTGGGGTTCAAACTGAGTTGACAATTATTGAGGGCGGACAGGACAGAATGGGTGCTGTGGTAGCATCATGTTTCACACCTCAGAGGGTTCCAGTTCCCAACATAAACATCATATCCCTGTCAGTCAGGCACCATTATAGACCTTGATAGGTGGAGGTGAGTAAAACAGCCAGCATCAAAAGTTTCCTGCCTTTTCTGGCTACAGTTATGGGACTTGCTTGACTCTGGGACCCAGGACTATCAGAAAGGCATTTCTTTAGGGAATGAAAAGATGGAGAGACTACATCTCCAACTGGCTCTGAAAATCATCAGAACTCTGAGGAACACTTGTTCCATTTGAAGACCTTGAAGTTATTTTGTAAATTCTGATCAAAGTTATTGCTCATAGCAACATGAAAACTGTCCAGCATCTCCAAAGTAGCAGGTGTAGCTGCGCAATGAGGAACTGATGGGAAGGTCACACTTCCAGCTCCAATGTGGTGACATGAACCACGTACTCAAAGGCCTGGCATGGAGACCTTGAGAACAATATTCTAATACATGCCATGCTTAGAGGAAAGTAGAAACAGTGTCTGATTTTCACATAAAACAAATTATACAAATTGCATAAAATTGCTTCTCTAGAACTTTTTAAAATAGAGGCTCCTATGGCAATAAGATCTTTGTGCTGAAATGCATAAGGCTGAACAGCTTCCTGTAGAGCACACTGATATGTGGGATGTGATTCAAGTTGCACTTCAAGTTTTGAATTATAAATGGTCTCAATGTGCAAAAATATGGGAGCTGTCAAAAGAAGTGGATTATTACATATTCACATGTAATTCTAGGGTGACAGACCCAAGTTTTCCAAGACATATCCCCCCCATAAAACCCAACATGTACATGTAAACCTGCTAAATTAAATTCCATCATTAATATAGTTTTTTTGTAAAAAAAAAAAAAAAAAAAAGCTCCCTTAAGGACATTATTTTGGAAGGGTAAGAAAGCCAGATGACTCTTAGTGACAGTGAGAGCCAACGAGATCTGGCATCGGCCCTGCCTCCTGTGGGCCAACCAGGCTACATTTACTAATCTTCCTGGTCATGGTTTTTCTGGGGACAGGAAAGACGCAGCTCCACAGAAACCCAGGGCCAGAGGGAGGTCTGTGGGGTTTGCTTCTGTAGGTTCCAGGTCAAGGAGGGCTCCACAAAAGCGGGGCAAGTTGCGCTCTTGCTTACCGCGGAGCTCCTCATCCTTCAAAGCTGAGACCGAGGCAGAGCCCCCACAATCACAACAACATGCAGGACTACATGTTGCATCCACTTCCTGATTAGTAGAAATAGTTAAATAATTTTTCAAAAGGCACAAACCTAAATGTACACTGCAGACACATAGGAATGTAAAGGAAAGAGACCAAGAATGGGTAGATGGGAAGGGAGGGAAGGGAAAGGGGATGGAGAAAGGAGCTAAGGTGTGTGATGCACAGGCGCCGGCTTCCCACAGGGAGCGTACACATTTGTACTACACACATACATGTAGGAATAAGCTGAACTAAAAATATCAAAAAAATAATAAAACTACATGAGCAGTCTGATGTGAGTTCATGGCAAAGAAATACAAAGGTTAGATACACACAAAGCAGTGCTGAAAATAGAATAAGGTCACTAGAAATTAAATGTTTCAAGAATCAATTATTTCCTTGTTATGAATATACTATTAAGTCTGTCTAACCATAATAATGCCTTCAGAAGTACTTACTTAGAAATAGTACAGAAATTTGTTACAAAGCCACCCACTCCAAAGCCAAAGTTGCAGAAGGCAGATAGTCCTTAGAAACCCCAAATGGGGTTTAGAAATAAGTTTCAGTGGGATTTGTTATTTTATCCAAAGGGTTCCAAAACATGAAACCCTAATATGGTGAAGCTCCAATATACTACTAAGGGTGGCATCAGTCATTCAAGAGATGCAAATTAAAACAACACTGAGATATCATCTCACACCAGAAAGAATGGCTACCACCAACAAGTCAACCACTAACCAATGCTGGAGAGGCTATGGGGAAAAAGGAGCCCTTCTCCACTGTTGGTGGGAGTGCAGGCTGGTACAACCATTATGGAAATCAGTGTGGGGATTCCTCAAAAAGCTAGGATTGGAGGTTCCATTCAAGCCAGCTATTCCCCTCTGGAGTATTTTTCCAGAAGGACTGAAATCAACATACCACAGTGATAGATGTGCATCTATGTTTATAGCAGCACAATTTGTCATTGCTAGATCTTAGAAACAACCGAAATGCCCATCAGCTTAGGAATGGATAAAAAAGATATGGTATTTTTACACAATGGAGTATTATTAAGCTATAAAAAGGGCAAAATTGAGGCTTCTGTAGATAAGTAGATACAATTAGAGATTGTATTGGTAAGTGAACTAAATCACATCTGCATGTGCAAACATCATATTGTCTCACTAGTGTGAAAACATGAAAGAGCATGTTTTATACTATGAAAAGTATAATAGATACTGTAAAAAGTAAATACTTTGTTCAATGGGAAGGAAAAACTAGGAGAAGGAAAAGGACAAATAAACGAATGGAAAAAGATATACTTATGTATATATGCAGGATAGTTTGGAAAAGTGCACTGCCAATTTCTGCCGGTCTCTGACATTTTACTTCATATTGAAAGGAGCAGTTAATGCTTAAAATTTTTTCTTTGTATTCTTTTATTTTGCTTTTCTAATTTCTTAAAACATTTTGTTGTTGTTGTTTTCCTTTTTTTAAAATCAATTTTGCAGGTTTACATCTCGTTACTAAAACAACTAATTTGAAGATAACATCACTCAATACAGCAACCATTATTGAACTCCTATTACTTTGCTTAATGAAATTTTTCATCATTTTTAATGCTTTTTTTTTTTTTTTACTATTTTTATTCTTTAAAATTTTTTTTTTTTTTTTTTTTCAGAACTGGGGATTGAACTCAGGCCCTTGTGCTTTGCAGGCAAGCACTTATCCTACTGAGCCACCTCCCCAGCCCTCTTTAAAAAATTTTTAAAAATGTATTTTCTTCTCTTTTTTAAAATCAGTGTCTTTAAACAACTTGCATTACCTTTTACTGAGTGTGGCAATTCACCATAATGCCTCCTTTCTGTGGCAGGGTTCGCTATGCTCCTTCTAACTTCTTCAGTTTAGTCAAAGTAGACCAGTGTTCTTGCTTGCTTTACTGATTTGCCATTTCACATCTTTATATATTATTACATTATCATTTATTATTATTTATGTCAAGGAATATTGTTTGACCCACCAAACTTGGGTAGCAAGTATCCCTGTCATAACATGTAACCCAGAAGCAATAGGAAAAATGTAGCAAGCTGATTTAAATCAGATATACCTAATTCAATGTCTACTTTGCAAACCCTCTAGTTATGCAACCTTTTATAATTAATCTCTTTGAGCCTCAGTTTTCCCACTGAACAACAGAAGGTTTTTAACAGAGAGTGTCATAGGACAAAATGAAATATGTGTAAAAATACTTCAACGGAATACAGTCTGCCTGCCATATTCTAGGGACATAATATGATAGCTCTCTTCCTTTATATATAATAAGACCATGAAAAACAATATATTTAATTCTGAAATCTAGGCTAGTAGGTGGCCCAAGAAAGCAAAGGCTACATGGCTCTTGTGTTTTCAGGGAAGATGAGGTACCTTTTGGCATGGCTAGCACACACTGCACAGGAAGAGGCCCCGAATATGCTACACTGGCTATAGTCTTCAGAATTTTCTCTAGATAGTCAGGGATTGTTTCTAGTTTTGAAGACAGAGGATTAAATACAAGCCAAAGAGTAAAGGCTCGCAGACCTGGGGCATGCCATCTGCCTAGCATTAAGCAAGAGCCAAAAGTCAGTTACAGAAGCAAACTCACTGCACACATGATTTATGTTCCGTGCTTGAATGTGGCAGGAAGACTGCAAAAGATATTTGGAAGCCAATGCTTCCTCTGACTAGAGTCGATGAGTCCATGCTAACCCCCTCCCTGGACCACGCAGGCCTGTTAGATAAGTTGCCAAGTGGTGCCTGTGACCTCTGCTGCAGAGTGGCTATCTGGGATAAGAAAATATCCCAAGGCCAATGGTCGCTGCTACTGTAAGAGTACAGTGCACTGTATAAACACAGGGGTCACACAGCAGATATCCAGGATATTACTCAAAAACACATCCAGCTTGAAGCTGACAAGATAATCTTTTCCTGGGAGTGCAAAGCAGCCTGGAATGCTGCAGGCATGACCTACTTGAGGAAAGAAAAAGAGAGGGAAACTCTCCATGGGGTCCACAAGGCTCTTTCTGCAGGCCAGCTTCAACAGACTTCAAAGCCAGGGCAGCCCGGGGAGGCAGAGAGACAGAGCCCAAAGGGGGTATCACTTGCCCTATAGTGTTGCCATCTGCATTTGGTGGTGTGGCAAATGCAAGTATTTCAGATACAAGTGAAAAAATAAAAAAGATGTGTGAAATAGCTTGGAGATTTTCCTCAAAAAGAAACCTCAGAATTCTGGGGGAAATATTTAAATGGAATAATAATAAATTATTAAATTATTAAACAAATAATTAAATTTAAATATTTGAATTTAATTTAAATATTCAAATTAATGCTACTTAATTATTTCATAAGTCCCAAGCAAGTAATTGATATGTGATCACATCAAAAATAAAATTTTTAATGGACACATTGCACTCCAAATATCACATGATTACAAAATGTATAATTAAAAAACAAGTAATTTTCCAAGTTTAAGTACTCCTAAGAGGTCAGCAGGATGTCCCTAACTGAAATATTGATGATATTTTGATGTTTTAACAAAGTTTTAACATACGTGATCCTCTTTAATGAACAGCTGAAGTCAACAACCAACATACTTACAGGAGGACCTGTGAGTAGGAGGGGTGGGAGAGAAGAAAAAGGAGAGATGAATTAATGAATACGCAAAATATTCCCCTTAAAGACTCATCACACTACCTGGAACTGAGTGATTATTCAACTTTTCTTAGGTTCTGCACCATTGGCTATCATCTCAGAAAAATGCATTTATACTTGCACACAATCAGACTGATTAATTTGTAGAAGCTTAGCTAAAATATGAATCAGGAGGGTATTTGGTTACTTATGACAGGCAGTATAGAATAGGCAACTTCTTGCATTTGTAAAATAGTTAAATCAGAACTGTCCCTGCTACTTGTTCCAAGAATGTTTTTCACTCAGCATAAAAAAAAAACCCTTAGTGCTCAGGTATATGTGTCTTTAGAGCTATATATTTCTCATCAAAACACATGGAAGAATAATAAATTTCAGTACTTCATATACCGCATGTTAACACCCAAATTCAAAGTAGCTATGAAGTTGTGAACCCACTTACATTTTCCATAGAACTTTGCATCAATGTAACATTTTCTCCTTACTTTTTCTTTCTTTTGACAAAGAACATTTTAGCAATTGTCTGTCTGACTCTAGTAAAGTTTTGTCATTTCTTCTCCCTCAAAATAGTCTTATGAGGCACTCTCTGTTTCGAAGATTTATAGTTTGGTGAAGGTATACTGCTGCAAGTTTCCAATTACTTAGATCCACGGAAGCTTTAAGAGTGAGTTTGAAAATATTCTTAATGGAACCCAGCAGCTGCATTGCCTAAACTAATGAATTTTCACAATCACTTTCTACTGTGACATCTAAGGACTCCTCCCCCATCAGTCTGTACCTGAAAGATGTTTCAACATTTGGCAATCAATTGTCTTTAATACTGACAAATATGTGTAAATACTGGAAGCCAAAATTTCAAACCATGCTATAATCAGATTTAAATTACTTATCTTTAAAGAAAGAATTGATGGTCTGCTAAGAGCTTCAGCTGGTGATTTACGTTTTTCAAATCTTAGACTTATACAGTAAATGAACATAAATATTGGTAGATATTAATTTCAAAAATATTTTAATTTGCCATATCTGTATTACTTTGGCCTAAAAACAAAAAGCTCTTGAAGTGGGACTCAGCATGATACTTCTGTTTCACGTTCAGTTTATGAAAATTTTGTGGCCTCAGCCAAGTGACCTGACTGCTCCAGGCCTTACTTTTGTTGACCACAAACTAAAATGCTAGATGCTTGGTAAGGCTGTTGTCATCACTCAATTCAATAGCTGCAGAAGGAGGACACAGATTTCCAAAGCTTGAAAAGAATGAAAGTTAAAGCATGACACAACTGTGCCAGTTGGATCGGATCACAACAGAGCTTTGCTGTACCTATGCCCTACGATCCTAAGGCAGATGCTTTTGGGGAAAACCTGCGTTTCCTGAACACCTACAAAGAAGGAAGCATGAGAGATGTGGTCACTGTGCGCCCAGCTAGGATATCTGCCATGTACTGGAAGGGCCGCCATAACTCGACATAGCAAGTAGGCCAAATCTGAGTGTCAGTGGTTCCGAAAGTGAACCATGCTTTGCAAACTTCTCCACCTTACAGTTGGATAGAAATAATAAGAACATAAAAAAATTCTAGATGTAGCACAGAAGATTTAACTCCCACCACCACACACACAACCTCAAAAAAGCCAGCATTATCATTAATTAGGAGGAACAGATGTGGGAATCTTCCCAGAATATGAATGACATGAAGCAGCTGAAAGAGAGACTTACCAGATTCTCCTCTTCGGCCCCTCTTCCCCCGTTTCCCTGGAGGACCTGAAATCCAAAGAATAACTTTTGAATGTATTCTAACTGTTTTGTTCTGGTTACAAAACAGTACATAATTTCTACACATTTCATTCTGTTCTTAACCACCAACTTCAAGAAAGGGACCAGATGTTTACAAAGGCCAATCTTGCCCTCGCTGTTTCAGCTCCAATTATAAATGAACATTGGTCCATATGTCTAATCATCTAGTGTTAAGAGCACCGAAGACAGCATTTTTGCATATTCTACTTGGATACTATCAGCAAGAGAGGTTTTGCTGAGCAAACTGATAGTCTGGAGAGTTCATGTTCCCCAGAAATCTGTCTTTTATGAAAGTTTCTGCGTATTACTAATTAAGCATATTAAGTCTAAATGACTATCATTTCTCTTCTGTCAAGTTCATTATGATTATCTCAAGAGTATCTAGTTAGCAGATATCTAAATGTATATACTAGTAAGGAAAAGAATACTTACAAATATTTATATTTATTAACTATGAATATAAATATGAATATATTTGGATTTAATTGAAAATGACCTACAGAGATACATGGCCTTTTTAACTGGGCTGTGTTTAGCTAGTAACTTTGTCTGTTTTTTCTAAGAGACCAGTCCACTGCTTTCGTATAATGAATAGCCTATATGAAGATGCCATTTAGAGAGTAGAGAAAACACTTTTATTCCCCTTTCAGCTCCCTGTGAAGACCACCGAGCTCGTGTGTACTGGACCCAGCACATGACTGTGGCCCTACACAGCATTCAAGCCATTATTCTCAATTATATAATTTCTGTCCTCATTCCCTTGGGCAGGAATAGTTCCCACTGAATTACAGTTCAGCCAAGTAGGAGAGCAATTAGCCCATAGTGAGAATCAAGGACTTGCAAGGCTGCCTGAGAGAAACTAGCCAAGGAAAACAAAACGCAGCTCAGCCTGAAAGAATGAGCTGCTAGGCAGGACTGATGACATCCACACGGCAGAAGGCTCAAGACACAGGCAGGCAGGGAAGGCCCAAGCACACAGCTACATCCGTGTGCTGCTGTCCAGGAGCTGCTACCCTGCATGTGGCGCCACTGTTGGGAGCTCTGGCCACATCAGTGACCCCGAGAGCTCATGCCCTAACCTTCACCAGGACAAATCTGGCCATTTGTGCCTTGTTATAATGTACAAAAGCAATTAAATGTTAAAATCAACTAAAAAACATGAGCCGGGGCAGCTCTGCAACAATTTCTGAAAATGCCTTTGGAAATTTCAGATTTGCTTCTGTATTCTGGAATAAAAGGAGGTTTTCACTGTATTTAATGTGTTCGTGGCCAGATAGAGAGCAGGAAGAAAATCATAAAAATAGATAAATAAACCTGGTGGGACCTTACTAGGTATGAAAAATATACATTGATACACCTGTCCAAACATATATGTTCTGATATATTCTAATATATACAGCTTTCTAAAGATTAGCAATCAGAATTTTTGTGGTATAAAGTCACTTAAACTAAGGACTGTGGCAGCAACCACTGCACACTTCGGATGTCTATGGTTCACTTAGGAAAACCGTTGGTGAAAGCCTCTGTTGAAGACAGACTAGGTGACAATTCTCCAGAATCGAATCCAGAAGTCACAAGATTGAGCTTTATTACAAGTGTCAAATTAAAAATACTTCACATTGAAACATGTAGAAAGAGATATAGGAGCCTTTTTACCAAGACAGCACTGAAGGCAAAGAAGGAAGCCCCTGCCCATCCCAAAGCTGAAGCCAAAGCAAAAGCTTTGAAGGCTAAGAAGGCTGTGCTGAAAGGCATCCATAGCCACAAAAAGAAGATATGAATGTCACCCACCTTCCACCGTCCCAAGACACTGCAGCTCTAAAGGCAGCCCAGATACCCTCGGAAGAGCAACCCCAGGAGAAACAAGCTTGACCACTGTGCCATCATCAAGTTCCCCCTGACCACAGAGTCAGCCATGAAAAAGATCAAGGACAACACACTCATATTCATTGTAGACGTCAAAGCCAATAAGCACCAAATCAAACAAGCTGTGAAGATTCTCTATGACATTGATGTTGCCAAGGTCAATGCCTTAATCAGTCCTGATAGAGAGAAGAAGGCGTATGTTCAACTCACTCCTGACTATGATGCATTGGATGTTGCCAACAAAATCGGGATCATCTAAACTGAGTCCAGCTGGCTAATTCTAAATACATACTTTTTTCTCAGTTAAAAAAAAAAAAAAAAGGAAAGAGATGCATAAGATGGTCAGTAGGTAAAGATAAAAACGTTAGAAATGACCACAAAGGAAACACAATGGTAGGTATTTTCACTGTCTGCCCGCTCCTCTCCACAGAAGGTGGCAGGAGGCCTTGTCCTGACTTTTATGACAAATTGTAGAAATTTGTACTTATTACTTATCAATTGGAAATTAGTTATTTGCTATCCTTCCCCCAAAAAAGTTCCTTTAAAATAGTAAAATTTTATCAAGCAAAAACAACTTGTTATTTTTTATATTTAAAAGAGCTTATAATGAAAGCTACTAAAATAGATATCAGATTATAAAACATTATTTAAAAAAACAGTGTTATCTTTTGAAGAAATCAAAACCAGCTACCTCTGGATACATCTGCCTCAAACATTCAGTCAGCAGTTCCAAAGAAATGAACCAAGAATCTGTTAGATTGAGAATTGATGAGTAGAATGTCAGAAAACAAGCTATTTGGCAAGAAATCCATGAAAGATGGCAGAGTTTTATGAAGAATGCTATAATATTTCAGAGAGAAACTGAAGCTAAACTGAGTTATGAAAAGAATAGATCTAAAATTCATTGGATTTACAAAGAAAACATTAGGTTGAGGCGAAGTGTCATGACAATAGGAAGCCAAAGAATAAATACCCAGAGAACATGATACTGAGCGTGGTGAATTAAAAGATTATACAAACAAAAAAGTCCTGAAGATTTTGCTCATGAAGAGGATGCCAAGTTTTCCTCTCTTTCTCTCTCTCTCTCTCTCTCTCTCTCTCTCTCTCTCTCTCTCTCTCTCTGTCTCTGTCTCTGTCTCTGTCTCTGTCTCTGTCTCTCTCTTTCTTTTTCCTACTACTGGGCTGGGAGTCAAACTCAGGATTTCATGCGTGCCAGGCAGGAGCTGAGCCACTGAGCTGTACCTCAGGCCCCAAGTGAATGTCAAGTTTGAAGGAGTCTAACCTTGCAGCACAGATAAAACAGTTGGATCTTGTATCTAAATTTAAGAGTAAAAATTAAAATTGAATTAGATGAGGTGAATTTGACAGCGGGCAGCCAGCAGATCAGACCAATAAGAAGGGGAAAAAAATGAGAAAGACACAAGATGGGTACTTCCCAGGCAAAACTGATGTTAACAATAGCTGAAAAATGCAGTGACCATTTCCCTTCCTAACTGAGTGATGCAGAGGGTGTCAGGCAGGCAGAAGTGCCAGGAACAAATATAGAAGCTAGAACTTTCTTGTTCATTGAATTTGGCCAGAGCTTTGCAACAGAATTTTTCAGTGAATTCTGTCTGAAGAATGACAGGACTCTGCAAAACAAACTGGTTCAAAAATATGGATGGAAAGAGACAAGGCAGAAGGTACTGGCCAAAGAGAAAGTGATGGTTTCAAGTGGCGAATTCATGTAGTGAAAGATGAATGACACAAATCCAAGGCAGACTACAATAGCAAATTCATGGCAATTGCTACCGCTCATGCTTCAGAAAGTCTTCCTGCTAACTTCACAAAAGCATAAGGCAAGCATCCTGAGGCTTGGGAAAGTTTAACCATAATGGAAATACATTGTAAACCCAACTGTGGATAAACTCAGGTCATCAAACAACATCATAGCAAGTTCCCTTACACGAAGCCAGTCCTGCTGGCTCATAGCCAATATTGCTGAAAGATTCTACTCCTAACTAACAACATACCTGGTAAGATTTTTCTCTAGGCTAAATAAACATGCACCTAGAAGTGACCAAGAAACTGTGAGCCTTTGTGTAGTCTTGCAAATAAGTACTTTCTGGAAGTAGCTGAATATTGTTATCTGGTTTATCTGATCAATGACCCAAATCTGTCAATCCTACCATTTCTTGTTTCTCCTTTCCGTCTGTCAATATTTCACATTCAAGCTTAAACATAACCTTTCTGGATCTCCTGAGAAGAGATTTTTACAGGGATTGTATTTGCATTTCATAACACTTTTAGCTCTTCTAAACATTCACAACTAAGCATGCAGAGTGTTAGAGAAGGGTTTCAGAATTCGTAATGAGCTTGGTGTTTCACTCCGACCTCTTGTTTGCTATTCCAACATACATTTCTGGTCATGTCTGCTTTTAGGTGAACAGGTATCTTGAATAGGAAGCACAGCGAGCACTCATGCTCTCTGTGGCTACGCGTCAGCATGTTGTCATAAAACCTGAGAAAAGAAAGTCACATGGCCATTTTGATGTGAGTGTGACTTGGTGGTCACTAGGATAGGGACCAGAGAACCAACATCTGATGAAATTTTTTGTGAAGGAGGTAATGAATGTGCATGAACACATACTAGGCATTCAATAACCATTTGCTTTTTCTTTTGCTTTTTTACATTTTGTTTTTGCTTCATTGATAATGATTAGAATGTATTTGCGTATCTGATCCTAAAAGCAATACGTGTGTGTGAAAAAGACTATGAGAGGTGAATAGTAATTTCTAACCATAATAAAAGAGCCAATTTAGTGTGATGGTGAGAACACAGAACAGTGATAAGTTTTCATTATGTGAAAAATTGAGGGGTTCAATCCCCGGTGTGCTGTGCTGGCCCAGGCCCCGGCCCTGGCCCCGAGGATGCACTGAGACAGTGATTGAGACAGAGCATGGTGGCCTGTGCCTGTAATCCCAGTGTTTGGAAGGCTGAAAGCAGGAGGATCACTACAATTCTGATCTTCATAGAGATACCCTGTAGAACCTGTACTAAATACATATAAAAAAGAAATAGAACTAGTTTTCAGTTCACTTTGATTTAATCTACATTCTGATAAATAAGACTATTCTTGCTACATTTATACAACTATCACAAGGCTAAAATATGTCAAGTATCATATATATATATATATATACATGATATATATACACATATATATCATATATATACACTAAATGAGTTTCTTTCATTTTTGCTAATGCATTCATGTTCATAAACTATGCATATATTATGCTACTGCTATTCATTAATCAATATAGGAAGACTTCCAAACAGCTTAACACATTAGAAGAAAATGTTGAAACATATACCTATCATCTCCAGATATATAACAACCTTTTAAATTTACAAGATACCCTACAGCATCTATAAAACTGATAGTCCCCCCCCCCAAATACTCTTATTCAGAATTCTACAGGAAGGTAACTGGAAGTGTTAGGGCAAGGAAAGAGCTGGAAAGAGGGAGGCAAGGAGAAGCCTCTCAGCAGACGCAGGCTGGACAGGGGAGGTAGGAGGAGCCATGTGTGCTCCCCGGAGCTGCTCCACCCTGTGAGCCAGGGTTGGGGCTCTAACAGCTGCAGCTGGCTCTAGGGAGGAAGCCACCTGTCTGGGTGCACAGCAGACAGTGGATCATCCCCTTTCTGAGTCTATCTCCCCATCCTGCAGCTACGTGCAGAAGGCTAAGCCAGGTTTCCCTTCAGATCTCTGGATTAACCTTGCAGGCAAGCATAGATTAATTTCAGAGCCCTCCCACCTGCTTCTTTGCCTGATGCCTAAAATTCCTCCAAGATGGACCAAAGCCTTTCATTCCACAATTAGAAGTAAAAGGCTTAAACAGCAAATGCCTGGTAGAAGGGGAATAGGAACTAACACTGATTCTTTGTATTCTCCTAAAATGTGCTACAGCATACCGAGGAGCTCTGATGCATCCCGGAGCCTTGCACTATGCAGGGTGACCAGAGCAGTGCAAAAATGCCATACTGGATGGCAGTACTTGAATACATACTGGGTGATGCACGTGTACCACTGCATCACATTTCCATAAATTTAAAAGGAGACCAGCTGCCTAGCGTATCACACATAGGAGCCCGGCTTCTTAGCTCCCAACTCAGCCTCTTGCCTCCATGACCTTCCACAGATGCAGTGGCTGCACAGAGCCATAGTGAACTTCCCGCAAGGCTTTCTTTTCCAGTGGCCTGCCAGGTAACTCTGTAGTAGGCTACTCAGGTGGACGTACCACCACCCCTCTTCACAGTCCTGAGCCCTGGGACAGGGATTCCCCACCTCATCCTCCAGTCCACAGCGTGGTGCTGACCACCCAAGACCTTAGAGGAGCAGTGCTGTGGGCTATCGGGTATATGTCTACTTTACTTCATACTGCTCAATTTTCCATTCATGATCCCACACCTATATGTTTTTATTTTATGAAAAAAATCCTAACAAAATAAGAAGAGAGGGCTGGCCAGATAGCTCAGCAGACCAAAGCACCTGCTTAGGCAGGCGCAGGGACTGGGGTTCGATCCCCAGTGTGCTGTGCCGGCCCCGCCCCCAGGGTATGTTGAGACAGCAATTGAAACTAGGCTAGGGGGTGTGGGCCTGTAATCCCGGCGCTTGGTAGGCTGAAAACAGGAGGATCACTATGAGTCCGATCTGTATAGTGAGACTCTGTAGACCCTGTACTAAATACATTAAAAAAAGAGAGTAATAGTTAATACACTGTATTTTTTTTATCTTTGAAAATAGTTACTAAGACAAGGACACAAAAAATTGCCTCTTGCAAAGAAGAAGCAAAGAGACAATAGCACAACACTTCATCAAATTTTGAAAGAGAATTTTTTTTTTCAGGAGATTTACTTTCCAAGTATTTACTTTTTAAATCAGCATGGGCTCTACCACAATATATAACACAGGCTTGTTTGTTTCTGGTGTCTTCCACATGTGTTTTTGCTTGATATGTCCCCAGTTGTACAGTGGTACCTTGGCTCACCCCCTCGGTTCCTGCCATGATTCTGACGGTCACCCAAGCTGGAGGAGAACTGCACCCAGTTTCCCCAGGAGGTCAACACTGAACCTGACCAGTGGCTCTTGTTCAATTTGCTTTATGACCAGAATGCTGGAAAGAATTAAGTTTGTGAATCGAGGCAGCACTGTAATACTTAAGGAATATCTGTTTGTAAAAGAAAGTTATAGTAAATAAAAGTGATAATTTTAGAGTAAAATAGCTGCATCTCATAACTCTCATTAGAAAGTATTTTTCAGATATACAGTACTTTATTTTTATTTTTGAGCAGTGCTGGGGCATAGACCCTAGCATCTCACACTTGTCTGATAAGTGCTCTACCAATAAGTCATACTTGGGCCCCAACACTTATTATATTTAAAAGCAATGAGTTCAATTTAAAATTTGGAAAAATATCTCTTTGTTTTCTTTTACAAAAACAAGAGACAACTAGCAAAAGTTTTGAGGTCTATATTCCTATAAATTATTAGGCTGGTAAAGCCTAAAACTAGTTTGCTAGTAAAATTGTTTACTTTGTCTTAGTCATAAACAAAAGCAAACTCATTAATTTTTAATTTTCAAACCCTAACTAGATCACGCCATAATTGTAATACTGTGAACATTTATGTTATAGGGTGGGTTTGTTTTGTTTTGTTTTGTTTTTTTGTACAGGGTCTCACTATGGAGCTCGGACTCCTAGTGATCCTCCTGTTTCAGCCTCCCCAGTACTGGGATTACAGGCATGCACCCAGACTTGGTGGCTAGCTTGGTGTACCTGGGGTGGGGCCAGCACTGTGGTCCCAGGGATAGAACCTGGGTTCTTGTGCTTGCCTAGACAGGCACTTAGACTGCTGACCTGTCTCTGCAGCCCTATGTTATGATCTTCTAAATGCTGTACAGTTGTTTTGTCAAATTCCTAGACTGATTAAGTCAAATAAAAATACTCGTATCTTTAATTTTATTGCTATTCTTTTATAAATATGGTGTTCTAAAGCTTTTACATAGGACCATCTCAACAATTCCATATAAAACATAAAATATGTAAAAAATTGTGTTCATTAAGTGACAATTTCTTAAAAACAATGGGAGTAACTTTGGGTCTAGAGATCAGTGGTAGGGTACTTGCCCAGCATGCATGAAGCCCTGCATTTAATTTCCAGCATTGCAAAAGAAAACGCCAAAACAACCCAATATGACCTAAAGAAGGTACTAACAGGCAAAAAAATGAAGTTCCTTGTGTGACTAATAAATATAGGTTCATGAACAGTCTACATACACATGAGTCTACATGCAGCCAACTGAGAGGATATGTACGTGTATTTGTTGAAAGTAAAATGCAATACTTTCTTGGGATTTAAAGGTTTAAAATATACTTCTCATTGGGAGAGTTCTTAAACAGTAAGACATGCCTTTCTGTATTTCTCATGAAATATGCCAAGAGCAGAATTCTCATTTTATTTCTACACTTTTTCAATTTGAAATATAGTGGAAAATTTAACCATTGCTATTTAAATGTTTAAAATAAATACCACAATATCAAATTGTGGTGAATGTAATTCTCAAAATGATGTGAGCCTGTCAGTTACTGTCAAATAGTTTGAGTTTGTGTTCCTTGTGGAGAGGCCAATAGACCAAAATTGCTTTCCAAAACTTTTTTCCTGTGACCCCAGTGTAAGTTCTAACTGGTGCTAGGTTTCAATGAAACATTTCAGGTCTATTCAGAATTAATCCATACTTATACATTTTGTAACTAAGAAAGAAATGCCCAAATTTATGAGCTAATTGAAGACTTTCATGAAATATACTAGAAAAGTACTGAACCTAAACAAAAAGAAGAAATTTCTGGATCCAGTACAGTGAAAATGTCTTGACTTTGTGTAGATGTTTTGCTTCCAGAAGTGGAATTCCTACAAGCGAGGGATTGCTCTTGTTGCTGCTCCTAATATTAGGACACTGCAGAATGAATACTCAGTAGAAACTGTGCAAGGTTACACATAGCCTGGCGTTGCAGTTCAGTGACTTTAATGAGGTCTGATGTGGCACAGTTGTTATTTCTATCATTCTTTTCCCACACAAAAAGTGTTTCATTATTATGGTGCTAGAATGTTCTACCACAGGATCCTTCAGGGGATTTATCATGACAGCTTTTAAAAAAAATTCTACCTGCTTGGGAGAGGCTGTAAGATGTCAGAGAGTAGGGACTGGGAAGTAGGACAGCTTGTTTCTTTGTGAGATTGCATGCTACGTCACAAGATCAGTTATCGCTTGGAGGATATAATATTGTTCACATAAGAAAAAACTTAGTTGATACACTTTCAGGGGAAAAAACTTAAATGGACTTCCTCAGGTATATGCTTCTAATGGAAGTTAGAAGGTGAGATGAGCTTGGGATTTTGGGCAGATTTACCCTTCAGGATCTGTTCCTTCATCTATAAAATGCAGACAGCATTGATGTCAGAGTCCGGGTTGCACAGCCTAGTGATCATAGAGGGCTCTAATGGCACAGCATGATGCTAGTGAGTGGACATGGGGTTGGCCTGGCTGGGTTCCTAATACCAGGAGAACCATTTAAATACATAGCTGACATAAAGTGAACCACTTTCTTCTCCTCTTCCTCCCTCTCCCCTCCCCCTCTTCCTCCTCTTTTTTTCTCTTTTTTAAGAAACTACTCTTTAGACAATTTCCTCCTCCTCCTCCTTTTTGAGACAGGGTTTCACTACATAGCCCAGGCTGGCCTTGAACTTGCAGTGATCCTTCTGCTCAGACTTTGGCTTGCTGGGCTGACAGGTCTGTGCCACCACACCTGGCTGAACATTCTTTAAATACTAATGATTATAATTATTTTGCACACCCGTAACTATTTCTCACCTATCCATTAGGTCCTTTGCAAACAGTTCTACACATCGAGCTCTTACATCAGCTCAGACTCAGCATTCTAAAACAAAACCACTGCCTTTCTAGCCAAGGAATTTCATGGCTTTCAGAATTTGGGTTGTCATGACAATTTTTTTAATTCACATAAGCTATAATTTCCAGGGCTTTTACAGAGCTTCTCATTTTCAGAAATGTGGTGCTTTCTTGCTATTTTTCTTTGAAGCAGCTCTGAACATAACCCTTTCTTGACATTCTCATTGTTAATGCTATAGCTTCAGTCTTGGCTTTTCAGCTCTAAATTTTTCCTAATCTCTCTCAAATCCACCTGCAGAGAACCATTAGAATAATCATTTCAACACACTTTTATCATATAATCCCCTGATCAATAAAGTCCCATACAGACATGGGGAGAAGTAGTTATTAGGGCCAATGCAGTTTTCACCATCCAGCCCTGAAGTGCTTTGGACTAATCCTTGGATTTTTATTATTCTTTGCGTCCTCATAAATTTAATCTCTAGAAGAGACATAAAAATATCATTAAATTTAAAACTAAATGTTTAAAAGCCATTTTACTGCATGGCAGGAGGTGGTAGAGGAGGGAGACGAAGAGGAGAAGCACTGAGGTGATGCATGAGTAACGATGCTTCCTCCTTTTCCTCGTATTTGGCCCATTGTCCCCCGTCTTTCTTCCAAGTTGTACATTAATTGATTCTCACTGGGTTATCAATTCTGCCTCTCTGCAATATTATTACCAGGTTAGTAAATATTTTAAGAGTTTTATTATTACAAGTATGCAGTTTTTCACATCTTTATCCTCAGTTTCCTAAACTGGAATAAGAACAGATTATACACTTCAGGCTGCAGTTTAAGGAGGAACTGCTGTTTGCCTCTTACAGAAAATAGTTTCTTCAAGGCTATGATGTACTTGGAAACACCACGCCTATGAAAAGGGCTCCCCCCCCCCCCGAAATATCAAATTACCTGTTCAACCTAAGTAGCTCCAAAGACAGTGCAGGTTAGAACAATGGTTGGCCTCCCCCAGAAAATGTGAACATAGGTCATCCTCACCAGAGAATCGAGTCCCACGTGGCCATTTCAAACAGATCCCCAGCACCCCCTAAGCTCACTCACAGAGCTTCATTCCCTCCTTCAAAATAAATAGTTATTTCATTACAGAGAAGTCTCAGATTCATCCTGACAGGAAAATTCCCTTGAACACAAAAATGTTCTGAGTAGATTTCTGCAAATAAAATCTCTCCACATGATTGCATGGTGTTGCTAGCTGTCTACTGCTCCCGCAGCCACTGCAGGGCACGGAAGCAAACATTTCCCCGGGGAGTTACAGATACGCCAACCCAGACATACGATTTAAGCTTTGGAAGCTGGCTTTCTTTGTTATGTCAAGTAGAAACTCGGAATTTTAAAACATTGAAAACCTTTTACTTTGGGGACACACGTGCTCATAGCCTTTGATGTAAAAATAAATAAATAAATAAATCAGCATTGTGCTGGCTTTTCTTCTGGGATCTTTTGTTCTAACAAAGATGGGAGCTTCAGAGCATTCCAAGAACTGCATGTGTATTAGGGGCCAGCAAGTACTGTCTCTAATGCCAGCACCAAGCAACTTCAAGGACTTAGGAAAACCCCCTGACAAGTAGACCAGGAGCTCCAGAACTAGCTACAGGAGTGCAAGTTGAAGGCTTACACTTGAAGGTTATGGACCGAGATCATTTTAGAGTGCAACTTGAGTTCTTTGACTTGGCACTACGGTTATCATGTTAGTTTTTCTTGCAATAGGACAATCTTTAAATATGATATCTTAATCCCAGAGCAGGGGAGGCTGAAAACAGGGGGATCGCTACGAGTCTGAGATGCGTAGTGAGACCCTGCACCAAATACATAACAAATAAATAAAATAAATGTGACATTTTATTATGCCACATGGTATTAGAGGTTTGAAAACCCTCCAAGAAAATGTTTGCTGTGGTAAATACAGAAGAGATGAGTACTCAGAATGGAATTGATCCTATGAAGTCTACTCAATGCTGCTTACTAAAATGACCCATTTTTAATGTGCCATTTGGGCTCATTAGGTGTCTTTCAAGGCACAAAAGACAGTGTCTTGAATAAGATTATTGCATAATATATATCAAGTAAGTTTCTCACACAAAGAGCTTTGTGTGAAATGTGTTCAACAGCATTTTCACTATAAAGTGATTCTTCTTATGTCTATTGAAAAGGGAATAAAAATAAGAAAATTAGGATCTTAATCCATCTTGACACGACCTATATTCTCCCCGCATGCACATTCGTGAATATGTATGATCTAATCAGGGTTAGTCACTTCCCATATGCAGTTTCTTCACTGCACAGTCATTTAAGAAATTCTTAAGTTCCGTTGGTACGCTTTGAAGCTAGTTGTTAATACTCAGCCTGAAAAAAGGATTACTATAAATAAAACGAATCCCCTAGGCACCTGATTGAATTTGATTGTCCTCAGAATATTTTGTGCTGAGATAAATGTGGGTAGAACTAAGACAATTCCTGGATATTAAAATGTTTTGAGTCAAAGAATAAGCATGAATGCTTTGAGCTGTCAGCACTTTATATGCCTGTGTATGTTTGGTTTCTTCCTGAAACGATCTCTTGAATTTCTGAGAACTGCAAAGGCTAAAATAAAATTAAAGCAAAGAACAACGCTGGCTAGCATGCAACCCAGCATCACATTGCAAGAGGCTGTGGTCATGCCACAGTTGTTCAGGGAAGAGAGCTAAAGAGCGGTGGGCAGGTGAAACTTTAGCCTGTTTGAAAAGTAGACGTAGTGAGGAAGAGGCAGATAGAGAGAAAGGCATACACAAGCACAGCTAGCCATGCGCACAGCAGCTAGGAATTTAGGCTTAGGTAAGGCTGCCTACGTGAGGTTGGTCCAGATTACCAAAGCCTTCTAATGGCAGAAGGGAGGAAGTTCTCTGGTGGGCAACAGGAAGGAAATAGTGACTGGATTGCAAGTGATGGAAGAGGTGTTGCAGGAGGCAGGAGAGTCAATTATTCGTCTCCCACAAAAGCCAAGGCAAAGGTGACAAAGAGATTAGTGCCAGTGGAGACAATTAGATACTAAAAGTGACCTCTGACAAGAAATGTAGAGGCTTACTTGGGTGTAGCAAATGGACAGCTGAGGATGAACATCAAGATGGCCTCTAAGTTCGTGCCTCACAGAGTAAGCCACGAGGGGCACTGTACAAACATGGTGCGCAGAGGAAGCGAAGGGTCCCTCTCTTACCAACACAGCCATCAGGTGGCAGGCTTGGCCCTTGGAAACAGTATTAGAATACAGGCATGTTCCCATGAATAGGATCCTCTGCAGTGTACATTTCCTCTTTCAAGATTCACAAACCTTTACAACTGAAAATATGGGACTCAAACCTTGGAAAATGCTTGTTTTTATATTTGGACATCTGTATCACTGAAGATCAGTGTCATCAATGCTGTGACTAAGTTCCTCCCCACAGAATGGGCTCTGACTTGGTGATACCACAGAACCTGTAGTAACAACCATAAGAGTGAGTCCAGACCAACTAACACGATCAGTATCTTTTTACTGATTGCTTCCACTGGAAATCTCTAAAATCCTTTCTAGCATTTCCTCGGACACACAGTGATTTCTTTCAGGATTTCTAGCCATGGAATTGTTGATGTGAACTATCTCTGAAATAAACAGACAGGAGGATCATGGAGAGAGAGCTAGAGACTCTTGAGACATTGATATCCTTAAGATTTCTTGCCTGTAACATGAAAATATTCTATCAGAGCTCCACATTTCTGAAAAATATTGTTTTAGGAGAAGAAAAGGAAATCATTTATTTCTTCACTCAAGGACTGTTCCTGCTTTCCAGTACCTGTAAGTAGTGACCTTGGGTCTAGCCACCCAAGTCCACTGATTCCACATCCCGCAGGCAGGCATGCTACTAAATGGCTACGTATAATAACAGGAACCACTGTGTTGTAGAAGTGGAGGAAGAACGACAATGATGGTACCTCGAACGCAACATGCAGGTCAGACAGAACCCACTGCACTGCTTTTCAGACCTGGGGTAAAGGTGGAGAGTGGTCCCGAGCGTGCACAGTATGTTCTGCGTCTCTCACACTCCTTTCAACTTTGGACTGATGGCTGCAGCTGAGAAATTCCAGAGGGATTGAGGAGGGGAAGTGCCCGGGGTGTGAGGCAGGCACACAAATCCCTCTGGAGTCCTAATCATGCGGCCTGCTTCCCCACAAGCTGGAAGCGCAGTTGTTTGATCCTGCTATGGGCTCTGCCTCCCTTGGGAAGAAACAGGAGACAGTTAGGAAGCAGGAATGCTTACATCCAACTACATCACAGGCTGCAGTCAACAACAGTCAGCCCATGGCCAGCTACCCTCACCTCAGCTACTAGCTCCACACTCTGGGAGGAGGAGAGCTGGCTTCATAGTTACTCCACAGAACACTGTGTTATGCTACAAAATATTGATGCAGTCACTCAAACAATACCAAATAGCTTATAAACCTCTGTTCTTGGTACCTTCTCAGGCATTTTTGTGTTTAAGGAATAAATTTCTTGTCTCTCAATTTATTATTTACTTCTACTCTCTTGGATAAAATATCTAATATTAACTTCGAGAAAATCGTGTAACAATAATGACTGAACAACTTCTATTTTCATTCAAAGACTAACTTTGGTCATTGGGCCTTGACTTTGAGCCAAGATTAATATATGGTGACAGATTAAAGTAGCCACTATACCGCTAGGTTTTTTGTTTCATGCCAGCCACCAACGATGAAATGCAATATGGTCAGATTAAAGGTAGTGCACAGCTACCCTTGTGTGGGAGATGTAGCTCTGCTGAACGCACACATGCTTCCCTTCAGTTAAATCCAGAACCTGGAGCTGGGCAGAGTCGCATCAAAGTCTTCCTCCACTTGCCCTGGGAAGGCACATACATCATTTCAACTGAAGCCCAGCGACAGCTGCAGAAATGAACTTAATGCCATTAAAATAACCAGCAATCTAGAATAAATGTGAAGGCAATATCTGGGCATTCATTTTTTAACTGAATTACACGAGCGCTCCACATTCAGAACTGATCTGCAGTGCGTGCGGCTCACTAGCACCAAACTGTCAAAGTGCCTCCCCTCCTAGCACCCTGACCGTTCTGGCCCCTTCCGTGCAGCCTCCTAATCCCTATACTCCATGAGTGCTGAAGGAGATCCAGGGCATAGCTTCTGGCATCGACACTGGCATCTTTTACAATTGGTTGGTGTTTCCACCACACTCCTTGGTAAATACTTGGACTTCCATGAGCACCACAGCCCTGGTCATACTGCCCTCAGTCATTCCCTTACACATCCATTCCCACTCCTGTTCTCAAGCACTTGATGACAGGGCACCCATCTCGTTCACCTTTGAGCGTGAGTGCCTACGAGGATGACAGTGCATGAATAGACACTTGGTGAATCTGCAGATAAATAAGCTACAAAAACCCAATTACACCTTGTCTGTTTGAAGGTGTAACTTTCATGTGAGTTATTTTCATTTCTTATCCTGTATTAATAGTTTTTTAGAAGGTTTTCCCTAAAACAAATAGGAAATTAAATTTTCTTTGGTTTTCACATAGAAAGGCAGTGATGGCAAATAACAATTTCTGAAGAGAACTCTTAAATTAATTGTGCTTTTCTCTTGTTCCTGCCACTTGGCCATGGAAGTGTGATGAGGCTTGTATGAAACTTTTTTATAGCTATAAAAATACCAACCCTAGAAAGACTCTCTTTTTTTTTTTTGGTGGAACTGTGGTTGAACTCAGACCTTTACACTTCTCAGGGAAGCTCTTATTCTACTGAGCCATCTCCCCGGCCCAAGACCTCTTTCATCAATCATCAGCTCAGTATACAGATTGCCTGTTCTTTGCAGAGCCCCACCTTCTGCACATACATGACTACGGACTGACTCTGCCACGCCCCAAGTTGCCTCACCATGAGCAACCCACCATCTATACACAATGTGGCCCTTTGGTTTGGGGGCAAAATTATAGAGAAAACATTTTTATCTGCACCATGTTTTAAAATCAGAAACAGCGTTTCAGGTTTTCTTCTTTCTGGCAGACCATGTTTGGGTGCCACGTGGAAGCCTACTTTCTGTTTCGTCACACCCGTGCACACTGAGGACACCAGCAAGTGCACGGAAAGCATTTCTTCATAGAATATATTCTCCATCTTCTGAGGGAAGAGCTTTTGTTTTCTTTTCCAGGGAGTAGTTTATGTGCTATGTTTAGGCCACACATGAAAGTAATCTCTCCCTCATGAGGCGGCCTTTGGCTGATGCTGATTGTTTTGAGGCCAACATTATGGTAATGATTTAAGGAGGCAAAGAAGCAATGTGGAATAGAGGGAAAGGATGGAAGAAATGGGATCAAAGAGGTGAAAATCTTTCCCAATCCAATTCAATAAAATGAAAGTATATCTTGGGAAATTAAGAGGAGGGTCAGATCGCCAAACCACTTGGGACATATCTTCCCCAAACAGTCAGGCAATCCATACTGGTGTCCTACAGCTTCATACACCAAAGAGACGGCAACAATGTGAGCAATAATCTAAAACCAAAGCTTTGTCTTCCAAGTTCAAGTCCCATTGTACTCAATACCCAGAGTCTACCGGGACACGTGCTGCTGCTTTCGGCGGCTCCGCCAAGGCCAGCTATGAGTGTCTCTGGTAGCTTGGAAGCTGGCCAGTGCAGCGAGCTCGACGCTGGACTTGGGAACCTAATCTCCTCTGTGATTGCTTTTCCACAGGTGGGATACCTGCCCTTTTCTTTTATCATGCTCTTCTTAATGACACATTAAAAGCTCCTCAAAGTCAAGGCGGCGTTCACACCACTGCGTCTGAATGAAAAGACGAACGCAACGAGGCACAAGAAAGCAGGACATTTAGTCTAGAGCTGAGTGCACATGCAACAGATTTCTCATTTTTTGATAGCCAGACTGAAAGGTAGGAAGGGAGCAAAGAAGGGAGGGAGGGAGAGAAGAAGGAAAGAAGAAAGGGGCAGGAAGGGAGGGAGGGAGGCAGGCAGGCAGACAAGAAGGAAGTATAAAGGATGGGAAAGAAGGAGGAAAGAAAATATATTCTAGATAAAAGATTGTCAGTATGTCAGAAAGAAGGTTACTCTTAACTCTCCCATAATAAATCCACTAATTTCTTATATAGTTATTTAAATATAAAATCTGCAACATGACTCAAAGAGAAGGGCGCAGGTCTCAGTGCTTCCAGGACCAGACTCTACTTCTAGCTCCATCAGAAACGCGACCGTCTCAACGTGACCGAGCTCTAGTTTTCTCATTACAAAATGAAAATGATAAATGTGACTTCACAAAGTATTGGGTTATTGAGAAATGTTTAGAAAACTTAATGACAGCCCAGGTCTAGTTTGGTGGTAGAACTAAAACAGAAAGAAGACGCAACGGATCTGTGCAATGGAGTTCACACACACCAGGAGATCTGCAATGAATAAATCAACCAAAATATGTGCAGCATATCTGCAAGATACAATTGGACCTCATGAGAAGAACCCATTATGATGTGAAGTGAGATAATATGTGAAACTCATAGATTTAACTGCACAAGAAATAATAATTCCCTCATTTCCTACATTAGCCACGCTAAACATATTTTAATATTCTTACATATCTGGTATTTTAGATTCACCAGGAAACTTCTGCAGACTTAGCAAAATAAAGATTATTTGAAAGTAAGTGTACCTCATTAATTTTAAAGTATGATTGTCATTCGCGTCAACTTTAGAACATCTCTCCAATTAGTGTATCTGGGTCTTTAATCACTTAAGAAAGCCCCACACCACAATCATGTCAGAGTCACATGCACGCCAGCAGCTAAAGAAAGACGGGACAGAAAGGAATTAGAGTACTTAATGCAAATCAAAAACAAGCACACTTTCTGGCGCTGGGTGATGAAATATGCATAGCTATCTAGGGCTCTGTTTGCTTTTCTGGGAGGAAAAAAAAGGAACCGTGATTATCCAGGAAATGTGGAGACATTTTGTTTCTAAACATCTGAAAACTCCTAAAAAATAGGCATATACCATTACATCAAATAGCTACATTTGAAAAGATGTAATTTCAAATAAATAGACACACAATAATTACATAATGGGAACTTGTGAAAATTAAGAAAGCAATCATAAGACCTCTTTTCTCTCCCATGTAGCTATTTTTTACTTCCCTCTGTTTTCATGATCATATATTTGATATACTAGCTTGATTTACATAACCTTCTCTACCTTTCTTTTCCATTTATTCTCACATCCTAAGCATTTTCCATGTTTGTCTGTTTTCAAAGCTACCTTTAAATATATTTGGTTAAGTTGATAGTTCACTTAAGAATAAATTATATAATACTTGATTCCCTTGCTATTATAAATGTTTGTTGTGCACACATTTTGACAACTATTAGGGATGTGTTATAATGAATATCTTAGTGCCTTGAGTTCCTTTAGTTTTTTGTTTTTGCTTTTGTTTTTCACACAAGAGATGACTTTCTTGGGATTGAGTAACAGAAATATAATTTCCAGGATAAAGGAAGTGAAAGGTTCATTCTGTGGAAGTTGGTACATGTTGCCATTGTAAGTCCTTCCAGAAAGTCCTGACACTGATTCACAGAACTACCAGAAACATGTGGGGGTGTCAGTTTTCATACCTGTCACAGCACCGGGTGATCTCACTAATTTTGAAATTTCTAAGAGATGAAAGATGTTACCTTGATTTAATTCATATTTCTTTCTTTACTAATTAGGTGGAGCTTTTTAAAACAGATCTGATAAACACATCTTCCATATGACAGAGTTTTTGGAGCAATGAGAAATCTCTTATTCTGGAAACTGGCATTTGAGGTGGCTCTTAGCACTGAAGTTTTCTTTCCTGTGTAAAATGTTACCCAGTCATAGCACCGGCATCTAAGATTGGGGAATCTCATGCTCTCTGTAATTATAAGATCAATACAGGTCTTCCAACTTCTGGTAGATGATAGGGATTTCCCCACTGCTCCCATTTCTGCGGTCTGTCACACAGACTGCCTCATGCTGGCAGCTGGCAGAACCCGCCATCCGTGTTCTGCCTTTTTTCTCAAACCTTTTGAAGACCAAAATGACAAACTCCGTGACCACTGCACATCCCCAACCTCACCAAGATGTCTTATTTCTCAATACTGTATGTTGCAATCAGCACTCCAGCTGCCAAGCTATTCTTTGCCCAGATGTGCTAATTCAGTTGCATAACTCTATAGGGGGCCCTGCCATTCCAGCAGTGTTGGATTTAGTGGCTTGTCCCTCTTCTCTGCTGTGTGTTGGGCGCACACCTGACCCACAAGCTGTACCAGGCTGAAGCTTCTCTGCGGACAGGCCTACCATTAGTCACCAGGTTTCTAGATGGGCTGATGAACTAGTAGACTTGTACATACCATCTCACCTATTCTGGAGAACCGTTTAAAAATTCTGTGTGTGTGTGTGTGTGTGTGTGTGTGTGTGTGTGTGTGTGTGTGAGAAAGAGAGACAGAAGATACACAAATAGAAACTAAGATCTGGGCCTGTTAATTCCTGAGGTGATCTGTGCCTTCCAGACTTTCTTGGACTTGGAAATGACTCCAGAACCAGTCTCCCTGATGGGTATCATGAGAACATGGACCCCCACTGGATCCTTAAGGACAAATTGTTTGTTATTCTCACAGAGCCAGATCCTTTACTTGTGATGTTTCTGCACAGCTCAGTAGAAGAATTCAATTGCAGTACACCTTTATTAAATGCTTCACAATATAGCATCTTGTTGCTGACTGCTAGATATTTGGTTTATTCAGTTCTGAACCACCACAAAGTGTATCTCGTGGAGTGCTGCAGCTTTGTGTGGTCCATTGATAATGAAGGGGCTCTACCCATCCTAGCAATAACTCATCTCAGATGCTATCCTGTCCTTTTTGGTTGCTTTCCCTGGAGGCTGGAACACTCAATGTTTTAATATCTTCTCACAGATTGTATCTTTAAGAGTCTATTATTCTGCTGTATACTTTTAGATGCTGCTAATTTTTCAGTGTCATTCCCACAACATGATGGCCATAACTGAAAATAGCAGTTTAATAAACAGAAAGAAAAATAAAAAAATGATGTTCTTTTGCTTAGCCCCTAATTAATCATCCAAGCCATAAGAAACTAAGACATAGATTATCTGGACAAGGTCAGCATTTGAGATTTGTGGGGCTGTTTGATCTGGTTAAGAATTGAATCAAAGTCAATCCAGAAAAGGTGACCAATCCTAGTACCCATCACCCATAGGATTATTGACTTCCTTTGTTTTGAAGACAGAATAAGCAAGAACTCTGACTGTCATAGAAAATGATTCTTGGTGCTGGTGAGATGGCTCAGTAGTCTGGGGCACCTCCTTGGAATAAGCTTGGCAAAGCATAGGGACTGCAGTTCCATCCCCCAGCACCACATGCCAGCCAGCCCCGTCCCCTGGTGGGCTGAGCTGGCCACACACAGACACACACACAGAGACACACACACAGACACACACACAGACACACACACAGACACACACAAATAAATAAATAAATAAATAAATAAAATTTTTTAAAAAATGATTTTTACAACAGAGTCAGGCCAAATGATACAAAGTACTGAGCAGGGCAGGTTAATATGTGAGCTCCAAAGTGTTTTCCCAAGGCACTTAAACTGCATCCACACTTAATTTGCAAGCAGTCGAGGTCCTTGTGATGGGTCTTGATTTAAGTCAGGAGATTAAGATAACACCCAAAGAGACTGCAGTGTATCGTTAATTATGAGAATATGATGAAATGGTTCCCCTTATAATAGGGCCCTTACTTAGGCACTTGATGGGATGCTAGTAAGTCACAGATGTTTCATGTAAGAAAATGAAGCTTGTTTTAGTAAATGTTTGAAAAGTCCCAGTTGGCCACTGATATTATCTCCTCTCACCAAGCATGAAATTCCAGAATGAGACTGAAGGGAATATGCACATAAACTAAAAGAACTGGTGACATGGACTCACACATTCCTACACAAGATGTTTGACAAAACAAAATTCTATAGTATGATGAGCTTCTACTTAGATGCATCACTAACAAAACAGCGAAGTGACAAAGAAATGGCAATTCCACCAAAATCGGTGATGGAGTTGTTCAGTGACAGGGATAGGTCTGCTAAAGATCGACAATATTGCCAGGTGGCCAATTCCATCCTGCAGGCTTGTAACAGGAGTACAATAGCCCAAAACTAATTCAAAATCCACCTGATAACCAGGACAACAGTGGGCTCCAAAACCTCAGTCCCCAAGTCATTGGCAGCTACTTGTACATGATGTCACTGCAGTGTCAGAATGAGACTATTTTAGAACAAAAATGAACAAAGAGGCAAATTCCACTGTGTATTTCCAAATTGCATCATAAAACATTGGTACTGAAAGCTTTACTAACATCAAAAGACATACTGAAGGATGAGACTAGAGGAGAAAACAAGATCCACAACGCCAGGTCATTTGTCAATGTGACGGCGGTGGTACTTCCACTCTCTGTTTTAGGTAAGGGAAATGTCACATTCAGAGTCATTAGACACACTCATGCAAAGGCTTCAGCCATCACCATGAAGGCTGGTTCTGGTGAAGAGAGGATCTGGTCACATCCTCGTGGGCATGCTCCATTTTTCTTTCCTTTTCACAGATTTTGGAATGTCACTCATTTCCAGTGTCTGTTCCCATTGCCTCTGATTTGTCTCCTAAGCTTTTGGCAATGTTTGAATTTGTCTATTACTAGTCTTCTACTGTTTTTCCTAAAACCTCCAAAATGAGAGAGAGAGAGAGAGAGAGAGAGAGAGAGAGAGAGAGAGAGAGAGAGAGACAGACACAGACACACACACTGGAAAACATCACCCTTAACTCACTTCCCACAAGGTGTCAGAAGATTTTACTTTGCTTTTAAAACAAGAATAAAGGAACTTGGAACTATTTCAGAGTGGCCTCTGACATTGGGGATACTCCTCCACGTGCTGGCCACAGGGCACTGACATCTATCATGCTGCTTTGGAGGAATTTTAATTTGTGTCACATTATCTTTGAGACTATGTATTCATCGTATGTCGCCAGGTGCATCAAGTCTGTATTTTTCCTTAGCTGAATAAAAGACATGGAAACTATTTTTCATTAACTGGATAAAATAAAAAAGAGGAAGCATTTGTATCATCAGAATGGCCAAGGAGTTTTTCTCAAAAGAATGAGCATTTAAAAAATATAAAGCCGTAGGGCCAATGACACAGCTCAGTGGACTAAGCACTTGCTTAGACAAGTGCAGGGGCCAGGGTTCAATCCCTAGCCTACATGCCCTGCTGGGCCTGCCCCCTGGGCATGTGAGCCACTGATGGAGCCTGGGCATGGTGGTGCATGTCTATAATCCCAGCACTAGAGAGGCTCAAAACAGGAGGATCACTATGAGTCCGAGCTGCATAGTGAGACCCTGCGCACACACACACACACACACACACACACACCCTAAAATAGCCCTTTCACAGCTATTTCTGGTATCAGAATAAAAAATATATCATTAATGAATGGATAAGGGCCATCGAAATAGCTCAGCAGATTAAAGCACCTACAAGTAGGTGCAGGGACTGGGGGTTCGATCCCTTAGCCTGCCATGCTGGCTCCACCCCCAGGGCGTACTGAGACAGCAATTGAGACTGGGTGTGGAGGCACATGTCTGTAATCCCAGCTTTTAGGAGGCTGTAAACAGGTGGGTCACTATGAGTCTGATCTAGTAGTGAGACCCTGAACACCCTGTAGATCCACTCCCCCCCCCAAAAAAGAAAAAGAATAGATAAAGGCCATATGGTTGATATGCACAATGGAATATTAGTCAGTGATAGAAAGAATGAAATCCTGTCATTTGACCACTGACAGGACTAAAGGACATTATGTTAAGTGCAATAACCAGGAACAAAGACAGACACTGCCTTATCTGTGGAATCCAAGGAACTGACCTCATAGCAGTCAAGGGTATAACTGTGGTAAGGACAGGACAAACAGAGGAAGGAGGGAGGGATGCTGAAGGATGAGCCGTGGGTACTGGGTCAGTTAGGTAGAAGGACGGAGTCCTGGGGTGTGCCATGCTCTGAGCTGAGCGTGGACAACGCTAACACACTGTGTAGTGCAAAGTTGCTGGCAGAGAGAACTTTGAGTGTTACCAAGCTTGGTAATAATCCTGCAACTCGGAGGGGACAGAAGCAAAGCCTCACAATCTTTCAGGGGGATTTTCTTTTACCCAAGATTGTCAAGTGCTTTCAAACAGTATCCCCCAGAAAGACAGCTGAATTCTGGCATTGTTTTCCTGAAAAACACTCACCACTGACTATTAACGAGGGTACTGTTTAACAGAACTGAAAACTACCTAACCTTTGTGAATTGATTCATTAAATTATACAAAGTAATCATTCTCTTGGTTAACAACAACAGCAATAATAATATTTTGCTAAGTACAGAGGATGAAAAGCTGCAAGTACCACATTGCTCTTATCCAGGGGAGGTTTTCAGGATGCAAGGGTCACAGATGACTCTGCCAGCAGCTATAATAAATGCAAGTTCAGAAAGCTGGAAAAGTGCACACAACGAAGGGAACTAATTCTGGCTCAGAGAGGACAGCAGCTGGGAAAATGCTATGTCTCATCACTGTGGAAAATAAGGAGACAAAATATTTCTATTTATTTAAGGCAGAGTTTTGCAATGTTGTAGAGCAGAGATGATAATTTTCATGTCATGTGCTTCCAGTCTTCCCGAAAAGTCTTATTTAGTTAATAGATTTGAAGCAAGTGGAAGCCTGTGGGGTTTTGAGAATGTTGTCGCCAAGCCTACTGACATAAGTGGAGACTGCAGTGGAGATGTGAAACAGGAAGCGCTGGCATGGAATTAGTCAGGTTTGAAAAGGGACAGAAGTAGCAGGTGAATCCAAGGGCTTCTCTCCAGCTGGCACGGACTGATTATTCGAGCAGCAGGTGAGAGCTTTACTCAACAAAACTGTGCCTGCAGATTCCGCCCATTTCCGTCCCAGGATTGCTTTTTGCTCGCACTGCTACTACCACCTCGTTCCCTGCTAACACATGACCCAGCATCTGCCACATGCCAAATGCTACGTACAGTGAAAATGGTAGCGCATTTCATTCCTACCTCAGCGTTAGCGGGCAGGAACTATGGGGTCCGCATCACACAGCTGAGAGCCCTGTGGTATACAGAAGAGCTAAATAACTTCTACCACCTTAGTGGGCAGCAGAACTGGGGAGCAAATGCAGGCGGCTGACCTCAGAGTCAGCGCTAACCACTACTCTAAACTGCTTGACGACAGATTCTGAAGGGACCATGAAAACAGGGATATAATGTTAAACTTGAGATCATCCTAACTAGAAACGATGTTGCTTCCATACAGGAAGCAGTGAGAAATCAGCCCCAGGGCACTCACATACCAAGATGGCCCGCTGCAAATGGTGGCCAGTTGTTTCCCAAAAACGCTTCCATTTTTCTCATCTAAACAAATTCAACTTATCAGATTTATATTTTATTTTAAAGAGAATAAAAAAAAAACAGGATTTCAAAACAAAATGACAGGAAATTTACTGGTTATTATGTTGCACATTGTTATCTTCAAAATAGTTGCTCAGATTACCAGGCATTATCCTCAAGGTTTGATCAAACAATATAAACACTAGCTCTTCATTTCAAAGAACTAATAGAAATTATTAGTGTCATTTTCTTAGCTATCTTGTATATACAGTATTCATTAAACTCACTGTAAGGGCAATGATGTGCAGTGATTTTTTTTTTTTTTTTTAACCACAGGCTTCCAATGAGGGTTACATAGGATTCATCTTTGCTTTATATTCTTGACAAATTCAGATTCCAGTGGCCTCCAATTTATTACCCTCCTTTCTCAATTGTATACAATTAGATTTTGTCACCTTTTATGAATATTAAGTACAGCCCTTCCTTTTTATCCTCAGTGAAGCGCTCCTGTTCTCAGCTATCATCTCTCACTTGGAATTGTTGCAGTTCCCTTTCTCCAACTGCTGAACTCTTACCTCAGGCACTTAGCACAGTGTAATTTGTTTATCTTGATTGATCCTTGTGAAAGTTCTGAGTCGAGGGTCAGGATTTCACACTGGACAACCAAGGCGCGGCCTCCGAGACTGAGCACCTGCATGTGTGGTCACTGTCCTCCCCCAAGGTGCTGCCTGAATCACCATGATTCTCCTCCACCTCACTCACACAAATTTTGCACGTGACAGGATCCATGTGGAAAATCATGACTGACTCTGCTAAATGTTATTGTTTAGCTTCCAGTATTCTATGAACTACTAGAGCTTTCTTCCTTCATATCAAAGACATACGTTCTGGATCACCTATTCAGAAAAAGTGAAAGAATATTTTTTTAAAAAAACTAGAGTGAATCACTTTACATTGAAAAGGCAAAAATTAATTCCATTTGCCTCAGTTTTTACAGTTAGAATGTTGAACAAAAATTAGTGAAGAGCCCAAACAGAATTGTACTATTTTCAGAGACTGACATCTGAACAAATAATGATTTTCCCCTAAAAGTAAATTTCTTGTGAAATATTATTGGATAAGGAATATAAAATGATGAGAGAAGACTATTTATAAAATCTTCAGCACATAAAACAAGCTTGTTACAGTCACTGCTAAAATAAAATTTTCCAAAGAACAAGCTGCTCTAAAAATCTGATATTGTAATGAAAATTTAACAGGGCTTCCAAACAAAGAAGCGTTCATCTACATCAGTACTTTACATGAAACAAATCCAAGTATTCATCAAATAAGTCTAGTCTAAGAATTCCTGATATTGCTAATTCCATAACAGTCATCTATGTCATTCAGTGATACATGTTAGTTTGTTTAGTTGCTGCCTCTAAAAGTCAAAAACTAGAATTGTGAAAGTTCTCAAAAGTCTAAAAAAAAAAAAATGAAAAACTCCAATAATGAAGCAAAAGATTTATTATTTTATGCAGTCCAGCCTGCTTTTCTTCTTTACCTATGGTATCAGTATGACGAAAAGATAGTAACACTGGCAGTTTTGGTAAAAAATGAAATACTTTTTTTTGCATTCAGCTTCATACAGAGCAGACAGATTTCTGTATGAAACAACCATCACAAAAGGAATTTTCTCAGTTTGTTTCCCTTTCATTTTCTCTCTCTCATCATCTATTAATTTTTTTTTTTTTTGCGGAACCAGGGATTGAACTCAGGCCCTTGCTCTTGCCAGACAAGCGCTTTTTCTACTGAGCTATCTCCCTGGCCCAAAAGTAGTTTGTTTGCTTGTTTGTTTTCTGTATTTTAGGGAATGTCTACAGAGTGTTCAGGGTCTTACTGCTAGATCTGACTTGTAGTGATCCTCTTGTTTACAGCCTCACAAGAGCTGGGATTATAGGTGTGCATCACCACGCCCAGTCTCAATCACTGTCTCAGCACATCCTGGGGGCGGAGCCAGCATGGCAGGCCAGGGGATCAAACTTGTGGCCTCTGTGCCTATTTGCAGGTGCTTTAATCCATTGATCTATTTAGCTGACCCTTTATCACCTATTAGTTTATATTCTGCAATAGAAAATCAATTTAGGGCTGGGGAGATAGCTCAATGACATAAGTGCCTGTCTGGCAAGCACAATGTCCCGAGTTTGATCCCTGGTACCACAGGAACAAAGGAAGGAAGGAAGGAAGGAAATCAAACATCTTAACAGTTATTCTCCATCAAATATTGATATGCTAAACTTTAAGTCCCTACAGAATATGGACGAAAAAAATTTAAAAATAAAAAATATTTTAAAGATATGAATAAACAATTACATATATTTATACTGAAATTTAGAAATCAACCATATACAGCATTGTAGGACAGTTCTTTGACATTTTTTATCTTGTGTCTTTTTTTCATTTATTACCATTTCCTTTTTTTTTTTTTAGAAAAAAAAACATTTACTTGAGAGACAGTATGGCAATGATTGGTATGTCATGACAAGAAGTACATATCTAGAAGAACAGAATGACAGGCACTCCAAGCGTGACCCTTCTACTGCACATTGCTATCTTCAGTGCAGTTTCTTGGTTCACAGGCATCAGCATATGTAATTAGTCAGGGTAAGAATCCTACCAATTAACTGCTAGTTTCAAAAACCTGCTGATGTTTCTCAGGATCACTGCCTTACCCATCTTGTGCATATAAATATATGGCTTTGTCCCTGTCATGTTTCCCAGCTTTTCTCTTTGCCCTCTCCTCGTTGTCCAATCCTCAAGTTCTCACTTTCCTTTTAATTGTGTTATACCTTTCTGTTTATATTTCTTCTTTTGAGTTCTTATACTAGGGAGACTATACAATATTTACACATGTGGGTCTGGTCTATTTCACTTGTGAGTATATCTTCAAGTGGCATCTACTTAAATACAAATGCTGCAAGTTTATCATTCTTTATAGCTGAGTAAGACTCCATTGTATAAAAATACCACATCTTTTCAACCATTCCTCGTGTGACGGTCATCTTGGTTGCTTCCAAGATGTGGCTATCACAAACTGTGCTGCTATAAACATAAGTACATTATGACATGTTTTCAGTTCCTCCAGGAAAATTCCCAGTAGGAGGATAGCTGGCTTGAATGGGACTTCCAGTCCTAGTTTTTAAGGAGTCTCCATACTGATTTCCATAATGGCTGCACCAGTCTACATTCCCACCAGCAATGGAGAAGGGTTCCTTTTTCCCCACAGCCTCTCCAACATTTGTTGTTGGGTGATTTCTTTATGATAGCCATTTTTTCTGGGGTGAGATGATATCTCAATGTTGTTTTAATTTGTATTTCATGCATGGCTAGTGATGTGGAGCATTTTTTTCATATATTTATTCGCTTCTTTAATTTCATCCTCTGAGAAGTGCATGTTTATCTAGACGCCCATTTCTGGATTGAGTCCTTAAATTTTGGGGCCCTAAAATGTTTTCTAGTTCTTTACAAATTCTAGAGAGCAGATCTTTGTCTGAGTGCTTATTAGTTAAGATTTTTTCCAAATTTGTGGGTTGTCTTTTCACTTTGTTGGTTATTTCTTTTGATGTACAAAAACTTCTCAATAAGAGGTGGTCCCAGTTGTCAATTCTTTCAAGTATTACCCGTGTGATTTGATTTTTGTGTTTCAGACAGATAGTGAGGTTGGACCCAACTGCATATGTTGTAGGATAATAATGAGCTTTTCTTCTGAATGGTTAACAACCTAGGTTTGCAGACCAAGAATTGCAGCAATGGAGGGGCTATAAGGACAGCCAACATTTTGGTGGCCCTAGCCTTTCAGGGTCAGTGAAGCCTTGAGACATAGAAGAGCCTGTACTATAACATCCTGTAACTCAGTTGTTTCTCAAATTTTCTGATCAAGGAGATTATGGGGCCATTGATCACTCTACATGATCAATGATGTAGTGTGCCTAAGGAGAGTCACATGGAGAGAGGGCATTCTCTCAGGCTTTCACGGAGGAAAAATTGCTCAAGCAATGGCTGTGACTTATCCACCAGGCTGACACTGACAAGGGATAGGCAAACTGCGGTACAGGGTTTCAGGATAAATCCTGAGGGTACTTGACTGACCTTATCAGATAAAAAAGTTACATTTCTTGTTCTATAAGTCTTGTTTTATCTTGGTCTTAACCATCCAGCAGAAAAGTATAAAAACGAGGTATATAAAGTAAAGCCATATTAATATGCTGAGTTGTGAAAGGCTCACGTCAACAACTCCTGCAGATAACCCACCACTATTGTGGACTGCTGGATTGAGTTGGATTGTTTTGCTGAATTCACACACCTATAGTATTTAGATGCCAATGGAATACCCATTTCTGACAGGACTAAACAAAAAAAAGGGATACAAAGGAAGGACCATTTTGTATTGTATATACAGAATAGTTAAGATAGATATACAGCTACTTTCACGTAATTCAATGAGAAGAAAGATTTGTACTAGTAGTGTTTGGACAGAATATCCTGTCTGCATCTTGTACTATGGGTAACCACTAAGAAGATAACAACATACAATGTATTAATCATTAAAACTGTCCTATTAATTAGTTTTGAAACTGTCTCATTGCTATTTGTTTCTCAATAAAATTTAAAAAAGACAAAGAGAAAGTGAAAGGAAAGGAAAGGAAAGAAAAGAAATTTAAAGGAAAAAGACTATCTGTGGGTTGATGGGGCATGGTTTGTTTTGTTCTTAATAGAAGAATCTATCTTAGATATGTTAAGAGTCACCTTGTGTCACAAAATCTCCAAGGAAAATGCAAAGATCTCTCAGTTCATGTCTCTTCAAGAGGTCTCTCAGTTCATGTCCCTTCAAGCCATGCTTTTGTCTCAAAGCCTACACCAGATGATGGCAGTAACTTGCCCCCTCTGTCTCAGCTGTAGGACTGGAAGTTCCTGGAGGGTCAGGATCAGATCTTGGTCCTCATTGCTTCATAAGGAGGTGGAAAAGGATTCACTAACTAATGCATGTGTGGTATAAGATCTAATAACTATTTAAGGAAAAACATAGATAGATAAATTACCTTTAATAATGCCTCTCCTCAATTAAGGTCCTATTACTATCACCATCATCACCACCATCATCATGATGCCTACATTTAAAAACCACAATTGTAATGAAGGAAATTGCTTAGCCCTTATAAAGAGAAAATACATGATATAAAGTAGAAGGAACACATTGTCCACAGAAAATTCTAAAGATATAACAATTTCTGATGACCTAGGAAGTTGGAGCATGTTTCCTTTAGGATCACACATAATCCCTCTAACACTACAGGGGAGCCTAAGCCACTTTTTGTATTAACCTGAACTTGAGAATTTATTCTCCAATGTTATTAGACCATTAATGCTCTAGAGAAAGCCATTTTCCAGGGTCTTCTGCCCAATATCATTCCCTAGCCTGTTACTTACTGCGGGCCTAGCAAGATTCATTCAGCAATACCAATCCCCACTTTGTACAAGTAGTTTTCACTTCTGAGAGAGACCTAGTTGGTTTTGAGGTTGCTTTGTGTTATTTCCTGGGACATACTGTTTAAGGTTTCTTTTGTTTCAAATAATAACCCAAATGACATGTCTATTACATATGGCACATTCTTTCCTGCATTTTGATTTGTATCCCCACAATTCTGAAAGAGCACTCTCAAAGGTTGCTAGTGACATTCCAAAGTCAACGACATTTTTCTTCTTTGAGCTCTCACCTTCAGAATTCAGTCCTTGAGTCTCCTCCTCCTTTTGGCTGCCATAGTAACAAGGTCCTCAGCCTAGTCCTCTTGGATACTGGCCCATCCCCAAAGCCCCAATACATCTCACTGTGCTCTGTACCCAAATTCACTCTGCTTTGGGGTTCAGCATTTCTATTTAACTGAGTTGTGTATCTAAAGACTGCACCTTATAGGAGATGACAGCAAGTATTTTCAGTCATTCCTAGGATCACTCATGGACACTTCAGACTCTTCAAATATGAAATTTGAAGATAGAGTTCATCTTATCCTCATCACCCTGTCTCTCAAGATCCAGTCTCATTAGGAACTTGACTACTCTCTTCCTCCATCATCTTTTCTGCCACACACTTTGCCATGTTCTTTCTTCTGGTTCTACTAATCCTAACTCAACTTAGGTCTCCAATTCCATTCACCTGGAAAATTGGAGACTTCTAAGTGAACTCCTAGCTTTTTTCCCCTCTTCCAGTTCATCCGACATCTTTGAAGGTCATCTTAAAGACATCACTTATTATACAGTTCCACGTCCCAAGAGCCATCAAAGAATATAAAGCAAAAGAAAAAAAACAAACCTTGATCCTAGCAAGGGGTTCTCAGCAGTCTCTAACTTCCTTTCCTTCTGTTCCCCCTTTAGGTATTTCATGTTGCAGCCAAACTGACTAAATCTTTATGCACACTCCAAATCATCTTTACTCTGCTAGTGCTGAGAACACTGTCCAGGAAATGAAAGTGCTCAATAAATATTATTTAGCAGAATAAATTATAGCAAACAAGAATCCTCTGCCCTGAAAACATGCCCAGTATATTTTATAAAGGGGAGGCAAAAGCTACTACATAATGTTGACTAAGTCTAGAGAGTGGAGGAAGCCAAAGGGGCCATGGGAGTGGCAGCTGCTCCATACGCCCAGGGAACTCTCCCACACTAACAAAATGATGCACTCTGTTGGAAAGCACAAGGATATCCTAGAATGAAAGTAACAGGGCATATGGTCATTTTCCAAAGAGGTTCCCAGTATGAGGCATTATTTTTTTTAGAAAAAATTCAGTTCCTGCCTTTCCTTATTTCCTTAAAAATGGGTGTCACCTATCACAATCATTTGTCAAGAGCCAAACAGTTGCAGCATAGCAAATTTGAACCTTTCATTATGAATAATGCATAATTAATATACTAGCCAAAGGACGCTGAATGCTCAACTGTGAAGCATTCTGGTACCAGAGAGAATAGGAACTTTATTTGGTAAATTAAAACATATGTTATATGTTTGAGCCTCAACATCCATAAAGCTGAAGGGATAGGTGCCAACTTATCTAGTAATGATGATGAAGTTGGAAAAACTAGGGAGGTATTCGCTAAATGCTTAACTCCAGATCATCTCTTCCCTGTCTTTACTTAAAAGGAAGGGTTTTTTTTGTGTGTTTCTTTCTTTCTTTCTTTTTCTTTTGTATTTTTAGGGAAGGGTCTACAAGGTGTTCAGGGTCTCACCACTAGATCAGACTCATAGTGATCTGCCTGTTTACAGCCTCCCAAGAGCTGGGATTACAGAAGCACGACACCACGCCCAGTCTCAATTGCCATCTCAGCACGCCCCAGGAGTGGGGCCAGCACAGCAGTATCGGCCCTGTGCTTGCTTACAGGAGCTTTAATCCTGTAATTAAATAACTATAATTACTTTAAATCCTGTAATTAATTTACACTGAGCTATTTGGCTGGCCCTTCTCTATCTTTACTTGAGATATACTTTGTGGTAAAATTTTTTACATTTTGATTTGAACTATATGACATTAAAAGTGTTCAAAAAGAAGTTGGACAGCTTCCTGGACTCTAAGTAGCACTCCTGACTGTGTCATTCTAAGCAGAGCTTCCACAGCATCTAAGAAATCAGTGCTCTGTCTTGCTTCATGCTTGAGCTCTGGAATCACCCCAACTCTTAATAGTTATTCATCACTTGCATGTGGCTACCAAAATAAAATTCTGATCAAGTTTTCTTGGAAGGCCAGAAGAGCAGGTTCTTCATTCCATCAGGTGACCTTTATGCTCCATCTCTCAGAAGTACCCAGAGCATTATGAAAATGCCACAGAAAGGGTCACTGACAGGACTATTAACCTGATGCTGCATTCCATGGGCCAGTTGGGGACAGAGAGGCAAAGAAGAAAAGGGTCAAGAGACAGCAAATAATAGGACATCTGGCCTGTGTCATCTGTGGAGAGTCACTGCTACCCAGAACACAAGGGAGTCGAGTGAGGGCTGACGATGCGCCGGCACACCAGCCACCCAGGAGTGGCCAAAGTGGCAGCACATCTAAAGCAGCCCACAGAGCAGCAACATTCACGTCACCAAAGAGCCACTGCCGAATCTTGGCCCACATCAGTGCCACCGTTGATTCATACTGTGCTATTATTCTTTTAGTTTAAAAAAATCTCAGTGAGAGAAATAGCATATGCGAGATGACATATGATTACACAAAGCCTTTTGCCTGAGCAGAACAATAAAAACATTCTGCACTGAAAAGAAACTTAACTATGCTGTCCTTTCCCCACACTCTGCTTCCAACACTAACCCCTGTCCTCTACTCCCTCAATATGACACTGGGACGCCCCAATGCCTCGCACATTCCTTGACCTCCAAATGCCTCCTCCAAGAGCTTCGTGCTCCACCCTGAGAGAGAAATAGACTAATTTATATGCATATGTCAGGAGATGGATGAGCTTATAATGTGCAATATTCTTGCTTTCCATTCGGTGGCCCTCTGCTCTATTGGAGCACTTTGAGCATATTAAGGACACCTAATATGTTACTGGCCAAGGTGTTTATGGCACACTGAGGAAGACATACGACTTTTAATTAGTTGGCTGTATATTTCTCAAAAAATTTATTGTTCTGTGCATATTATGTCTCACCTGTATTTTTTTCAAATAATTAGAATTCCCAGAAGAGTTAAAAATTGGGTCAAATGGCTGCAGTGCACTAAGGCACACTGTTCTCTGATTATTATTAAAGCCTCATTTTATATACTGTTCATATCATTATGTTTTTTTAAAAAACACAGCTTGACTAGCATCCAGAAAGTGAGCACAGGAGTTATTTAATACTTTCAAGCTTCTGTGGTAATGAATGGATTCTAAGTTTCCTTTGTTAAAAATACTTGCTTTGACAAACATATGCATAAAGCTTAAAGTAATCTTTCAAATATAATTGACACAAACAGAAAGGCATCTTTGATGCTCTAGACAAATGCTTGCTGAGTTGAATCTCTAACATTTGAGAATGATAACTAATGCATTCAGGAGCCATGTTCAGTTGAATTTCTGAAAAGCATCTTATATACTTCTCTGTACGGTTCAACAAAACACTATCCTGCACATATAGAGATAATATGATTTATAAATAAAGGTGACACCTTTAAAAGAAAATGTTTTACCGTAGTTACTCACTAAATGGCACTTGGATCAATGACATACATGTATCATGAAATTTAGCCAGAGTGTCACAGACATTTCATGTAATCTACAATTTTCAAAATTAATGGTGATATCTCTGGCTTTGTTCAATGAGGCCATCATTCTGTAAGTTTCAAAACTATGCAAAGTATGCAATGTTAATTTTTTCCCCTAATCTCTCACAGTATACATTTAACTTAAAGTTCCCAAAACTTGAATGCAAGAAAAATAAACTCAAACATCTTCTGTTTTCTCAGTTCCACACATCTAAGCTGCTAATATCATTAGATGACAGAAATAATTCTACTTTTGTGAGGGATTGGATTAATTATGTCTCTACAGCAAGGAGTGAGTATGGGGACATGGATAAAGGTTCTGATGCTCTCTGTGGCAGAACTGGACGTGGGTTCCCATCTGTGTTCCCAGGCTCTCCACTACATGTCACAAGAACCAGCCCAAATTTAAAGCCTACATGAAACTATAAATTCTTAAAACTTTCCAGTAGTGAGGGTTGGATTGTTTTCAGTTCACATATATAAAACATTTCCCACCCTGCTAATAAAAATTTCACCCTGAATATGATTCATAATGAATATATGGTGTTCTATTTCTTAACAGCCTTGTATTTTATAGGCAAACTTTATTAAAGACTAACTTTCACATTTCTGATTTTATTAGTCCAACAAGACAGCCATCAGCCTGCACAGAGGAGAAGACTGTACTGGCAGGGTCTGGGGAGGACAGGACGAGAGGCGGAAGTGGTGAGGAACCTGGCCATGTCCTGGTGTGCCACCGCTCCTGCTGCATTTGTGCACAACGCTCCAGCACTGTGCCTGCCTAGCTTTGTATCTGCCCTACAGGAGTCTCCCAGTGCACTAACTCAGTCACCTCATCCAGTAGAAATAGAAGAAATAATGGATTCGGGGATAAGATAATTTCAGGGCACATTTTATATTTTTTCAAAATGATCTTACCACAATGCCTAACTTTACAAATTAAGATGGGACAAGCAGTAGGCCCCATTCTAAAGATGACCAAATCCTCCCAAATAGATTAATTCACTCTTCAGGACTTGGAAGCCAGCCCAGGACTATCACATTAATGTTTTATTTTCTGACTTGTATAGAAGATGTGAAAATTAAGCCAATTTTAAAGAAAAGAGTAATTGCCAATAGGTTTAAAAAGACAAACAGCCTCTTAGTGTATTTAAGGGCTAGAGCTGAGCTTCCTTTCACGGAAGCCACTGGATGCCTCTGTTGTAAGATTCACTGAATTAAAAATGGCTGTCTGTTGACCTCCTCCATAAGCCCATAAACTCCTAGACCCAAAGATCTTCCCCCATCAGCTTGGTCTCATAAAACAACATGGTGCTTATGAAGTACACATACAGTCAGTGTTGATGGATGAACCATCACTGTACATTTAGCAATATTTTTAGACAATGAAGGGAGGGTAGAGGAGAGGGAATAAAAGAAGTTAGATCATGTCCAGGTACAAATTCTCTGTGATGAATGTGATCATTGTGTATATCAATAATGTACCAATAAAATCTGATTAATAAAAAGAATAAAATATTTTTAACAAAATACTACTCCAACACTGAATTTATGAGAGCAAATGAGACCATCTCCCTGTGTTCATGTGACATACATTCGAATGAAAGACATGACAATAATCAAGCAAGAAAAATACTCAGGATAAAAAAGTACTATCCAGAAAAATAAAATAGGAATTAGAATAACTGAGTAGCTACTTTGAAATATGTAATCAAGAAAATTCTTCCCCAAAAGAAGTTATTCCAGCTGTGACACAAATAACTGAAATAGAAGGCTTCAGCCAAGCAAACACAGGAAGAAGAGAAAAGACACGTGCAAGTCCTGGGCAGAGAAAGTCTTAGCACAATCAGATTCTGGGCAGAAGTTCAGTGGGGCTGGCGTTTGATAGGTGGTGGTGTGGAAGGGCATCATAGAGACAGGAAGAGCCACCTCCTGCAAAAGTATTCAGCAATTTGGTACAAGAGCATGTTTCTAACATGTGTCTAAATCCTGTCAGGGTCAATGAACAGCCTTCCAAATGACCCTGTTCCTTTACACTAAGACTCTTGGGCTGTGTCTCGATTTCCTCCAGGGCCCATGTCATGAGCAAGCCAGAGCTTGTACATATTTGCTCATCATGTTCTGGTGGGCAAAAGGAGCAATGAAAAGGCAACCTCTCACACCATGTACTGTGGCCTCAGCACCCAGAAGAGCAGCCAGCAAACGCCCAGCGCCTCATGTTGCCAGGGTGAGCACAATGATCCATCTGACCTTGTCAGATAAGATGCTGGCAGAAGAACCTGGAGGTGGTGGATACACATAAATCCTAGCATTCAGGAGGCTGAGGCAGGAGGATTACATATTCAATTCCAGTCTGCACTACCAGCCAGGCCCCATCTTAAAAATAAAATGTCTTAACATGTTCAAAGTGATAAAAAAAAATGGAGACGTTAGACCTGGAAATCACGGTAGTACTCTTTTAGTAGCCATTTGTCCTAGGTTTGTTCACTAAGTGAGTGATTTGTACATAGCAAAGACAAGGACTTCAGAGCAGATCCTTGGGTGAACTTAAACATTCAGGGCAACAGAGGAGAGGAAATCTGTAAAAGCATATGAGGAGAAGAGAGCCTGCGGAGCATGGCCTCCCAGGAGCCAAGACCACGCCCAGGTCAGCCTATGATTGGCCCCCAGAGAACAGGACAGGAACCATTCAGGATGACAGCACAGGTTCGTGAGTGGGGGCATGATAGGTGAGTGAAGGGACAGGAGTCCCTCTGAGCAGGAGACTATGACCCTGGGAGCCTGGGGCAGTTCACCACAGGAGACCCCAGGGTCCCATTAGAAATTCGCCTCCCACAGTGCGGACAGGAGCAGGTGCATCATGTCCTGCTGCCTGGTCCTTCCACCATCCCAAGACTTCTTTATACATCTTCAAAAAGAAGGAAGAGCCACAGGCACACAGTATGAGCAGCTGCGGATAGCTCTAGACACGCGCAGGTGACATTACATCTTGGTAAAAAATGACTCGGGACAGTACAAATGGAGCTGTGCCTTCGCAATGTGACAGGTAAAGACCTATGTAATCAACCTGGAAGAAAGACCAGGCTGCTCTGGGAAGGAAGAAAAACAAAACATCAAACTGACTTTATCCTGCTCCAGAACAAAACTAGTAGGAGATGCCTCTATAGTCAAACCAGGAAAGAAAAAATTTTTTAGTGAAATGCTGGTGGCTCACATGGGCAGGGTCTCTACCTGATACCCCACCTACCTATCCTGCAACACGTACCTTTCCCCTCTGCCAGGTGGGCCACTCAACAGTGCTTGGGAGTAATTTCTTATATAATAAGTGTGCTATTCTTATTGATCTATCCTTGCATTAAAATGCAAAGCTTACCCTCAACACCATCCCTACTTTAACTATTATAAATGATGAGGTCAGATCTAGTAGGTGATTGGACAGCCCCATCCATACATCAGTTATTTGAGTATATTTTGGAAGTGCATTTGCTGAGTAAGTTTTTTTTTAAAGATTCAGTAGAAGTGGTATAAATACGAAGCACTATAAATTCTGCAGGAAGTTGGAGCATACAACATTCATTATATACAAATGTGAATCATTTCTACTTCAGAATACAGTGTATATATAAATTTAAAATGTTCCTATTTCAGAATCAATTGGAGTTACTTTTAAGCAAAGTCACTTTTTCTCCAAGCAGTTTAAGTTCAAAGTAGAACACTGGAACTATAAAAAGCACAGTGAGCATAATTCTTTCTTTAGTAAGATTTCATAATTTAGTCATCAATATGAGCCAGATTATCTTCTCTTTCCTTGTGAACAGGTTTTATTTTTCTCTACATCCTCCTTCACATAGTAATTTTTCTCCTTCTGTAAAGGACTTTTCATCTTAATTATGCAGAGAGGAAGGTATCTGTCAGCGGTTATTGCATTTATCAAGAGCACGAGAAGCTGCAAAGGAACTGTGGAAGCGCTTTTGGAAATTAGATTTAAAATGTACAGTTCTAGAACTTACAGCAAGCTGAACTAAGTGTATTGCTAGCAAGTGCTGAAATCTAGTTATATTATGTCTAAATGTCTTATTCAAGGCAATACGCTTATGAGTGTCAGTTTAGAAAAAGCCAAAGAAACCTTACTAGTTCCGTTTCACATGCTACTGCTTGGTCCTGACCCGAAGTGGGACACACGGCTTGGAAACTCCCTGGAGAGTTTGTTTTCTGAAGTTACAACAGCGAGACCTTCTGGGCTCAGCATGAATGACTGACATCTTCCAGGGACAGATGTCTGTCACCAGCGTAACACCAAGGTTGCTAATATTTATGGCCCCCGAGGAATAAGGGGAAAACTTAAAAAACGAATTTTTTTGAAGACAGACCTCACTCCTTGAGACAGCTGACATGTTTCACAGACATAAACAGAATCTCAGTTTCCTGGACTACTTCTTCCTTTCCTCTGTGGTGAAGGGCAAAGGCAAACTTGGCAACATCTCTCAGAATAGAAAGAATCATGTTGGTGGTTGGAGAGGAAGCGAGTGGAAGCTGTTTCTCAAATGCTTCAGGATAGACTCCATTCTCAGCCCGGCATTTAAGGGGCACAACCCTCGTTTTGGTTTTGTGCGTGTTCATTCTCCCTCCTTAAGCACAGCTGGTTCATCTTGCTCCTCCAAAAGGCTTTGGCTTTACCTTTGTGTTTGCACATAAATACCCATCCTTCTCTCTTTGCTTCTCCAAATCTCATCACTATTTAAGATGCAGTTCACTCACTCTGTCTTCCTCAGTCCAAAGCACTTCTTTTGCCCTCAAAGTTACAGCAATTGTCTACACAATTTAATTCTGAATTATGCAATTTTTTTCTTTTGCATTGCTGGGGAGCTTCCTGCATATTTGGGAAACACCCTCCTATTGAGCTACATTCCCAGCCTATTCATACATTTCTTTCTAAGCTATCTTACATTGATGCTTAAATAGTTTTAAGAATCAAATCTTACAAAGATTTCCATCTGCATTGTCTTTGTGTGTATTTTATACTTTCATATGAATCTACAACAATAAACACACCACTCTTTGTGCTCAGCACAGTGTGGATCCTTCCTGCCATGCTTTGAGAAGTCATGACAGCATTTCAGGACAGTTATTTTCTTTCCTTCTCATCGGTGAAGTAGCAGCCACAGGTCTAATAACTCTCCAGGTGGAAATATGCCCCGTCCAGTATTGCTGCCCTTCACACTGGACTCCAAAGGAATCCACTCAAGCTGAAATAGGCCAGGACACATCACCACTTATTTTGAGGGATCTGGCTGCACTGTGTGAACTCACTAGTGCTGGGGGAAGTTGTCTAAGACTCCTCACTGAGATGTGGGCTAACACTGTGTACCTCAGATTAGAACCAAGCCCAGAGGGCTTGGATCAGACCCTGGTCAGACCAGTGAGTGACAGCTCAAGCAAGCAGTAAGGTGACACGGAGCTTTTCACCTTGACAGGACTGGTTATAATTCAGCTGGAAACCACAACAAATTTACAGCTCTCTAATGCAATAAAGAGGGTGACTCAGAGAAAGTGACCATAAGACATGGGCCACTTCCTCTGGTTCCCCATGGGAAGGAACTAAAACACATACAACAAACACACACATGCACGCACGCGCGCGCGCACACACACACACACACACACTCCTTTGAGACAACTCCAGATCCATGCTCTTCCTTTCTTATTCTCTTTGAAGCTACCTTGAATTTTAAGATACTTATTCTAACTTACAGATTCAACAGACTGCTAAGTTGTCTCCATACTGTCAATCAGAAAACATGTCAATTTGATAACTAAAGGTCAGACACAGAGGCTGTGCATAGCTGCTGGGTGAATGTGGGGCATGCGGATTCTGAGCGTGAGACCTCGGATGACTGGCACAGTCTGTGTGAACCCCAGATTCCTCACCAGTAGAACAGGGTGACAAGGACTTATGTTCATGGGAAGCTGGGGGAACTGAATATTAAATGAGCCCTTGTTTGGGAAAAAAAGTTTTAATTTCATTGACCATTTTATAAAATAAAGGAAAGTTCAATCAGTTTTTTTACCCTTATTGGGAAATGTTACATTGGACCTATTTGAAGTTCTCCATCCCAGCCTGAACCAAACTAGAAGTCTTAATCCTGGATGATCTTCCAAGTAGATGTGGAGCACAGCTGATCAACTAAAAGGGAGCCACTGGAGATGACTTTAATCATAATTTTAAGAATATAAATTAAAAGTAACAATTACTTTTACTCTGTCCCCCTCTTTGGGCTAAACCAGAGTTCCTCATCATTTGTAGATTACAACTAAAATCATGTGGTATCTCAGTTAACTTAATCCTTTGTCTTAAGAACTATACACAGTCAAAGGCCGGGGAGATGGCTCAGTAGAATAAGCACTTTCCTGGCAAGCGCAAGGGTCTGAGTTCAATCCCCGGTTCTGCCACAGGAAAAAAAAAAAAAAAAAGAAAGAAAGAAAAGAAAAACTATACACGGTCAAAATGTAGTGTCAACAAGCAAATGTTTTGGTCTGAGGATGAAAAATATTATTCAGAATTGATGACAATCCCATAAACTAACATCTGAGGGGAATCATATTGGGACCAAAATTTTCAAAAGCAAGTTTTTGGATGACAACTTCAAAACTATCATCCAAGATTTTCCCTTTCCTAAATTCATAGTAACTCATGCTGATTTCTCTCTATATTTCTCAGTACAAAAATATTTTTAACCTTGGACCTTTGGGTGGAAAACACCCCTAACAAACCAAAGAAACTAATTTCAAAGGCCCTGTTTTCAGTGTGTCTAACCAAATGTAGCCCAGGGACCACAAAGCACAACATCGAGAAACAATGACCAGAAACAGAACAGCAAGGACCCACAGGGAGGGAGCAAATGGGGAGGGCTGCAGTTGTCTTCCAGGGTGTGTCAAGAACTCTGCATATGGGAAGCACCTTCTGGAGGTGGGGACAGTGCAGTGTTCCCTTCTCCACTGACATTTGCACAAAAATACCAAAGGAACCCATCCAAGCCACAGCCACATGATGGATAGGAGGCAGCGTTAGGGGCTGGCTAGTCAAACAAGCCTTCATTCAGTTCCTGCCAGAAGGACTGAGGTTTCCCTTGAATTTCATTTTGCTCATTTCCATTACATTTGCTTGGCACACGTACTGGGCTCCTTCAGAAGAGAACCATGAAATACATCATCATAATCCTCTTGAACACCCAGCTCCACTTGTACCATGACTGTTTTTCTAACTTTCCTTCCTTACAAAACAAGTTTTAAAACATTCCTCAAAGAGCATGCGTGGTTTTGGCTAACTGAGCAGGCTTCCATCCCATCTCTTCTCTCTACAACTCTCTTTTAGCTTGAGCCACAGTCACACCAGGTACCCAGCAGAAGGTTCTTAGGTTTGGTAGCTGGCTGTCAATTTTATCATTTACACTGCTCCTCATTAAGATACTACATTTTGGCAAAACACTTCATGCAATGTGTATGGAAATGACAGGACTTATGTGTTCACCAGTGGAAATGTGGAATACCAAGGACTGAACTGCAGATCCTCACTCCAAAGCCAAAATAAACCATTCTTTAACCCATCCTAGGAAGTATACTTACATCTGAAAATAGAGTTTTCAAAATTGCAGAAGGAAAGCAGATGCTTCTAACCATGCACAACAAAGAAGCCACTCAGTGTACACTAAGCAAGCGTTTGAGTGGGCCCATGTTTCTTCCTTATACACTTTTCTCTGTTAAATTTATTCTACTTCTACATAACCATCTATGTATACATAACCATGTCTTATTAATGTAAAATATTCCTTCAAATAATTTTAGCACAAACATTGTTACAATAAACTGGAAATTTCAGTATGTGTAAAAAAAGTCATCTCACACATTCTAAGTAGTGAAGTTTCAGCTATTGCTCAAATCATTGTTCTGTCAGTGAAAGTGAACAGACACCATTAGTGTGAATACCAGCTAATAAGTGGGAACTTGGGACTCTATTCCAAGTCCTGTATGTGAGGAGTACAAAGACATTTTCTAGAAGCTCAGCTTCTACCAATGCAAAATAGGTGATATACATACTTTTCTCCTTAAGCTATGTTAGTATGGTGTTTTAAATCTACAAATGATGAAATCTTGATGCTTATTATCCCTTGGGGAAGAAGAAAATGTACCCCACTATTCTTTTGTTGATGGAAGCATAAAGATACAAAACTAAAACAGCAGCAACTGGAGACGGACTACTGGTGCTCTTTCAATTTCTCAAGAACACAGTGCTGGAGTTTGGGCCATGCAGCCACAACTCTCTGGGCCAAAGGCTTCCACCAGAGAGACCACAGAGAGGCAATGCAGAAGCTGTCCCTTCTCTCTTGGGAAAAGTAAACTAAACCTTTCCCTGAAACCAGCTTGAAAGTCAGCAGCCTTCCTGCAAAGCCTCTGAAGTTGTGATTTGGGGTAAGATGACAGTAAAGTCAATGTTAATGGCATCAGAGACCAGACTGAGCAGGCTGTAAGAAGGTGATCTCTTTGTTGGCTAGAAAGGAAAGGGAGTTAACAACCTAAGATTGCAGGTCAAAATTAGAGAAAAAGGAGGGCTGCAAGGAAAGCCAACATTTTGGCCCTAGCCTTCCAAGGTCAATTAAGACTCAGGACATGTGAGAACTTGTACTGTAACGTCATGTAACTCGGTAGTGTCCCAAATTTTCTGATCAAGAAGACTATTGGGCCAAAGAGGAAAGTGATTGATGATGTAGAGTGTGCCTAAGGAGAGTCACATGGAGAGAAAACATTCTCTCAGGCTTTCACAGAGAGCACATTGGCCAAGGAATGGCCATGACTCATCCACATGGCTGCACTGACAAAGGATCTACAATCTGAGGTACAGGATCTCAGGATAAATCCTGAGGGGATTCAACTGACCTTGTCAGATACAAAAGTTACAACTCTTGTTGCATAGGTCTTGCCTTATCTTGGTCTTAACCATCCAGTAGAAAAGTATAAAATGAAGTACAAGAAGTAAAGCCATGGTGTTATTTTGAGCTGTAAGGGACTCAGTTCAACAATTTCTGACACTGCCAGCCAAGCAGAAGGCCCAATACTATTATGGATTACTGGACTCCTTTAGAATATTTTTGCTGAGTTTACACACCCATAATATTCAAGTAACAGAACTAAACAAAAAAGGGGATATATAAATGAATGCCCATTTTGTATCTGTGTATTCAAAATGGTTAGGGTAGATATCCAGTTACATTCTCTTAATGAATATAGGGATTTGTTGTAATAGTGTTTGTAAATAAGATATCATGTCTGCATCTTGTACAGCAAATAACCACTAGGAAAACAGTATGCAATGTGTTAATTATTGAAACTGTCCTACCAATTTTATTTCAAATTGTCTCATTGCTATTTGTCAATAAAATCATGGAAAAAAAGAAAAGAAAAAAAAAAAAAAAAAAGAAAGGAAAGGGAGATGGAGCCGCCCTTCCTTCCTGAGCAGGCCCCAAAGGGCAGGTCTACACTCATGACTTTCATGAGTCACAAATGAAACTGTTGGCCAAAAATAGAAATCTGAAGATTCAGATTTGTGTAGAAGTTGAAGATGAATTCATACTGAGCAGAGATTTAGGAAAATAAAGTAGAATAGAAATGAATAGAATTGGAATGAAAGGTTAGACAGCTACAGAAAATGACAGATTGGTGACATAATAGCTAGAAGACGTCATTATCACTTTCCACTATTACACGTTTTCTTCATGCATAACAAAATGGTGTATTGGCTGTCGACGTATTTTGTCCTACTGTCATTATTTTCTCAAAGAATGAAGCTTCTCCTATAGTGCACTACTACAGTGAGGATGGCAGCGGTGGTTATCATTAAGCATTCTATTGGCTAAAAATGTCATTTGCCAACAAGCTAGTGGAACAAAAATGTTTCCAAATTCCACTTCTTCTATTTTTAATTTTTGTATTAGCAAACACTAAGCAAAACTAGGCTCGTAACAGAAAGGCTCTCGGAGGCAGAGACCCTCACAAACAGCAACTTCCCCCATGATTATGGGAGTAGTTACTGATGCCAAAAGACAAGATGACTACAAATCGGGAGAATGAGTCTTTATTTGCAACCCATGAATCATGACAGCATAAGGGAGAACAAGGGCTCCCAACGAGTAGAAGTAAAACAGTGAGTCTTCTAAGGTAGGAAAAAGAAAATATTAAAAAACTTAAAAGCTAACAGGCAAACATCAGGTTACTTTAGGTTTGATTGATTGATTGATTTATTTATTTGGTACTGGCAATCGAAATCATGACCTCATGCTTGTCAGGTAGGCGCTGTGCCATTGAGCTATCTCCCTCGCTCTAGGTTATTATTTTATAAGGGTTAAAACAGAAGGAGCTTCCTTACTGATGAACTCAGGTAGACTAGAGTCTTCTGTATTCAGAAAAAAAAAAAAAGATTTGTTTTAAGATCTGCCTGCAAATTTCAGCTGAGTTATGTGACATCTATGTGAGGGAGTCTCCTTCAGTCTGAGCCAGACAGCTAGTGCCTAGTGTGGCAGCTCAGCTCACAGCAATGGCCTCTGGTGGGTTTGCTCACACTGCCAGGTGTGTCATGTTAATCAAATTCATGGTACACTAGGCAAAGAATGAGCTTTGCCATTCAGGATGTGATCATTTGAAATGATGGAGCAAGGGCATTCACTGGGGACAGGTATCATAGTGATCTTGTGAAGCCTCCACTTTGGCAGACTTTTCACCTTCGATGAACTCAGGGACATGAAAGCTTTCCTTGCAGCGCTTCCCCAGTGCCATATGCTTTCTTGATTTATAGTGAGCTATTTTCCCGTAGACAGAAGCAGAAATACAAAGCTGCTTAAACTGACACCTTGTTTCTAAGAGCCCAGCTCATGTGTGGATAAGGGGGTATGAACCAGAGGAGGATTCTGTGGCAGTGGAGGTGAGCCCATGGCACTCGCTATTTGTTATTGAGAAAGCTCGAGGGAATGAGCTGCGGGATCTGAGGCTCACACAGAGGTGCTCTGAATCACAAAACTGGGGACCCAGAAATCTACACTGCTGGAGAAGTGGATGTTTCTACTTGTTCTACCAATGAAACCAGAACCTTGAATCCAGGCAGATGAAAGGCTTTGGATAAGATGACAGAGCACATAATCCTACTCAGAGAAACTCTTTCCCTGCATGGTGCATACAATTTGCAACAATTCTAACTCATATGTAGTTAACATTATGCACAATTTTCACTCTCAATGATAAACCCTCCTCCGAAAAAAATAAAACTTTGATCTTAAATCATTAAAGTTTTCATCAGTCTTCTTTATTCATATCACCTGTCTTGACTAATTTAACCAACTCTGTTGTCTACGTCAGATATCTCCACTGATAATAAGAAAGAAAATTCACCAGGAAATGAAAGAGCAAAATGACCCTTCTTCCACAACTATTTCAAGCATAGAATTTTTATATAATAACTTAGTTGTAATAATGTGAGAGATTAGAAATCAAAGTAAAGTAGAGGTCATACTAGAAGTAATAAAAGATACAGATTCTGAAATGTCACTGCTCTAGCTCATTTGTGATTCTAGTACTTAGCAGTTTGGGGGGGGTTGGGTAAGACTGTCAACTTGTGGACGCTATCTCTGCATCTATGCAGCATGTGGGGATTTGCTGCTTACATGGAAGGCTCGGCACACAATGCACTCAGAGCACGCAGGCACAGGGCAGGACAGCGAGCACTGACTCTACCACTGTGTCACACTCTAATTATCTTAGCGTCTTCAGTAAGATGCTTTACTTTAAAGGTTTTTGGGTATAGTGGGGAAAATATAGTAAAGACAAAGTACCCATTTGAATCTTTTGTGGAATTTTTCAAGCAGCCAGAAATATTATTCCTTGTCTTTGGAAAACATAGTTTGCCCTGCTGGCCCCACCCCCAGGGGCTCACTGAGATGGCGACTGAGATGGTGTGGTGTCATGCGCACCTGTAATCTCACCTCTTGCGAGGCTGTAAACAGATCCCTATGAGTTCGATCTAGTAGTGAGACCCTGAACACCCTCTAGACCCTTCCCTAAAAAAAAAAAAAAAAAAAAAAAAAGAAAAGAAAAAAGAAAATGTAGAGTTAACAACAAACAAGAAATAAGAAATCTATACTAATATGAAAGTTATGGAAACTGACTTGAAGGACCAGCAATGACAGATTTTCAGCTAAAATATCTGAATGTTTGTGTAAGAAGTTAGCGTACTGTAAGAGTGCACATATACCTTCTGTATAAAGCAAAATGAGTGGCAAAAATATGAGATTCCATTTATACGAAAAGCTCTCTTAAACTTCCAGGAAAATGACCATTTTCTATATTGTAAATAGCACTGCAATACCATAAGGTATGTACTATTTTAAATAAATGGTAAAAAAAAAAAGTGAAAGAAATTGTGGAACTTATGGAATGAATAATTAAATGTTACATATTAAACTGAGTAGGAATCTGTCCATTTCTTCTGTGTCTTCTATTCTGTGAAAGTAAAGATTCTCAAATTAGCTATTGATGAACTTCTGAAATTCCACTGGGTCTGTGATAATTTCACCCTTTTCATTCTTTATTGCTTGTATTTGAATTTTTTTTTCCCTCCTCTTTTTGATGAGGTTAGCTAGGGGTTTATCAATTTTATTTAATCTTTCAAAGAACCAGGTTTTTGATTCATTCTTTGAATTGTTTTCTTCATCTTGATTGAATTAATTTCTGCTCTAATTTTTATAATTACCTCTCATTTTTGGGCTTTAGGTTTGGTTTGCTCTTCCTTTTCTAGACATTTAAGTTGCAGCATTAGGGTATTTGTTCCCATTCTGTTTTCCTAATGTGTCAGTAGGAAATCCTTTGAAAATAAGCTCTCCCACCATTTAAAAATGTATAAAGGAAAAGCAATGATATATTTGAATACATGAAAGTAAAGTCTCATCATACCTAAGAAGATCACTGGGAAAAGAAAGTGTGTATGTACATATACACATATGGACATATATGTGTGTATCTATATATCATATTTTACATATATTGCATTATGACATATATTATGTATGTATACTACATATATACATGTATGTTGTATGTCATCATAAAAACAACAGACAAATTAACAATTAATTGGCAAAAGACACACATGCACAAAGCCAACAGATGATTTAGGAAGTTTTTTAGTGACAACAGTGATACAGTAATATGTCATACCTGGAACCACAGCCACTGGGAAGGCTGAGATAGAGCAATTCTAAGTTAGAAGCAAGCCTTGTGACACAGCAAATCTTGTTTCCAAAAGACAAGACAAACAAAATAAGAACAAAGAATTGCATGCTTTATTACTATGGCCATAATTTGCCTTCAATCAAGTTAAAACAACAAAGGTATACTACCTTTTCTTGACACTCTGAGCAGATTAGAAACACAAGATAATGTCTGAGAGCAAAAGATATGATGGAAATCTGTATCCTTCACAAATTATTTTTTTAATCTTAAAACTACTGTTAAAAATTGAGTCTATTTAAAAATACGATAATTAATTCACAGGAATTGGGCTTTTTCACACACTGCTATGGAAGTAAAAACTGTGCATACTTCTTGAAGAGGTTATCAACTTGCCCAATTTGGGGGCTTTTACTTTTAGCAATTTACCCTAAGTAAATCATCATGATTGATTTCTCTGTAGAATGTCACTTAAAGCACACATCTTCAGCAATGAAAGTCATCATGTAAATTATTCAAAGAATATAAATTATTGGGCCAGGGAGATAGTTCGGAAGTCTAAGAGTCTGCCTTGCAAGGACTGGGGTTTGATCTCCAGTACTGCATGCCATGCAGGCCCTGTGCCATGCCAGCCATGGAAACTGGGTGTAGTTGCACATGCCTGTAATCTCAGCACTGGGGAGGCTGAGACAGGAGGCGCACTATGAATCTAAGCTGCGTAGTGAGATCCTTGCCAAATAAATAAATCTTTCTAAAAAGAATAATTCTTATTAAAACTGTAAATGAACATACAAATTAATATTAAAATTCTTAAAAATATTTTAAATGGAATCAAACCAAATTACAGGGATGCGGATGTAGCGCAGTGGTAGAGAGCTTGCTTTGTATGCAGAACACCCTGGCTTCAATTCCTAGCATTGCAAAGAAAAAATGAACAAACTAATGACAACCAGAAAAAACCAGTTCCAAAACCTTACAAAATAATAGCATTTTGCTATTTAAAAAAGAGTCTCTCTTGAATGATTAAAATAAGGAGCTTTTAAACTTGATTTGTTATCTAAATTTTTTATCATATACTTTATACATTTAAACATATACACGGGGCTTGCCCCTTAGCTCAGTTGTTTAAGCAGCTGCTTCAACAAAGCAGACAGGCTCAGGTTGCCTTGGTTCAATCCCCACAACTCCAGCCAGCCAAACATGCCCTGAAGGCATTCTGAGCCAGCCCCCCCTCAAAAAAAAAATCCTTCTGCCATTTTGGGGCCGGGGAAATGGCTTGGTAGAATAAGCGCTTGCCTGGCAAGCACAAGGGCCTGAGTTCAAAACCCCGGTTCCACCAAAAAAAAAAAAAAAAAAACATATATACACATGTATATATACATGTTTCCCCTATGCCATTTGTATACTTAAAAAATTTCTCCTTTAGTATCTTTAACACCAATCTATCTTCTTCAGAAAATAGTATTAACCTGTAATAATTACTGATAACTATGAATTTTCATAAAATAATCCTGGAAAGACCTATTTTATAGTGGGTGCAGTTAGGATGTGACGGGGGGAAGAATGTTTGTGCTATACCAGGCCACCACAGAGCCAGGGCTTGGACCCTGAACTTCAAGACTGATGGGGAGAAAGTTACAAAAGCTTACCTTGTCCACTCTTCAGCTAATATGTGTGTTGGTCGGCAACATCTTTTTCCAGAATTCTAGAACTAATTCTAAAATGAAGACCTAGGTGTAAAATAAGAATAGGAGACAATGCAAACCTTGCCCTTGAGGGTGTGTTGAGAGTGTGCGGCATTACAGAATTGCCTCTGACAATCTAACCCAGCTTCAGCACACAACCAAGCAGTCAGGAAGAACCATGAATCCCCGACTTGTGCTGCCAAACACCACGGGACTGAGTCCATGACGGTGATCAGAGAGGCCGAAGTAGGGGAGGTAAGGACAGCTCCCCTGTGCAGAACCTGCCATGACTAGAGATGAGCAGGTAGGCCTAGTGAATGTAAGGTGAAGCAGCTCAAAGTTTTCTAAATCAGCTACAGGAAAAAGCTCTTGATGCCCCAAACCTAAACTAATTCAACCTTGTGGAAGAGAAAACCTAAAGATAATTGTCTGTGAAAGATCAGGGTGATTGCAGAGAGAAGAGGTAGAATGTTTGATAAAGGTGAGATTTTCAGGATATGGTGAAATCATACAAAAGAAAAAGTCTCAGGATCAATGCGTTGCTCACAGAAGCAAATCCTGCTTCTCTAGATTATTTATTCCAGAAACATGCCTAGGTGTCTCTTGACTCCCCCTGCTCAGAATTTATCCCATATGTTAATTATTGTTCACAAAATGCTCTGTCCAGCACACAGAGGAGACGGAACCTCCTCCCCTCTTGTGCTGCCTCTGGCCAACTTTCAGAGACCTTGGACCCCTCAGGCTCCTCGAGCCTGCCCTGCCCAGCCAGCTGAGAATGCTCCTCACCCCTCTGAAAACCCACGGCAAGGGCTCAGAGCATCTCAGTCCATAATAATGGTAACAACCAATTACCATTATCCAGACTGCCATTTGCATTGAAGCTGGAGGAGTTCTATGAAAATCGTTTGTGTGCTATTTTGTTTCCCTTAGGAATTAGTTCTTCATGAGCAACACAGTCTGCCACACAGAGCAGAGAGGTGATTATTATGTTCGTCTTACAGAAATCAGCCACTTCCAACTATTCTCGTTCTCTGAGTTTCCAACACTCAAGTGTGGGAAACCTTCACACTTTCCTGCATGTATGTACATATTTGTATGTAAAATTTAATAAAAATAGAAATCTTATATAAGTAGATAAACGTAACATTATTTTGTGATTTTTTTCTTATCTTCTGTGTAATTGAAGAGTGTTTTGTCTGACTATCTGGTAGTCTACTACTTCTTTCTGAATTTGTTTCCCTACAGTTAAAGAATATTTCCTGTATAGTTTTAATTTGCTTGGGATTACCGACCCTTGTTTCATAGCCTAGAATATAGTCTAACTTGTAAATGTTTCATGTCCATTTAAAGAACATTCTCTTGGAGGTGGGTTTTGGACCAATGTTAATTGTATCAGGTTGGTTGAAGTGTATTTTTAGGCCCTCCTTTTCCTTACTGATTTTGTATCTACTTCTTCCATCAATTTCTGAGAAAGGAGTGTTGGAACTGCTGAACAAAATGGGAACATTTTCTATTTTCTCTTTTTAGCTAAAATAATATTTATTTGATTTATTTACATGCTCTAGCATCACCATGGAAAACAAACAAGAGTGGCTCCAATCTCTTACTATGAGACAGTCTTGTCAAAGGTGAAATTCTAACCAAACTTCTAGTTTTAACTTCTGAAGTGAAGAAAAAAAAAAAAGGAAAGAGAGAAACCATCATAAAATACAACACATTTTTATGTATTATATTGCCCAATACATTTTTATAATAAGATTATTAAGTACAATTATGATACTGTGGTTATGACAAGAAAGGGTTTTTTGCTTTAATTTTTATTTATTGTTATTCAGCACTTGGAGTAGATAAGCACTAGTTCTAAACAGAGACAAAGAGTGCAATGTTCCCATATGAAATGACACTATCCCTCATTTCTTAAAATTATCCTGACAGTAAGGAACTGGGTAGGGACAGAGCCTACATGCTGGCATTGCTGAGTTTTCGATTAGCAATAATCGAGCCTAGGATAGACCTCACTGGCTACGATACTGCCACTGCGCAAAGCTTGGTACTGCTGAGAGTGGGCGAGGATTATTTAATCCATACTTTTAAGATGTTCTAGATAGTTTTTGTATTTATTTTTGTAATAATCTAATAAAATTCTCAAAAAGAAAGATTTGCTTTCTGATACAGTCAAAGTAAAGAAAATGGTCACAAAATTGGAAGAAACTCGTTACATTATTTTACTTGTGATTTCGTCATTAGAGAAGAAGGAAAAATGAAAAGGAATGAGAAGGTGAAGGAGTCATTCTCCACCTCTAGGAAGTGCTTCAGTTAATCCCAGGGCTTGGGAGGCTGAAACACAGGAAGGACCACTATGAGTCTGATCTGTGTAGTGAGCCCCCGTAGACTCTGTACTAAAAATACATAAAATAATAATAATAATAATAATAATAATAATAAGAGTAAGAGTATAAAGTAACCGTGAGCAGAAGTCTGCTACTTGTCCTTAGAGATGGGCCTCTTAGTGGGGAGAGAGGTCTCAGGAGGTGGAAGGGGTATAACTAAGTTGAAGGGTGTGAAAAAAGAATTGTGTATGTAATGAGAAAATAAATAAAGAATTGTGTTACCATGTGAAATGCATGGCACCATGTCCTAAAAGGTATATATTCTGGGGCAGTAAAAATATCATACCTGGACTATTTTGATTGTCAATATTTTCTATCAAGCATATGTACTGTTTCCATAGCAACAAATGGTACTTGCTTGAGGTCACATTGCTAATTTTAGAGAAGCAGTGAAAGCAATTCAGAGCAAAGACTGGAAACCACAGATTAAAGACATCCCCTAGACATGCGCATAAGGAGAAGACCAAGGGGCAGGATTAAAAGTGGAAATAATAACCCACATGCTGGGATGCTATGAGATTCTCCTGTTTGCCTCGATTATTTTAAGTACTGATCTTTCCTACTTTTTTTGCAGCCTTTTCCCCATCCTTCATATTATTCTTCTTCTATCAAAATGAAAATAAAATACATTCCCAGATTTTAAAAATAAAATGTTTTCAAGAAAACAAAGAGTAAAAATGTGAAATAAAACTCCAAATCCTGGGGCTGGCAAGATAGCTCAGTGGACTAAAGCGCCTGCTTCAGCAACCTTAGGTAAGAGCATGGGCTGCGTTCAATCCCCGGCACCACATGCTGCTGCACCAGCTCCACCCCTCAGGTGGGCTGAGCCAGCCAGAGTCTAGGTGTAGTGGTACACGCTTGTAATCCCAGCCCTGGTGAGGCTGAAAACAAGAGGATCACTATGAGTTTGAGCTATGGTAGTGAGACACTGGAACAAACAAGTATGTTTTAAAAAATTCAAATTCCTCTTCAGCAAATTAATATATCAAACAGAAGCTTTTCTTTGCAGCTATATTTCATGAAGCCTATCAAGTTTGTATCTATCAATTGGTATGGCTAGTTTCCAGCTCCTCCATGACAATCTTAATTATCAATTTTACCCAACATTGTCTTATTCATACATCACCTTCTAATTTGTGTGTGTGTGCACATGTGTGTGTAGTGCTAGGATGGAGCCAAGAGCCTTGCTTCCAGTAGCCAAGCGCTGCACTGCCGAGCTACACTCCCAGCCTCCACCCCAATTACACTTAAGCAATAAGCTATTAGTTCCTGCTATCCCTCATTTTCAATATGAAAGAGAACTGGTTGCAGGACCAGCACTATACTCAGAAAAATGTTACTCGTCTTCACATAATAAATTCAAATTTGAGACATAGCAATGATTTATACAAATTGTCCTTTTCTCTTCCCTCCCTATTCCCAGACCTCAACTTTCTAGAATACATTTATTGTTCCAGTGACATACAACACTAGCAACAAACAGCATTTCTGAAAACTTGAGGAGGATGGACCCCAAAATTTCTACTCCAACTCCTGTTTGTCAGCTTTTCTACAAGCTACATTGGCTTAGGGTCAGTACATTGCTATTTTTCCTTACTGTGATAGCATATAGGCGTGGTATTTGCCCCTCTGAAAGGAAGACCTAGGGCAGTGATGGTGAGCCTTTAGTGATGAGTGCCCAAACTACAACCCCAGGTCCATCTGTCTATTGCAAAGGGCCAACATTGCAACTAAATCTGAACAGTGAAGTGTTGGTTTAGGAAAAACAACTCGGACCAATGCTTGGAGGCTGGACTGCTGCTGGAGGAACCTGGGTGCTGGGGCTCCGTGCGTGTGTGTCAGCGTCTGACCAGCACTGACCTAGGAATAGCCGATGCTGTGGACTTAGAGGAGAGCTCTGCCAGTAAGACTTTCTTCTCAGGACAGTTCATCATGGGTAGAATGAGTCACAGTACATATGTACCTAGAAGAGGTTTCCAGCTATGATAGAAGCTACAGGGCATCAGAGACGTGTGCCTAGGAGAATTTGTCCCTATGCTTTATTAACATTGGGAAGGGTATAGTACATAGAATAGAAAGGAAGGGTTTTCCCAAAGTAGAGCAATGTTTTAGGACTGTGAATCACTATATGATCACTTGAATTTATAATTCTCTATAACTACATAAGCATAGCTGAGCATTTCAGTGTTTTAAACTTAGTATAAATCCTAATGAATGATAAATGCACTCAGTGTCTACCTTAAATCTCAATTTAAAAAACTTGGAGAAAAATTACATTGAAGAAAATAAAGCAGTTACTAAAAACAATTTTTTCCTGGCTCCACAAAATATTCAAGGAAATAATTTTTCTAAATTTCCAAACATACTTCAGTGTAAACCTTCAGGAGCTATTTCTCCAAGAGTCTATGTATACATAGATTTTTCCTTATTGAACCCCTCAAAGATGATAAATGATTCAAAATGTATACTTTGTCAGAACTTGGAAGATGAACAAACAGAAGACCAATGAGATCCAGGTATTGCCCCTTCTATCATGCAATCTTACCTAAAATAAATGGAGAAATTGCATTCCAGCTCTCATGCAAAAAAAAATCTATGATGCTGCTGATATCTCTGAAGCTCTACTGAGAACAACAGAGACAGGAAGGCTTCATGCAACAGAAGCCAGCCCAAGGCGCAAACCCCTTGCCTCCCCGGGGGTACATCCTGTCTGAAATGCACTCCCCTGAGAAAGTGAGACACATTACAGAATCTTTTTTTATGAGCAGAATATATTTATTGAGGGAAAGAAAGCTCCTGTCTGAGAGAAGGACAGGAGGGGGGCCTGAGTGGGTAGTCCCCAGGAAGCTGTCTCTTCCAGGGACTTTTATAGAGGAAAACCATGCAGTGAGGCAGGTCTAAGGTAGTGGAGAAGACATGAGAACTCACTTAGGTGGGCGTGAGGTGGGACATAATGATGGTCAGCATCTTTTCTAAAACCCAATTTAACTTTGAATTCTATGTGATCAACTCTTTCCATTCCTTGTTTTTAGATAAAATGTAAAAAGTATCAGCACAGAGTTAACATACCTATAATATTCAAATAACGGAACTTAACAAAAAAAGGGTATACAGATGAATGTCCATTTTGTATCTGTGTATTCAAAGTGGTTAGGATAGATATATAGTTACATTCTCTTAATGAATAGAATGATTTGCTCTAATGGTGTTTGTAAATAGGATCTCAAGTCTGCATCTTGTATAGCAATTAACCACTAAGAAGAATGTATGCAGTGTGTTAGTTATTGAAACTGTCCTAGCGATTTGATTTGAAACTGTCTCATTGCTATTTGTTTATCAGTAAAATTATGGAAAAAAAGAAAAAAGTATCAGCACAAATTTTCTATTTATGTACATAGTTTTCTTAAATGAGAATACTGATATTAATAGCATAAGAGTGAATGCTTTTTCAATTTTACATTTTAGGCTTAAAAATGGCAAATTGTCTCATCAATGGACAAACCAAATACAATGTTTAGGTTCTAGTCAGTTAAATGCCCCATTTAATACACACACACACACACACACACACACACACACGGTACTGTTTCTTTTTATAGCATTTACTAAGGACCACACTTCCGACTGCTTTGTCCACTGCACATCCATGATACCTAATGGATACACTCATCACGTGGAGATGGTCCATGTGCATGGCACACCTCGATTCTTGTACGTTTCCTGTTCCCCAGGATCACCCGTCCCCCTCCGCTTTGTTAAAGATCTACCTTCTGTTTCCTGACACTTCTGACTCACAAGGCTGAAGATGACAAGGAGGCATCCAGCCAGTGGCGTATTTCCTTCTTCATCCACTTCCCTCTCTTCTCTCCTCCTTCCCTCCATCTCTGGTCTCTCCAGCTGAGAAAGATTTATCTTCTGATTTTCTGTTATCTACCCTTTACTTTGCTCTTTATTTATATTTTGGCTTTCTCATAGAAGAGAAGCTGTGCAATATTTAAGGCTGTGTTTGATTTCATTCACTTAATACTCTGGTCTCGAGATGCATCCATTTTCCTACAAATGACTCGAATGTCTCTATGGAAGAGCAGTGCTCCATAAATACATTTTCATTATCTATTCATCTGCGGGTGGACACACAAGCTGCTCCCAAGGTTTAGCTCTTATGAGTTGTGCTGCTATAAGCACAGGTGTCATGGAATGACTTTAACTCTCTCAGGGAGATACCTACAAGAGGCAGAGCTGGGTCCAATGGAATCTGGTTTTAGTTTGTTGAGGACTCTCCACACTGATTTCCAGAGTGGTTACACTAGTTTACATCCCTTCCAGCAATGTAGAAGGGCTGTTATACTCTTGGATTTCACATTCCATTCTGTTGTCCAGAGATTCATTTCTTCTTACTGTCCATGGATAGGAGTGTTTCTTAAAAGGCTCACCTTTTACAATATTCTTTCTAAACTGTTCTTATGGGAGCTCACTTACTTCTAGGGCTCAAACTCAATACAGTGGCACCTCAGTTCACAAACTTGGTTCATCTCATAGTTCTGAAAAGACAGCCATGTGTGTTCCTGCAGGAAAGAGGGCCCCAAAGTCATGCTCATCATCAGATGCAGTTTGCAAACAAAAGCCACCTCTGCCAAATGCTTCTGGTTGGGAGTCAAATAATTCCCAACAGGAAGGGTTTGTGAACCAAAGTACCACCATATTATTTCCCCAAGCTGTATCTTTAGCCCACACATCACTCCTGATCCCTGGATCAATGTTATCAATATCACATGCATGAAGTCTCCAGCTTCCTCATATGTAATCTGCATAAAGCTGAAAATTTCAGATTATTTCTTCACTCTTTCCTTCCTTGCCTTGCTGTAAAGTTGTTCTCTACTAACTCATCCCACTCCCCCTCCTTCCCTAATTTCAGTCAATAATGATACATGGGTCTTTACTCTGGCATAAACTGTTTCCCCAAGCACTAGGCTGTGCTTCTACAGCCACTGTCCCTCTGTATGCAAAGTCCCCCTCACATTTCTTGGGGGCCATCAGGATCAACAGCTTCCCACCAAGAATGAGAGCCAGGATCCAGCTCAGGAAAGTGTGTCCCTATCCACTCTGCCGCGCAGTTGCCTCTCAGCTGTCCTCAGCCTCCTTTGGACTCAAAGCACTGACACACATCACTCTTCCCAGCTTCCCTCTCACAGTTGGTACCATCTTGATGGCCCACTCCTTGCTGTACCAACTCTTCAGCCCACAACTCATCTCCTTACTTCTTTATGTTTTTCTTTTTATTTCTGGTCAAGCACAAATAAATGTAACATTGCCCTCCTCCCTCCTCAGGAATGCTTCCTCGACAATTCTCCTAATGTTGCTGTGTAGACAGCCCAAGCCCTCCCCTCTAGATCTGACCCTAGCCAGATGGGTAATGGCCCCACCTCCTGGTAAAATCCTTCTCCTCCTTTCAGGGTCACCTCAACCACTGGGCCCCTATGTCAGTCCCTCAGGTGCCTGCTCAGAGTCATTAACTCTTAGGCTTTGAATACTTTCCCATTATGCAGCATTCAGATAGTAATTAAGTGTTTGTTTTTCTATCCTATTAGGCTAAGCTCTATAAGAAAAGAGCATGAACTGTCAAAACTTTAATGGATGCTTCTCACGTGATTATTGAGAAAGGAAAATGCCTACTTGATATCTGTCTTTCTCCAGGGGATATTCCCTTAAGACTAAATTAATTCATACTCCAATACATGGGAAGACTCTCTCATTTCATGCTCAACACAAAATTATGCTTCCTTAAGGCTTTCAGAGACTCTCTCCAATTTCTGCTTATCTGCTTAACTCTTAGTTCCTCTTGCTTTTTCTTATCTTTCTTTACACGAACTAAATATTAAGTGGAGAAAAAGAAAATAGGAGGTGATTGGCTTAACTGCTTTAGTGGCACTAATCACGTTCCTCCACTCCAGTTTCATCTTCCTATCAATTAACTGGGTAATAAACTCTTGTTCAGAAGATTTTCAGGGTAGTCACCATTTTGTATCTGTGTATTCAAAGTGGTTAGGATAGATGTATAGTTACATTCTCTTAATGAATAGAGGGATTTGTTCTAATGGTGTTTGTAAATAGGATATCATGTCCGCATCTTGTACAGCAATTAACCACTA
>NW_004524592.1:21580825-21587099 GCF_000260255.1 Octodon degus | reverse complement strand
ATAGGATATCATGTCCGCATCTTGTACAGCAAGTAACCACTAGGAAGAGAGTATGCAGTGTGTTAATTATTGAAACTGTCCTACCAATTTGATTTGAAACTGTCTCATTGCTATTTGTTTCTCAATAAAATTATGGAAAAAAAAGAAAGAAACAAAACAAATTATGAAGACAACAATAAAAAAAAGAAGATTTTCAGGGTAATAAATTAACATCTAAGCTGCCCCTACTCACCCCCTCATTCTGCAGTGGTTCACTCTTTCTCAAGTGAGTGAAGGAATTAGAGATGGTGACCGGTCTTTTTTTTTTTCTTTCTTTCTTAAAGTACATCAAGGCATTTGTATGCTTTCCAAACTAACACTTACATATTCAAAATAAAATATGCTGAGTCATAGAGTGAGATTTTGTGTGTGTGTGTGTGTGTGTGTGTGGTAGAAATAGAAACTGAACCCAGGGTCTTCCCATTGAGCTAAATACTCCCTGCTCTTTAAGAGTAGAATAGTTACTGGGAAAAAGAAAGCATCTGTCTGAGAGGGACAGAACAGGGGCCCCTAGTGGGTTGTCCCTGCATTCCCTGCTCTTTAGCTTTCAATTTGCTACAGGGCCTGCCTAAGTCACTACACTGTCCAATTGGCCTTGAGCTTGTGATTTGTCTGCCTCAGCCTCTCAGAGCACTGGGATTACATGCACCATCATGTCTGGCTTAGAGTAATTTTTTCACCCCAAATTTCTCTTTAGTTGGAAATTAGATTTTTTTTTTGCTTTATAATATGTAAAATTATGTCATTTCACAAAATATTAGAGAAAGTAAATGCTCTATTTTGTTGGGAGATCTATTTAAAAAAAACAGATTTCACTTTGTATTCCCTGAATATATCTCCTCAATCTATATTAACTGCTTTAGTAAAACTGATGCCCAAATACTTCCTTAATAAGGAAACATCAGAGAAACTGACTGATGGAGATTCCAAAGGAAGTAAAATTTACATTCATTATAACTTGAAAAAAATCAAGCCACTGCAGAGTACAGAGAACTGGACAAGAACACGATACAAATTCCTCCATCCCATTTCCATAAAGGTTTTTCTCTTTTTCTGTGAAGCGTTCTTTCTATTCTTATCCCAGATCTCTCAGAGGTGGAACTTTGCCAAGAATGTGAAAGTCTGTTGAACTCTGTAGCAGTTTTACAAAACTGGCAAATGTCCACGGAGACTTTAATAAGGACCACCAAATTCAGCTGGGCTGGGAACCGCAGGCCCCTGCGCCTTCACATTGAAATCGGATTGATTTGGGGCAAAGCGAAGGGCTGTGGTGGTGACACAGGGGTGCAGGGTTTCAGTTGCTGTGATAAGTGAAGAAGAGAAAAAGCTTCCCCACGGGAGAAGAGGAAAAAACAAACAACTGTTTTAGTAGCACAGGGGCAAATGTGAATAATCACCTCTTCGGATGCATTTCCCTGATCTCTTAGGGAAAGAAGGTCTCTCAACAGCACAGGAAGAAAGCTGCTTCTTTAACCCCGCCTCCCCCCATGACAGAAACAAATTGTTGAGCACCTCTGGGAAGAGATTCGTCACAAATGCGCAAACCAGACCCAGCATCCCGGACACTGCACAGAACACAAGTATCACATTTTTAGGGAATTCAAAAGCTATCCTCTAACAACACCAGAGATCTTTTTAACACAGAGCCCTGGCCTGATGGCTTGGTGTGCATGGTTATTTTTTGTATGATCTCAAATGTAATGTCGGGTTTTAGTGTTGCTATTACATTCACTTTAATTCTTAATGTACCCGAAAAGGCTCTGACAACGAAACAGTTGTTGAAAATGCTAATTCTGCTTTTGTTCAATGGACACTTTTAACATCAAACATATTTAAAATTAAATAGCTGCTTATGGTGATGGGGCAATAAAGACCCTGACTAAGTCAGTCATGCTATGAGTCACTCCTTTGATGCTGTTTCCATAGAAGAAAGTGTCCTTATGGTAACCTTCACCAGCACTCCATAAGCTCTACACATTTTCATAAGTGCATCCATACGCATCTAAAGAAAGACAACATGTGCACCTCAAAACGCATGAACTTGAGAAATGACAGATCAACCTACACTCCAAACCCTGACTATGCTGGTGAGCATATAAGAAACTGACTAAATCACGTTACACCCTTAAAGTTTCTCAATTAAATTTTCAAGATGATAAAAACTAATCATAAAGAATCATCATGACATTAAAATGAAAGAAGCACTCAATTGAAAGTCTGGCCTATGACAGATGACAAATAATTGCCAATGTCCCTTTCTCAGAAAAAGATAAAAATAACAATAATTATGGTTCTAGAACAATATCCAAGTGTCTTAAGAAACAAAGAAGTACTTACCATAAGATTTGTAATTTTGTATAACAAAAAGCTCTCTCTATATCATTGAGGTATAATAGATAAAAAACCAGAAAGAATATTCAAATAAGTATCTTTACATAGTAGTCTCATCTGCCCATTAAACATTAATTGGCCAGTGTGGGCAAGGTAGAGTTAAATGGCACGGTTGGTAAGATCAACGAGTTCGATTTAGGGTAGGGATTTATGAAATTGCACTATTGCAGTCAGATAATTTAGTACAAGTACTAATGAAAGAAGGACATTCAACTAGACTTGCAAAATAGGGAAGAACTGATAAAAGGCTCTCCAAGAGAACTGGCACTGAGTTTTGAGAATCAAGAGTTTTGCAGGAGTAGGAGGTGTTGGGAGGAGAGGTAGAAGGTGCCATCCAGTCCGTGGGAGAAGGTGTGAAAGCCATGAAGACGTATGCATGTGTCTTCATTGTGGGAATTTCACAGACATCAGTGAGGCTGGGACATAGGACCCAACATATTTACAAAAATATCAATATGACATATGGGAATTCCATTTCTGGAAGCCAACCAGTGTGTAAGGGTCCAGCCCTAGAGAAAGTAGCCTTTTCCTTATGTAAGATATGTAGAAGGCTGATGGCAACCAAAACTAGTAACCTGAATGCAAAAATGGGCCTTCAATTTAGGTTGTAGTAAGACTACATTACTTGGTGATAGGACTACTCAGTGTTTTGGTCTTCCAAAGGTAGAAGTGGAAGGAGGAGAGGGGAAAGAAGGAGGAGAGGGGGAGGGAAAGGGACAGGGACAGGGACAGGGACAGGGAGAGGAAGAGGGAGAGATAGAGACAGAGAGAGACAGAGAGAAATAGAGAGAGAGAGAGACTTAGGTACTGATACGACAGTATAGATAAGATATAAGAAAGATACCAGTATTTTTAAAAAAGCTTCATTCAAGTGCTTATTCAGGCAAATCAAAACTGCAAGAATCCAGCTTGTAGGCTACTGTGAGGAGCAGAATGTTATTAAAAATGTATGAATATTGGCATCTAATATTGTCCAAACTTAGAAATAATCAAATTGTTCTTGAGTAGGAGAATAAACTATAGCACCTTCACACAATAGAATATTGTTCACTGCCTACAAACTAGCAAGCCATGAAAGACATGAAGGATGTGTAAATATACACAACTAGGTGAGGAAGGCCAATCTGAAAAGCCTACACATTGTAAGCCTCCAAGAATGAGACACTCCAGAAATGGCAAACTATGGAGTCAGTAAAATGATCGCTGGTTGCCAAGAGTTATGAGAAAAAAAGGAGTGAACAGGCAGAGAATAGAGAATTTTAGAGCAATAAAACTATTTTATATGAAACTACCATTTGGATCCACGTCATTATACATTTGCCTAAACCCATGCAATGTTCAACAGGGAGAATGAACCCCACTGTAACCACAGGCTCCACCTAGAGAGGAGTCTCTGGGGGCTCTCAGCTGTGATCAGTGCTCCACCCTGACCGGGGCATCCCCCACTACTGTGGGGCCAGGTGAATGGCAGGTGGCTGGTTGGTGTATGCAAACTCTGTACCTTCCATTCAATTTTGATACGAACCTAAAATAGCTCTTTTAAAAGTAAGTTAGAGAGGGAAAATAACTTGACAGTAAAAATAGAATGTAGGATGTACTCAACATGCTCACCAAGAAAGTGCCATGGAATGAGGAAAGCAAGAGCTCCCTTGGACACCAGCATGTACATTATAGTGGTTTTGACAACGGGAGTGTGAAGATTCCAGTGATCTTTCTAAGGGAGATAGTTATAATTCAAATTGAGCGACATTTTGGGCTGAGAGTGTGTCAAGAACAGAAAAAGAGAAACAGTCACATATGCGTGATTTTACAACATTCCAAATATCCATTTGATAGTAAATCCACTAGAGCAATAACTTTCAGAAACATGTGAACCCTTAACGTGAAAAAACACTCAAGTTATTTATACACTTTGGCAGTCCTCAGAATTACCCTATTGCAAGAGAGTGCTAATAAAAGATCGTGCTGTTCATTACTAATTACTAATTATGCCAAGTGACATAGCAGCTAGTTATCTGCAATTAGCTTATTCAATTGAAGAAGCAAAATCTTAACTATTGCCAACCCACTAAAGCTACACAGATTAAATACTCAAGTAAGCAGCAGTTAATGATGTCAATTTCTTCCATTACATATATATATGTAATGTATATGTATATGTAATGTATGTATATGTAATATATATATATATATATCATTCATATATATATGAATATGTATATGTAATATATATATATATATATCATTCATATATATATGAATATGTATATGTAATATATATATATATATGAATGATAGTTCTCATGTTTAAGAGAGTTGGGGAATAGAATGGAGAGAGGAGAAGAGAAAGAGAGAAGAAATGTACACTACTATTACACAGTATTTCTCTACTAATGGTTATGGTAATAAACATGTCTCTCTCCTTCAAAAAACTGAATAGCAGCTATAAGAACAAAGATCTAGTATTAGTGATACTATAATATCTGTCTGAAATCAAGGTGTTATTCTTTAAGTGGAAATCTATAGAGCTTTCTTAACAAAAGCATATATTCTGCTGAACGTGTCTTTCTGTAGGAAATCTTAATTGTATTATTTGCAAAATCTGATCTCTATGTAATAAGCAAATAAGGTCTTAGTCCATATTAATAGTTTTTATTAAAGTGATGAATAAGTGATTATCTGATATTGCTAAATTCTGGCAAAAATTTGGTTTAGATAAATCAAAACAAACCACAAGGTTTACTGAAATTCTGCCCACCAAAACATGCACACAGTAGTATGTTTATATTTGGCCCAAAGATTAGGAGAGACAGCATCTTGTACTGCAGAGACCACCTTCTCTTAGTGATGCAGGAATCAAAAGATGAAACCATCTCTGCAGTCACGTGGAGAGCCATGATGAATGTGTGATTATTCTGAACAGCCCTGCGTCACAAAGCCTTCCCGGGCCCTGGATCTGAAGGCCCTGTAGGTCCAGACCCTGCCTGTGTGCCTTTGTACATAAACACAGACAGACACCAAGGTAAGGTTTGACAAGTGGAGCGGCTATACATGAAGTCAATGTGCTGCTTCAGCTTACTCTTCCAGTTCTACATTCTGTGTTAAAGACTCTACAGTGAGAATTCAGAGCATATAGCTCATCCATGAAAAGAAAATCAGATAAAACACAAAATTAGAAATACACAAGGACTCTGCATTCTTTAGTTATTGCTGTCACTGTGGTTCAAGTATTGACGTGGGACTTTAAAACTTATAAAATCAGAATTTTCCTGTAAAATAGTATTTCAAAATACTATATATTTAAAAATAAATATTTATATATTTATTTAATATATCTGCTCCCTATTTAATCTGTATTTACTTTTATGTACTTAGATTTAGCTGTCCTCCCCCATATATTTGTAGCAGTTTTTTACTGACTGAAATTCAAGGCCTTAATTAATGTCCTAAAATGTGATGCTCAGTTATACCATGCAATTATGTGAGCAAAGTACTCAGGACACTAGGCATTATTAGCTGTAATCACTCTCTAAGTAAAAGCTTCACATATGGGACTTCATGAAATTTTCCATTCTGGTCACAGCTGCTCCTGAATGATACACAAACACTCTGTCTCTGGCTCTGGCTCTGTCTCTGTCTCTGTCTGTGTGTCTGTCTGTCTATCTGTCTGTCTGTCTGTCTCTCTCTCTCTCTGTCTCTCTCTCTCTCTCTCTGTCTGTCTCTGTCTCTCTGTCTCTGTCTCTGTGTCTGTCTGTCTATCTGTCTGTCTGTCTGTCTCTCTCTCTCTCTGTCTCTCTCTCTCTCTCTGTCTGTCTCTGTCTCTCTGTCTCTGTCTCTCTCTCTC
>NW_004524592.1:21547299-21580725 GCF_000260255.1 Octodon degus | reverse complement strand
TCTCTCTCTCTCTCTCTCTCTCTCTCTCTCTCTCTCTCTCTCTCTCTCAACAGAAAAGCAATACAAAAACATGAGCTTGTAAGGAAGGAACACAAAATTGAAATGCTTTCTTTTCCTTCCATCTTCTAATCTTTTATTGCTGGAAGAGAATGAAGAGTTATATTCAATAAAGCAAGCAAGAGAGAAGGAAGGAAGGGAGGGAGGGAGGGAGGGAGGGACAGAGGGATGGAAGAAGGGAGAGAGGCAGGCAGGGGAAAGAGAGAGATAAATAGATTTCCCTCTACAGGAGACATCCAACAAAATAAATACAAAATGCTTCATCTCTTACCCTAAATTGTTCTGATACCTAAAGAAAAAGAATTCTACCCCAAATTAAATAAGCAAAACACAGAAATATACATCCAAACAATGTTGTTCTACCTATTGATTAACTTGAAAAAATAATCTCACATTGACCCTTCTTTGGGGAGAAAACCACACCAATCTACTTATTCTACACACACACACACACACCCCTTTATTCAAACTTTTTGATGAATACATTTAATGGTATTTAATACTTGGTTGACTCTCCTGACAGTTTCAGATAGCCTATTTATTTATTGTGCTTCTACGACACAATTATAAAAATCAAAGAGCCTCCTCGAATGCGCCATAGAACAACAGAAGTAAGCAGAAGTGTCCTAAGATGTCATTTCACCTGGCGAGACTGCTTTCCAATAGGGTTATGTTTACAGATGGGAACAGCTTTCCTGAGTGTTATCAAAGCTCTATGTCAACTTCTCCTCTTATGGACTACGAAAGAAGGTGGCAGCAGATTATTATCCCTTAGAGAAGCAGCCTGAGGCTGTGACATTGCTAGAGATCACAGGACACCTTCAAGGCAGCTCATGTACCTTAGGTTGTGCATTCAACACATAGATTCGTCCTCAGAAGCAGGAAGTCACATTTTCACCCTGCAGGAGCTGCGAGTGCCCTATGCAGCTGGCAGGATGCTGAGCCCTTGGTTTCCTTCAGAAGGGAGATTTTCAAGCTCACTTTAAACCAGCTCTGAATGACTCTTTAAAATTGGAGACTAAAACAGGCAATTCCAAAGCATCTTCCTAAAAGAACACTTCAAGAGCTTACAACTGTGAATATTCCACTCCACTTCTCTATGAAATTATCAATCCTAAAATTTTGTGTATCCATGGTCCTTGGCTGAGAAAGGATAGGAATCAATAGAAGATATTTTACTTTCATTGTTACTGTTGTAATCATTGTCACGGTTCAGTGCTTGGAATCAATGATCTACTGCCATGAAAGAGGACACTGGACAATGAAACAACTCTGGTAGGTGACAGCTGTCACATTCTTGAAGCTAGGAGGATGACAAGATGAAAGTGCAATTCATTATATATATATAATAATATAACATAATATAATAATATAATCCAGAATGAAAAAAATGCTTTATAAATGTTGGCATTTTCTAAGTTAAAATAAACTGAGTCATATATATATATATATATATATATATATATATATATGAATGGCTAACAATTTCAGCAAGCATAAAAACAAATTTTGTCATTTTCTAGTAAGATTATTGAATGAACCATATCGTGTTAGTGTCCACTAACAGGCGTGCCTTTCAAAGAAACAAAAATGCTGGAAAGAGATGAAAAGAGATACACAAAAAAATGCAAGTTCAACACTCAATTTTTATTTATCCCTTAAACTCCAATTATTTCCCATGTGCTTTGTTGTCTTGTAATAGTCATTCATAAGCAAGCCACTAAATGGGGGAATTTTATTATTTTGCTAGCTAAAATGGAAAGAGACTTTTGATAATCCAGAATGAAAAAAAATGCTTTATAAATGTTGGCATTTTCTAAGTTAAAATAAACTGAGTCATTTGGGCCTATTTTAATTCTTATTTTATGTATTTTCTTTTAAACCAAGATTTTCAAGGAATAAAAATAGCTTTGCAAACAGTGAACATTCCATCTCAACTGTCTCTGCAAACTAGAAGGTAGAGCAGATGCTCTTCCTAACCGGATCTTTGATTTGAGATAAGAATTTATTAAAATCTCATTACCATATCACCATGTTCTATCCTGACAGAACAGACAAAATATAACCGTGGTGTCAGAATCTAAAGCAATTGCAACATAGCGCACATTTCAGTAATGTTCAAAAGCACAACAGCTTTTCTTATTGTACAGACATGAGAAACTGAATTGTAATACCGACTTTCTCCAGGCAGCCATCCTATTTCTTTTGCATTTAATTCCAAATACTACATATCATAGCCTGGCAAATTTCGCTTCAAAAATGTGTGAGATGATACCTTGCAAAAAATTTATCTCTTCTCCATTTTATCTTCCAACTTTCCGAAATTATTTTCCACTCATTGATGGAATGATAACAAAACAACAGCAAATGGGGGAAAAAACAGAAATGGAGAGCAAGACAAAAGTCTCAAAAGACAGAACAGGAATCACCTGTGATTGAGCAATGTAGTATTTTCTAGGCATAACATGCTTTAAAGTGATTTGGTACATCTGAGTACTAAGACCAGGCCTTTAAACATTTACAAGGTTAGCAAAACCTCAATATTTGTTGGCTATAATTTGGTCAATTATTCTTTCCACTAACCCAAGAAAAGATTAGTCACTGATGCACAAGTAACTTCCAGTTGAAATGGCATGCTGAAGTAGAAAAATTGCTATTTTGATTTATAGGATATATAAACACAGCTTCCCTACTTATTAGTTGGAGGAACTTAAACAAATTCTTTTTCTGAGCCTCCGATTCCTAGTAAAAGAAAAAGGAGGGTAAAACCAGTATCAGGTTGATATGAGGGCTCAAAGTTCTATCTACTTGATACTGAGTAAAGATATTGTTAGTTCCTTGTAAGACATCGTGTCATTATATTACGCATCTATGTGCAGCACATCTAAAGCAAGCTGATGGTACTGTGGTGCTCATATCTCTTATGAATACCTGTAGTACATAATGATTACAGTTATCGTAGGGGTTGGCACATGTACACAATGCATCTTAATTCCTCTCTTTGTCTTTGTCTACCTCCCTCCTACCTCCTTTTCGCTCACCCCTTGTCCCTGACTCTTTCTCTCCCCTCCTTGCTCCTTCCAATTGTTTGTCTCCCTCCTATCTTCAAAAGCTCTGTTTCTATCATTTTTTCCATCCTCCTTTGAGTGGGGAAGAGTGCATAATATTCATCCTGTACACATCACAAACACACAATTTCCAGACAACCAGGTCAACAGAGGAGAAGGCAAGGCAATGCTCACAGTTTATGTGTCATCCAGTTTGAGTGATTTTAAAACCTTAAGGAAACTTATAGAATCAAAATTGTCAAAGGAGATGAGAAATGAGAGGCTCATTCTCTGCATTTGATACAGCAATTGAGTCCCTGTATCTTGAAAATAATTTTACATAAAAAATAAATAATCACAGTGGAAACTCAGGCCTTTGGACAGCTCTATGTCGAATGGAGCTGGCTTCTCAGTGACTGAAATGTACTTCAATAGCTGTGGTCAAGTGTTTGGCGTTGGGCAAGAAACATCTGGCCTCACTTGGAGTTAGGGTGCATGGGAGACCGATTCTGACCGGCCTATGATCTTCTTGTGCTTGTCAAGGCAGAGCTGTGTCTTGGCCTAGTGGAGGGAGAGCTTGGGCCATGGTATCTGAAAGAAACCTTTTGAGGGTGTCTGAGGGACTTTTCTTCTGTCTAATCACCAGCTCCCCACTGGGTAGAACAGAAGCAAAGGAGCTGGTATCCGAGGATCCTCTTGGCTTGTCTGCCCCAGATGGTGACACTGTTAGAGCTTTTCAGCTGTGGTAAGAAACACACTGCTGGAGGCAACATGTGCAACTGGCAGCAGGGCGATCAGGTCACTTCCGATCTGACGAGATCTGTAACCCTTCCATGCTGGAGGGTCTGGGTCAGCCCCATGCAGGAGGACCTGGAGATGTGCCTTGCATGATGGCTCTTCAGGTGATTCTCTTGCACACTGGGCCATGGAATCGGTGAGATTTAGTATGTATCTCTGTCAAATAATTCGTATAATTTTTCTGTAACTTTTCACCCAAGTTCCAATTATTGTGCTCAAATCTAACATATTGTTTTCTTCAAAACTTAAAGAATCCTACAGAGATACCACAAACTGTTCATTGAGGACAACAGATGACATCAGAGTTGGAATGAGGTGGTGACTATGTGTTGTGATGACGCTCAAGTCTATGCCACCCTGGGCTCTGATGAGGGGAGTTTGTCCTGCTCGCTTGAGAGATACCAAGTGCTATCTTTTCATTATGATAGCATTTCTGTCAATAAAACACAACATGTTCTTATTCTGTATTGAGCTTCTCATATTAAACTAAGGAGTTACAATAGGTTAAAGGGAGGGGGCTAAGTTTCATAAGTCTTTAAGGGAAAACTCTAAATTTTTGCTCTCTTTTGCTAAGATGAGGTTGTTTTAGAATCAAAGAATGGTGGAGTTCTGAGGTGAAGTGAAAATTCCTTACAATGAATTTTCCTGAGATAAAAATTCCTTAGCTTAACAAAGATATTAATTATTACTCATCTTTTCACAAAACATCCACATGTTAATAAAATCCCTCTACCCATAGATACTGAGATGGAGCACAATCAATGACCAAAGTCAAATAAATAGGAATGCTTGCCTTTCAATTGTTTCTGCTGTTACTTGCACAATTATACGCAGTGTTCTGCCCTAACAGGCACCAAAAATTCAGACAAAAGATATACAGTCATTGCTTTTTTAAGTATTCAGGACTTTGTTGAGAAAACTGCACATGCTACTAAAACATAAATAGCAATAAAAAGGAGTATGCAAACAGACATTGAAATCAGTGGCACAGAGAAAAGTAGGGTACAGAAGATAGGAAGATACAAGGTGGTGAGCGCGGATGATCACCAGGAGGCAGACTCATGCCCTACGTTCTGGAAGATGAGTATCACTCTTATAACTTAGAAAAGGGACAGAGAGGTGCAAACAGCAAAAGAAGCTGCAATAAAGTCATAGAAACAAGAGCTGAGGATGTTGGATTTGAGTAAACAGCAAAGGAAATCTGACTTTAGTTGATGGGTCTGATTGAGACAGAAAACATTAGCAGAAATACTGGTGTTTCAGTGGGGATGGAAAAGGAACGTGAAAAGGCCAATGAGAATATTTGGACTCGGCTCCTGTCTTCAGTGTCAAACTATTTTGACCATACAAACCTTGCAGTTTTAAACTTACATTGAATACATATTTTAAATAATGTGTATTATTAAGCCACTAATTTACATTTCACATGCCAAAACAGAAAATTTAAAATAATTTCATAAAAAATAATAATTTCATAAGTCCTGAAAATCATTTTGAGTGTACTGCCAAGTATGATGATTTCTCATCATCATTACCGAAGGCACCAACCATACCGCAAGGGACAAGGACCAGCATAATGATAAGGAATGGAAGGTCATCTCTCAGAAAGTCACTAGGCTAATTTAGAGTCACTGGGCCTTGAGATCTGCTTAGACAATTAAGTTTACATTTGCATGACAAGAGGTCAGAAAAGAAGACAGAGGTGGCTAAACAAATTTGGAGACATTATGAAAACAAATGAGAGATGGCTCATTACAAATTTTCTTGTTGATTGCTTATTGAAAGAGATATTTTGGATACACTGGATTAAATAAAAATTCACTTCACCCGCTTCTTTATGCTTTTTAAGCATGCCTATTAGAAAATATAAGATTGTATATGTGGCTTGCATAGTACACTATTGCTCTAGGTACCAAATGGTTGAAGTGTAAGGATAATAGAAAGCAAAATTATTCAGAATAGAAGTTTTAAATATTCTACTGTACTCACTCCCTTCCTTAGATTATCACTGAAAGAGTGTACCTTATTCTTTAGGATGTATTTTATAGATATTCAATTGGAATATACAAGGGAAAAACCTGAGAGGAATCTATGAACAAGACATAAGAAGAGGAAAAATTATGAGATACAAATAAAAGTGCAGTAAATGTTTAAATTTTAAGAATACATTACATAAAAGACAGTGTCATTAATCATCCATAAAATCCTCCCTTTTATCTCAAACACAGTCATTGCATTGACCTGGCTATTTTTTGAAGCCACTTTGGAGTCCTCTTTCCTGATTGTCTTTAGCTGAGCTGTTGTGGCTGCTCTCTGTCCTGAATTGTTCCAAAATGTTCCCCTTTCCTGACCATATTTTGGTTTTTGTCTTGTTTTATTGCAGTGTTGGGAATCAAACTCAGGGCCTCGTGCATACAGGGCAAGGGCTCTACCACTAAGCCCCAGTCCCAGTCCCTTCTATGGCCACTGTGACTTCGGGGGAGAGCCAGAGTATCAGAATGCCAGATCCGGCCAATTAGGTGGATGAGGATGCATTGTGATGTTTTATAATCTGCCTTTCTATTGGACGGCACCAGCAGCAGCGTTCAGAATTTTAATAACGTCTAATACAGACATCCCTAAAAGAGGACTCCCAGACTGCTTCAGAAAGTGACGGGCATGGAGACCTGGGCTGGCCATAAATGCCTACAAAATTGCAAAGAAAGAAGGAAGGATTCAAGGGATGGCTGGGAACAAGCACACAGGAAAGGGTGTCACAGCAGGGACAGTGGGGATGCACCCAGGCCCCTTCTCAGTAAGGGAAAGTCTAGAGCCTAGACATTTTTTTTTTTCCATTTATGTATTTGGTACAGGGTCTCACCATGCAGCTCAGACTCCTAGTGAGTCTCCTGCTTTTAATCTCCTCAGGGCTGGCATGTGCCACCACACCTGGACTCGGGTCACTGGTTCATCGCACCCCGAGAGCAGGGTGGTGCTGCATGAGGAACCAGGAATCGAACCCTGGTCCCTGCACTTGCCAAAGCAGGTGCTTAGTCCACTGAGCTACCTCGCTGGCCCTTAGCCTAGACATTCTTAAACATGGTTGTATAATAATTTGTTTTTATTTTTTTTAGTTCAGTATTGCAATTTAGATTCTCAAGAAAAATTTTCAAAGCATCAACTTCCAATGTCCAGTAAAAAAACTATTTTCTCAGGGCCTGATAGTGTAGGATCAACCATGATGCGGAGGGACAAAATAAGGGCCAGATCTCAAATTTGATCTTAACTACTTTTATTCCTAACAATATTCAAGAAAGCTTATTTTAAATAAAGTCTGAAGAGGTTGTCTAGTCATGTGGTTCTGTGAACTACATTTTAAGTGAATTACTTTTATAACACTAACTTAGTCATAGACTCTTTTAAGGAGAACATTTCATTAGCTGTTAAGAACATCAATTGACCCACAATGTAAATTTTACCAACTGAAGTGTGTTTCTAGGGTTATTATGCATTATCATTCTTTGAATGTAGAGAGATAATGAGAAAGATATTTTTAGGAAATATAAGAATGAAAAAGATAACATTTTAAGAGCTACTTCCAGTAATATAATTCTATAAATATTCTGAGTTTTGATTATACTTTATGGAAACATGTTCCCTCTTGGTGATTTAATGAGGTTGAAAAATAGAAACATTAACTTATATATTCATTTATTTTTCACTTCATGAAATACTTGATTGGTGAGCCTGAATTTTTTTCTACAAAAGATTATATTCATTTTTTGTTTAGAGATACATATGGAATCCACTTATAAAATTCACTAGAAGATTCACATTTCCCATTAAACTACAGTATGGATATCTCAACTAAGTTATGACATCTTTGGAAACTCGTGTAGCATACTCTCTTCCTTGATATGGCATGCAGTATGAACTATCTAGAAGGAAACATTAAAAAATTTAAACTTATCTAAGCACTAGATAAATATACAAGGGCCAGAGAGATAGCTCAGCAGACTAAGTGCCTGCTTAGGCAAGCACAGGGATCAGGGTTTGATTCCCAGCATCACATGCCTTGCCGCCCCGCCCCTGGGGCATGCTGAGCTGGTAATTGAGTCCAGCCGTGGTGGCACATGCCTGTAATCCCAGTGCTGAGGAGGCTGAAACAGGAGAATCACTATGAGTTCAAGCTGTGTAGTGAGACCCCTTGCCAAATACATTTTTTTTAAAAAGAGCTTGAAAAAAATATATACATTGCATCACTGTCTAATATTAAAGGAAGATTTGTTACCATGATCCAGATAATAGGAGTCAAATTTACTATTACTTATTATTTGCAAGTATTTGCATTATGACTTTCAGGGATTATTATTATTATTATTATTATTATTATTATTATTTCACCAAATAAGTACTTGCGTGCGAGGAAATGCTAAAAGAAACTAAACCCATGGTACAAATTATAAAAGTACTAATCAGAGATTCAAGAAAAGACCCAATTTGTTCAGTATTCTTCAGGAAAGTTGCCTCTCTTTTTCAAGGTGTCCACCAACAGTTGTAATGGTATGTATTAGTAACACAATAAGATTTATGCTCACAAGATCTTATTCTATTTTAAAAATTATTACAGTAACAGTATCAACAATACCAGTTGGTACATGGGAGGGATTCAAATATTTTAAGTGAAGGAATAGGTCACAATTTATTACTTAATTCACCTTATCCTTCAGCAATAATCATGGACATCGATAACAGCACTTGATTAAACACTGGAAATAAAGATGAGTAAGACATGGTTAGCATCACATATACATGAAACACCAAGTACAGGGATTGAGAAATGGGAATCAGGAAGTGTTTGGGGAAAGAAATGAAAATGAAGTGATGAGCAACAGTCAGCCAAATGGAAAACAAGAGACAGAATCTCTCAGGCAGGGGGACGTGCGCAAATGAGAAAAACGAGGGGGTGCTCAAAATGACAAGTTCCACATGGCTGCGGATTAAATGAAAGGAAGAGCTGGAAAGGGAGACAAAGGCCAGATCACAGAAGTTGTTTTGATTTTTAGGATGCGGAATGGGGAGTTTAAAAGACTTGAGTGGGAGATGATAGGTTTTTATATTAGATAATTACTCTGGCAACTAAGAAGATAGATAGAAGGACAGAAGGCAAAATGGTGTTCCAGTAGTTAAGGAGAAAACTGATAAAGATTTAACTAACCCAGTAGCATCTGCAAAGAAAAGATCATCTGACGTGCATAATGCTTAGAACAGAAATTCTCATCATCTGGAATCTATTAGAATCATATGTGAGCCTGCTTAGGCAGAGTGCAGTGGCCAGGTTCGATCCCCTGTGTGCTGTGCAGGCCCCACCCACAGGGCATACTGAGACAGCCATTGAGACTGGGCAAGGCGGCACGAGCCTGTAATCCTAGCTCTTAGGAGGCTGAACACAGGCGGATCACTATGAGTCTGATCTACACAGTGAAACCTTGTAGACTCTGTAGACAATATATTAAATGCAAAACAAAACAAAACAAAACAAAACAAAAAGAATCACATGTGAGCCCAGTTCAAACTGCCATGTCCTTGCCACTCCCTGTAAGGATTCTACCTATGGAAAGAGCCCATCTTCTCCAGGGACAATCACTGATTGACACTGTGACCTGTGATGTGTGTGGGTGTGGCACAGCCCTCAGGAGTTCGGGAAGAGAAAGCTAAGAACCCATATATAGAAGGTGTCATCACTTGGATTTGGAAACCAGATAATCTTCCAGAGGGGGATGGGACCAAAAATAAATCTAAGATCATTGTTTGAACCTGAAGTATAAGAGATCCATCAGGTGAGATGGAAAAGAAGGTACAGAGAAGTAAGTTCAGGTCAAGACATTTGGAGACTTCTAGGTGGCAAGGTGCATAGAGGGGAGGGATCCAGGTCTGAGATCTGAAGAAAATGGGCTATAGACTTGGAGTTGTCAGAATGTAGAAGATAGACACAATGCTGGCAAATGAATCTCCTGAAGAACAAGTATTAGAGGTCAGGATCAATTCTGGAGAATCCTTTTCAGGGAGCAGGCAAAGAGGAACTCAAGACAGCTGGGAAGAATGTGCCCAAATGGGGAGCAGGAGGGTATCAGAAACCCCCAAGGAGATAGAATTTGAAAAAAGAAATGGTGGGCAAGAGTGACAGGTGGTTACAATAATCCAATAATTACCTAGACCCTCTTGCTTTTGGTTATAAGCTGGCTGATTTTGATTAGCTTCTGCAGTGGAAATCCATGGACACATAAAGGGAGAAGAGAGGAACGAGGAAGAAATGAGAAAATGTTAAAGTGAAAAGAGACTACTATTCAAAGCAGTTAAAATACAAATTCTTTATTACTGTCCTATTTGGTTATTATGACTTACTAAAAATAAATCATCTTTCTCATTTTCAAATTAAAATTAAATACACAATCACATAAACTTATCACTGTAGCGAAACCAGGAAATACAATAACCCCATTTTTCAATCCAAAATGTAATAGCACCTAAGACTCTACCTAGACTCAAAGTGTGTGTGTGTGTGTGTGTGTGTGTGTGTGTGTGTAAATATCACACTCAAGCAAAATCTCACTAATTCATCTTCATTCATTATCAACTTTCAACATAAGTGAGATTAGCCTAAGTCAAGATGGAGACTGGTTTCCACCACACAATCACACAATTGAGGTTTCACTTAAATAGAGTTTCCTTAATCTTATTCTTTGAGCTCCAAATTTAATCTACAACATAGGTCTCCATGTTAAGTCATGAAAATGAGAGAAGAAAATAGAATAAAGTCATATAATACAGAAATCTGGGCCTTTCCCCCTCAAGTTCAGCTTTGACCCAATAAAATGCATTTTTTTCTCCATAATTTTATTGAGAAACAAATAAATAATAAAATGCATTTAGAGAAAGTCACATACAGTAGCTCTCATACCTATCTATCATTCTATCTATCTATCTATCTATCTATGCAACCATAAATTTGCTGATCAAATGAATATATCTAACACATCTTAGTATTCATTTAGGAATTTGTTCAATAAATAATAAGTATCTAGTATTGCACTAGGCAGAAATGCAGGCATTGGGAATATAGCTTATAGTTGGCATAAAAGACACAAATTTTTAAATGTCATGATCTTAAAGCCTGATAAAAGCTATAATTGAGGGAGCCAGAGTTCTTATCCTAATTTGGAGAATTGAAGGAAATTATATTACAGCTACAATCTACAGCTGCCATGTGAGTTACCTACATGAGAAGAAAAATGTGTCCCTCAAAGTCTAGAGGGGAAAAACACAGAGCCGTTCAGGTACTAGAAGAAGTGTGATGAGGCTACAGCTGTTACGAATGGAATGTGGGCAAGGCAAGAAAATGGAGAGGTGAGAAATTGGTCCCGATGACATCTACCATGCTACCTACCTACCAGGTCACCTCCAAGGAGGCCACAGTGATTGCAGCTGTGTAGGCTTCAGCCCCTCTCACAAGGGACACCCTGCTTTCTAACAGAGAGTACCCAGCAAAGGTGGTGGGTGCCGTCCGCAAGATCTGGAGTTTCTCTCGAATAGACTCTCACCCCCCTGCTGATCTCACACTCTGGGGCAAACCATAAGACAGTCCTCTGGAGCAGCCTAGGTGTTCGCTGAGGCCACATGAGGGAGCTCAGAGCAGGTTTGCTCTAAATTGCACCTTAAATGATTGCATCCCTGGTTGAGATCCTGATCGCAACTTTGAGAAAGAGACCAAGTTGAAATTGTCCATTCTAAGTGGCTTTAAGACAATAGCTGGAAAAATGTAATGTTTTGAGTCATCAAATTTGGGAGTAAATTGTGAACACAGCAAGCAACAGCTAAGGTAGCACATCAAAGAACTGAGTTGAGCTTTAGCCAAAGGAAGGAGGATTTGTGGACAAGTGTAAAGAACCAGCCTCAAATATTTTCCCATTTGCAATCTGATAGCAAAATTGTTATAAGAATCTTTAAAGGATATCCTGAATACATCAATGAAAATGAATACTTAAGAAAACAATTTCCCCTGTATAATTTTAATTCTAAACCTCAATATCCTGTAAAACTTCCACTTCCCTCCTTAAATTTATCAAAAGTCATGCTGGTTAACTTTTTAAAGTTTAGTTGATACATAGCCATATAATAAGTACATCTATTCATGGAATTGATGCATGTACACATTTTACAGTGTTTCAATAAAGTCAGACACTTCTCTTCACATTTATCTTCCCTTTATGATATAAACTTTCAAAATTTAAGAGGATACAAAATTTAACTGGAAAGACATTCTATATTCATGGATTAGAAGAATCACTGTTATTAAAATGTCCATCACCCCCAAAGCAACCTTCGCAATCAATGCAGTCCTTATCAACATACCAGTGACAAGCAGGCCACGACAGCACATGCCTGCAATTCCCACTTCTGTGGAGGCTGGAGCAGGAGCATCATAAGCTTAAAGATTCTGCTCAAAATAAGAAGTAAAAAGGCTGGGATTCCACTCAGTGATGGCAATGCTGCTCTGGGTTCACCCCCTGGTACCACAAAATGAGATGATGGTGACAGCAACCACATTCTTCAAAGAAGTAGAAAAGGAATCACAAAACCCCCAACTATCCAAAGTAGTTAAGTAGCCAGCTTTTCTGTTGCTGGGATACCTGTTCACCCAATTTAAGAAGAGGCTTAATTAGGCTTATGGTGCCAGGGGATTCAGTCCATGGTCCTTGGGCTTCCAGGTATTAACACAATGGTGGAAGGGTGGGCGGAGCAAAGCTATGCATGACAACCAGGAAGCAATGCAGTGGAACATCCCAGAGAAGAGGGGGTCAGGGACCAGATGTAGATCCAAGGCCATACCTCCCTAAAGTACACAGAAACATCCAGAAATGTGCTTTCTAATCTCCTGGGTGGCTCCCAAACCAATAAAGTTGACATGCTCCAAACTAACAAGGACATCCAACCTCAGCAGACAGGAACAAGCAGGAGACACTTTTACTAGCTGACTTGAAAATATCCTAATAATTTGTAGTATTTAAATAGTACAGTGGCTTGAGAAATAGCTTGGTGGTCTAAGTGCCTTCCTGGCAAGTGCAAAGACCAAGATTTTGATCCCTGATACGGCATGCCATGCTGGCTCCATGCCAAGCTGGCCACTGAAACCAGATGTGGTGGTATATATCTATAGTCCCAGCACTGGGGAGGCTGAAACAGGAGGATCATTATGAGTCCAAGATGTGTAGTGAGACCCTGTCCCAAATAAATAAATGAGTAAGTCTTTTAAAAACCCAAGACATCATGTCTACATCTTGTCCTCTGAATAACTACTATGAAGACAATAATATGCGATGTATTAATTATTGTAACTGTCCAACTAACCTGTTTTGAAACTGTTTCATTGCTATTTTATCTTTTTTCTCATTAAAATGAATAAAAAAATTTAAAAAATAAAGTCAGATTTCTTCAAAAAAAATTAAAAATAAAATAAAAAGCCCAGCATGATATTAGCATAAATGCAGACACATTAATCAACAGAACAGAAGCTAGAGCCTAGAAGTTAAACTATGCATCTATAGTAAACTGGCAGTCAACAAAGATGCTAAAAGAAAGGACAATCTTTACAATAAGTGGTGATAGAAAAATTGTATATCCACACACAGAGAAATGAAATGAAATCACTCTCTTAACTAGTTAAAAACATCAACTAAAAATTCTTAAGGATACCTAAGATCTGGAACTGTGAAACTCCTAGAAGAATACACAGAGAGGGACTGTTTCCAAACATTGGAATAGGAGAGGACGTTTTGTGCGGTTCCCCCAAAGGCCAGCGTCCTCAGTTGGCCTGTGGAGGTGGCTCAGTGGTAGAACGCTTGCCTGCATGCGCAGGGCCCTTGGTTCCATCTTCAGCTCCCCAAATGGAGTCATTTTGAAAGGGATAATAATCCCTGCACTCGAATAGTTCGTATGCTCCAATTTAGAGAAAATTAAAATCCTGGGGAGAGATGGGGAAAGCAATGTTATCTATGTTCATCAGTGAAACCAAACATATTTGAGAAAAACCATCAGATTTGCCTCTCGTCAGAAAGTATTCCATTTGTCAGCTCAGTGGGTCTGGATGGCATGGCCCCTCTCAGCCTCGCACATGTACACGGCCCACTCTGGGAGACACAGTGGACAGAAGCGAGGCCAGGCGCCACCTCAGGAGCTATTGGCACTTCCAGGACTCACTGTGTTGTTCCTGTGAGGCCTTTAATTTGTAAAAAGGAAACTGGCAATTGATTAACAGCCATTCCGATGCATGACTGCTTCAAGTAATATTGATGTCATGAAATCCTTTAGCCAAGTAAACATTTAGCAAACAGGGAAAGCTCCAATTGTCAAAAAAGCAAAGAGCTCTTTCTCCTCTAAAATACAATTGCACATCTATGAAATGAAAGCAAACAGATGTTGTTGAAAGCCTTAGCTTTTACTTATCTGAATGATACTACCACATTCTATGATGCTCATGAAAAACTTAAACTTATAGCCTTAAAATTGAGCTAATCACTAGCTCTTCATTTCACTTATTATGATGCTTGGCAAGGTCACATATTGAATGTCAGAGTTATCATCAAATTAGAAAATGAAAAATACTCTTTTTTATCCACTTTAATGATCTCTATGTTTTATTGCTAAATATTATCCATCCTACTGTAATGCCAATTCATCTATAAGGTAACTCTACAAATCAAGGCCCACTTCCCCCTCCCCAGGCAAAATCTATGTCGAATAATATTTTCTGCAACTTATTCAATTAAAAAATATAAGTTCATTAACAATCTGAAATACTAGAATTAAAAGAAAGTATCCTCTGTGTGGAAAACTCAATCTGGAAAGACTTTTTAAAAATTCTGTAGCTTATTTTGAAATCAAAATTTTGAATCAGGATTGGAATAACTATGTTGAGGAAACTAAATCTATGTGTTCTAACATTTTGAGAAATGGCATGGGTACTAACACCCCCATAAATACTGTGTAACAAGAAAAACGCATGTATTTCTTACTTGCAATTTACGCCTCACTTAAATGGTTCAGAATCATTAAAGCACCCATGGAGAGAGATTTAAAAATCATTATATGACAATATTTGTTTAATAGAAAGTGATGGTTTAAATGCTACAATATGTTCCTTGAGTATCTTCACATTAAACAGTAATTGAACAAAGAGCCCCCCTGGTTCTTCTTAAGGGCAAGTCACACAAAGCTCTTCATGATTGGAATTTCCAACTTGGAAGCCAAACTAAATAACCAGGAGTAATTTGCCAATTAGAACTTCCTGCTCTTTTCTCTTTATTCCTTAAACACCATTCAGGGGCTGAACTGGTCAAACACTTTTAGCTTCAGAACAGCAACTGAAAGGAATTAATTTGTGTCTCTCCAAGGTGAACCTGTCAAGAGGCAGCTGTGATGCATTCCATGTGCCCCAGCAACTCCCCTCCAAGAAGAGGAGGAGGTTTTGCTCTTGCACAATATGGAGTTTCCTTTGCTCATTCCCCATTGTTTTCTTCCAATCAATGATCTTCAAATTTTACAGTTGCATAACTACTGGGTTGAAGAATATCATACCTACATGTCCCTGGGAAGCAGCGAGTCTTCAGACCAAACCTGTATGTGCGTGTGTGCATGTGCATGTGTGTGTGTGTGTGTGTGTGTGTGTGTGTGCAGATCACCGTGCTTTGCAACACAGGCCTTGGCAAGAGAAGGGGTAAGGTAACCAGCACTTACAGACCTTTTGCAACCTTTATTTCTCAGCTGCAGTTTCCTAACCTGTATCCTGAGTTTGCATCTCAGGATGCTACTCAATTTAAAATTCCCAATGATTATCAGAATTTGGCTGCAGACTTTTAAGTTGCAAACACATTTACAGATTAACACATTTGCAGATTAATCCACTCCTTTTTTCCTAAGAGAACAGGAGGGTCCCAGGTTCCCCACAGAACATGCACCAACTCTAGAAAAGGACACTGCATAGGGAGCCTCCCTTTGGCCCTAAGAGACTCACAAGCTCCTCTGCAGCCTAATTCAGTGAAATTAAAGAGAAACTGCTTTTATTTTCTATGCTACAGAGCCAGTAGGGCCTGCTTAGAGGTAAGTAGGCACAAATCTCTTGCTCCTGTTCTTCCCTGGGACTCTGCTTCCCAGTCACCATGATGCAAGCAGCTTTGCTCCATCTGTATTCTTTCCATAAACCCATCAAAGACTGAAAGCTCAGGCTCCAAGCTCTGCCCAGTTTCTCTGCATCCTCCTCCCTACCATGCTGTGGGGTACAGCAGCCCTAGCTTTCTCCAGTTCCCCAACACTCATGCTTCCACACCTACGCAGCTCATTCATCTTCTTCCCGCCCAATTTGCCTCCTCCCCTTCCCTATCATGCATACTTTTGCATATCTTTATTTCACCTCCTTTTTGAGGTCTTCAAAAACATGTAGGATAAATCAGCTGACTGATCTTCCACAAGTTCATTATCACAAAATATTTTATGTGCATTGCCCGCTAAGCTATTCTCAGTCTCAACTTGCACATATGCCTCTAAGTGGTGAACTATTATTTTTATAACTCTGTTTTCCAGAAACATGCTTATATACAGTAAGTATTCTACCAGTATTTGTGGAATTGAATTCTGTCAGCAGTCATCAACTGTATGCAATAATGATCAAGAAAAAGCCTCTTGGACCATTTACCATCATTTGAGAAAAGTTGGGAATATTAATTTAATGACACACTTCAACAATTAAATGTTAAAACTACACAAAAATATTTTAATATTTTTAATAATTCAGCTATAATATTTTCAATAATTCATCAATGACCGAGCCTCCTAAAGTGCATGACAATGCCATGCACGAATTTTATAGCATAATCTCTGCTCATGGGAATTAGCAATCTAAAGCCTATAGCACTGGCAGCATACACCTTGGACTACAGCTGTAGAGATAAAGGTATTAAGGCCACTGAGGTTAGGGGTTGCTGCATGTACATCTACAAAGTCAGCAAATCTAGTTGGACATAGAAATGAGGTCATCATGAAGTATCTGGCACAGTGATACCTCTTTCGTTTGCAGCTTCTTTCTTACGTGAGATTTTCGTGTGTGCGTGCGTGTGTGTGTGTGTGTGTGTGTGTGTGACAAATGACATGAAGCATGAATGGCTGGCTGATCTACAGGATTAGGTGAATAATAATGTAGACACTTATAAGAAAGGCATTTCTGGGTTTCAAACATAATAAAAATTTCTGATTGGTAGACTGCTAAAAATAATTCTGCATGAGCAGGTAGTGTGTGTGTGCACACTGGGTGTATGACAGCCTCTGTTGTCTCTATCTAATCTACTTAGAATAAATTGATTGCTATTTTTTTAAAGCAGTGTAGGGGATATCACTCTTATTTTAAAATTTAGAACATAAAAGGCCATGCAAAGTCCACTGAATACTATGAATAACCACATTTTGATAGACTATTTCTCTAAAAGTTGTCTGGCCCCACTGGGTTCTTTAAAAGAAAATCTACTTTGTATCTTGAGTTTCTAAGGTCTTTGGCAGTTTTAGTTGATCAAGGCAGACCTCCTGTGGGATTCTGAAATAAGAAAAAAAGATAGTCGTGATTTCTATACTGTCACGAAGATGGAAATTTATGAATGCTACACAGCAAAAAGTTCTACTTCAGTCTGGGGGAAAAAGGAAAAATATGGAAATGTGGTGAAAAGTTTCTTTCAGCTATCTAATTTATTTTAACAGTATGTTTTAAAAGTAGCATTAATATAATCAGCAGTTATAGAAGAGGAAAACTGAACTCAAAATGAGAGAAAAACCCACAACTTTTCCTATGAAGTACAGTGGACACTGGGGCCTTTGTGTCTAGTGACAAATTTCAATACTATTATATATACATATATAATCATTATATATGTATATATGTACTGTAGCCATTGAATGATCCATTTTAGTTTTCAAGATGATCAATTTGCCAAATTATCAGTGACAATTTTCTTCTCGTAAGAAAACCTGTTTATTTTCAGACTATATGCTCTGATCTAACTTTAGTATAATAAATGCAAAAGGGGATCAATAAATAGATTTTAATCCTTATTTTCCTGACTTCTATTTTGATTAAAAATTAATAAGGGGTGACCTATAGAAAAGAGATATATGATATCTTTTAAAATGATCCTTAACTTAGCAAAAATAGCTTCTAAAAAATGCAACGGGCCAGCCAGATAGCTCAGAGGATTAAAGCGCCTGCTTAGGCAGAGCGCAGTGGCCAGGGTTCAATCCTCAGCCTACTGTGCCGGCCCCGCCCCTGGGGTGTGCTGAGACAGCAGTCGAGACTGGATGTGGAGGCACTGCGCCTGTAATCCCAGTGCTTAGGAGGCTGAAAACAGGAGGATCGCTACGAGTCCGATCTATGTAGTGAGACCCTATAGACTCTGTACCAAATACATAAAAAAAGAATACCATGTATATTAATATTAGTCAGCCTATAGTTAAAACACAGTATATTTCAATGTAGAAAATACCACTGGATCATATGCTTTGCCGGCCACTGAAAGAGGGAAGGGGGCTCTGATTTTCAAGCATATAACAACAAGAAAATAAAACCAATAATGAAACCAAGAGATAAATAACTCTTAAAATTTACTCTATAAAACACAACGGGGTAATTTTTGAGTACTTTAGACCCACCTTGAGCTAAATCTAATGGGGTAAAGTTTAACTCAGTATAATACCCCATATGGAGTTTATAAACTGTCCTTGAATTCTGATGGGATTACTTATCTGAATTTACCAGCAAATACATATTAATCTACTGTCTAGGGATGATTTTGGAAATAGCAACCATGAAAATAAAGAACGCTTAGAATTCTTTCAACTCTGTAGAGTTCTTCTGGACATATTTTCTATAATATTGATGCTTTTGGATTATACCTAGATGTCCACCCAAAGCATTACATGGTCATTGATGGGGTTTTTCCAAGGTAGCTGGATCTACAATGTGTGATGCTGGGATTAGGGATGTAATGCTGGGTTTGACTTATGATGCAATGCTAGGATTCAGGGTGCCCCACACTGGGCATGAGCGCTACCTGCCCCGATGGTGGGCAGGCCTGGATAGCATATAAAGGACAGAAAGAGGGCTGCTGCTTTAGCTGTCACTGCTTGCTGCCTTCTGCCTGCATGAATGGTTTCTCCTCTGTGATGCCCCTCTGCCATGCTACCCTGTTTTGGAGCCAGTCCATTATGAGCTGAAACCTCTACAAAACTGTAAGACAAAATAAACCTCTCCTCCTCTAACTCTGGGTATTGGGTATTTTGTCCTGGCAATGAGAAAGGTAGTTAAGACTATTGAGATCAAGCAGCAGTTACCTTTATTCAGTGTCCTAATGTGTCCTAAATACTTCAACTCTATTAATGTCTACCCAAACCCTGTAACCAGTATTTTACTCCCCTTTCCAGATGAGGAAGCTGAAGCAAGCAGCTTGCTGAGTAACACCTACAGCATTTGAGACAGCCTCCAACCCTGCACTGCAAACACACGGGTGCTGCCCTCGGCAATCATATACTACTACACTGGAGCAAATGCAAACATGTGGCAGCATGAAAGGTAAGAAACAATCTATTTGGATATTAGGAATATTGCGAGGACATTTGACTACTGCCATTAAAATAAACCAAATCTAGTGTAAACTTAAATATAGTTTATGTATGAATAGCAATGAAAGGTACCCCTTTTAGGAGAGAACAGAATTTTTAAATATGAAAATCTTCAAGAATGTAACATACCCAGAAACAACCATCTTTCTTATACAATTTAGGTATATATTACCGAAGGAAACTTCTAGAGGTCTCTTGCAACACAGCAGCTCTATTAATAATCTCTTTGTCTGTGTGTGTGTGTGTGTGTGTGTGTGTGTTTAATCCTTTCTGTTCCCAGGAAAAGATGCCCAAAACCCATGATTTGGAGGAGAGGGTTCTCTGGCTCACAGTTTCCAGTGGATTTGATCCACTGAGCTGACTCCAAAGCAGAAAGACCATGATGGGAGAAATTGCTGGAAGAGGAGTAGGGATGAGAATACAACCTTCCAGGTCACGTCTCTGACCAGCTCCAAGCAGGCCCCACCTCCTTGCAGCACATGCAGCCCTGATTTCATCCATGGATGAACCCGCTGAGCATAGTGCCCCACGATCTAATCACCTTCCACACACAAGAGACTTTTGAGGGACAGGCTAGATGAAAACCTAACTAACTCTGTCTGTCTGTCTGTCACACACACACACACACACACACACACACACACACACACATTACATAACATGTTTCCAAAGCTCAGGAGAACAAGGGACTGCTGAGTAAGTTAGAGACTTACATGGTGTGATCCTGTGGCCCTGACTGTGGGGCAGATACACACTTAATGGAGACCTTGGTAGGACAGCAGGATAGCTGTTTAACCCCTGTGGCTGTCACCCAATTAGCAAGAATAAAAGACACTACTGAATGTAAGTGGGAAAGAAAACATTCAAGATCATGATCAATATGCAGATGCAAAGACAAAATGGAAATCAGCAGCAGAGAACCAAAGAGCTTCTTCCTTGAGGAGTTAGAGCCCCACAGCATATCAAACAAAGCATTCAGAAAGTCTGCCTCTCCTTTTAATTTAACCTCCCTACTCTTGAGAGATTTCAATCAGGAGAAATCCTCTCTGGCATTTAGATATCCTGTCTCCTCTCTTTAGAGGACCAAGGAGAAGGGCCTGGTAAATGTATCTCTAGTGAGAGGGGAAGTGATCCTATTATATCTTCTCTTAGCCTGTTTTTCTCTCCCCCATATATGACCGCAAAGGAAGTTATGATATCACTCAAAGTATTTCAAAACAAGGCAGAGAGGTTGCTCATGGTGTTAGGCATGTTTAAAACTTTAAATACAGTATTACCTTTTCAAGTAACCCTGGCCAAAGAGCATAAAGCTAATCAAACTTTACAGTATTTGAAGATAAGAGTCACTTGGCACCTTACATCGAGTGTTCAGAAACAATTCCACCCCTCTTCTCCAAGAAGACTGCAGAACCCAAGAAAGAGAAACAGACTTCAGCTGTCTGATCTCCCCTGCTATTCCTTAGGCTGTCGGGGAAAAAAGCAATACACACTGCAGTCTCCAATTTATCACTCCTATTTTCACAGTCATAAATTACTCCTCAGGCTTTAAAACAAGATGATTTTAAAAGGGCACTCATTGTAAGGTACTTAAATTCCAGTAACTAAATTCAGATGTATGAGGCAATTTAAAATCTTATAGAAAAGCTTCCTGTTTCAAAGCCATCCAAAATGGGATCTTAGGCAGTCTATATACCGACATGTTACAGAAATAAGGTTGAAATTAATGTACTGACCCTAACCCTTCAAAAGTCCTGGTACTAGGGAAATAATCAGTCAATGAATGGACCTTTTGAGCAAGTCCTAGATCATAGTATGTAGCTGCTGGTCAGTTCATTTTTGCTATTATAATATTCAACATAAATGAGCAAAGCCTAATCCATCTTCCATTATCTTCACCAACAAACCAATGGAACAAGGCAAGTGTTCAAAGTTCAGGTTTATTCACTCACACAAAATGACATGGGTTAAGCCAGAGCCAACATATGAGTATACTCCATCCGATGTACAAACAGAACATCAGTAAATACTTTGGAACAAATGGAATTGTGGAATACAAAGGCAAAATTGAAGAAGACAGAGCCAAAGCAAGGTGCTTAGGCAAAAAGTAATCATAATTTTGGCATGAATCTAGATGAAAAACAAAAACTGTCTTTTAGGTACACAGTCAGAGTAGGGCCATTTGTCAAAAGTCTGCAGGAACAAACTCTAAATGGCTGCCTTACAGGTCTCAGGAGGGAGCAGTGAGTATGTATTGTCCACTGCGGAGCTTTGGCTGCAGGAGCTCTAATGTGACCTTCCTGAGAACCAGCCCCAATTAGAACCACACCAAAGAAGCCACTTAGATATGGTGCTTGGGGTCAAGTCTGACCCAGCATGTCAATACCAATGGGGAAAAACAAAACAAAACAAACTACTATGGGGACTTCCTTTAAGCATGGTGTCTGTTCTAGATAAAAGCTAAGGACCTTTGAGACTCAACTTTTGTAGCAGCCCTCCTGGACTCAAAAAAGGAGAACTCAAATGCTTGAAGCTGGCTTAACGTTATTTTCCATGCCTGTTGGTATTCTTTATGAAAACTGAGTAACACGGTCACAAGCTCTGTGTCATATTCCAGGGAAGTTAGCTAGTTAAAAAGGCTTGCTTCTTAATGGTCAAACAGCACGCTATGAAAAGTATTCAGCTGTTAGTGATTTTGAATCTGGCTTCCCATCTAAGTTTGTCATCATGGATGTTTCTTTTTGGAATAGCCTCAAACCTCTATACTGTATTATTGGTATTACTACACCAAATACAACACCAAGTGATCTATTGAGGTACAAAGATAAGGGCTTGTTCAGGGATTTAAGAGGGAAAATGGGATGAGGATAAAAAGGAGAATTTCAAATTTCAACCATAAATCACACAGAAACAAGAAACCAGCATGAAATAAAACACAAATTCACTCTGTTCCATCCAGTTCTTATCACCAGTGAACAACAGATCAAAGGTTGGAGCTTGTGCTTCTGTGAGCATTTTAGCCCCTACAATTATATGCAAAAAGATTCACATGGGTTTTTCCTCATTGTGCAGGCGGTGCGGCTTTCCCTGGATCCTCAGGGGAATCTGTGACCCCACAAAAGCCAGCAGCTGCTTCTCTAAATTTCAGTCAACTTACTGATGAATTCAGCTACCTGCTCATGCCTTGAATACCTTCTTCATTTTCAATTTAAGCTTGACAAAGGCACACCACGGAGAAGCCCACGAGCTCTACCACAAGGGAGCTCATGTACATATGTTCAAAATTTTCACTGATAGGTAAGTTCCTAAAGTTGCAAGATTTAAAAGGCACTCCCAGCAAAGGCCAAGAAGCCCAGGAAATAGAAGTGTTGTGCAGTATAAATGTCACCCACTGGTGAAGAAATTGAGACAAAAGTTCACAAAATGAGTTCTGACACATCCGAAATAACTGGGATTTAAAATTTTTCCTATCTCTAGGCTCAAGGCTCATTAAAAATATGAGTTAAGACAATGAAAATCCCAAAAGGATATTCCAGAAAGATCCCACCAATTTTCAATTAACTCTGCTTAGGAAACCATGCTTGGGAGGTGACCTCTGGAGCCAGTGCAAGGAGTCAAGTTGTTCCATAATTTAGTCAGCAAAGCCACTTCTGGTGCTTCCTGTGGGCTTTCCAAAAATATTCACCTGTGCTATTTCAATAACTCCTCAGGGGAACCCAGAAGACAATATGTACTGTGTGTACACAAAGAGAGATGGTAATAATTTTCCCTAAAGATGGATGGCAATAAATTCCCTTAAAGAGAGACTGCGATAAATCCAAAAGGATTTTAGTAGCCCTGCTGCTCTGGATATATGTTTTTTGTTAAAATCAGCAGATGCATTATACATAAGTTGTTCCAATTTTATTTTAAAATCAATAACACTATCTTTTACATTTGTGACAGGACAGTAGGAACAAGATAGCCATTGAGTGCACATCTTTTACAAGCGGCACCTCCTGCTCCTGTCCAGGAGGGACAGGCAGGCAGGACACCAGCCACCAAGCTGCCACACAAGCATTCACAGCCAAACAGCTCCTGCCACAGGATGCAGCTCCGCCCCAGGCCACGCCTGGCACCAAAGCACATGCAGGATCAAAGCCTGGACATAACTGGCATGCCACCATCCATAGCACTAAAGCCTCAGGATACTTCCATATAAAATTACAAGGATGTTGACAAACCACCTGTTGGGTTGAAGAAAAAAATAATAAGTCAAGCTCCTATGAGACCACTTTGCTCTGTACATTCCTGCAAGGTTGATTTTGATTTTGTTTTCATTGTAGATCATCTACTTGAAATGTTTTTCAGTAGCCAGTCCATGGAAAGAGGACAATCTAAGAGCAAAGACAGAAAAACAGCTTCATGCTTTTGCTCCCCGAATGGTTTTAGAGTAGGGACAGAGGGATAGAATGTCTTCATCAATCCCTATGATTTTCACATAAACAGTAATATTTTAAAGTTAATTGAGAAAAAAAATAGATTCATCAAGCAATTTCTCAACAATGTCTCCAATTCTGTCCACTAAGAGTTTTTAGAAAATACTATGAAAAAGCTGCATTTGGTCATACTCCATTATTGAATAGTATAATGTTCAAAAGCCAGGGTAGACATAAGGGCGAAAGACACACACTCACTAAGCAGATGCCTGTTAGCCATCTATAATGTTCTATGCGCAAGTCTGGCTTCCAAGGAGGAAAAGAGGAATGAGTCATGGATCTACACCCAAGAATATCTGTAAAGGACACAGACATGGACCATGACTGGGCTTAATGGAAGAAGGTATGTGGTAGCCCGCTTCAGTAACTTATACAAAAGCTTTTTCAGGGACCAAGATGTGAGAATTTTAAAGAAACTACACTAAAGTCAAAAGTTTCAGCACTAGTTTTTAAAAAAAGTCTTATAGTTTAAAATTGAAAGGATACAGTGCCTGTATGTTAAAAACATTCCTTATGACACCTGTCCCCATTAACATAGTCCCTGCCCTATCAGGAGCCAATGATAACAAAGGATTTCTCCTAAAACCCCAACATGGCTTTCCCGTTTCCCTGGTTAGTAGATGTTGCCTGCCAATGATACTCAGTGATGACCCATGACGCTCTTGCATCTTATTGTTATTTATATATTTTGTGTTATCCTGACTAGAAGAAACTCTCTAGTAAGTAGAGCAATCCATAAAAATAGACTTGACTATTATTAAATAAAAATTCTCCTTTTACTAAATATGATGCCTTTTTTATAGTACTTCAAAATAGGAATATAAAGACTAGCAACAAAATATGCATTCTGGGTGAAAAAGAAAAGGACACAAGCTTTTAATCAAATCTAAAGTTACTGTCATAGGTTCAACTGAATGTATTTGTCAAGTGGTAACTGGATTGCAACCTCATCCCATGCTTTTGAGCTGACAATGGTGATTTTGGTGATAATTGCTTTAAGGAAGTAAAAAATTACAGATGCTGTTCATTCTCCTTGACTTCACTTGCAGAGACAGGCAGGAGAGAAAACCATGTGAGTCAAGGTCCTAAGGACCCTGGTGCCCCACACAGATCCCATCACACATGCTGCATGAGGTCTTGGCCCCATTGGACAAGCCCATTCACACTTCCTTCCACATAACCACAGTGGCACAGGAGTGGACAGTGTGTGGCAGGGTTCACATTGTAGAAAGGATGGAGTGGGGAGAGGAACAGAAAAGGAAAGGGAAGGGGAAAGGAAGAAAAGGGGAAGGAAAGGAAAGGGGAGGGGAAGGGAAGGGGAAAGGAAGGGGAAGGGAAGGGGAAGGGAAGGGGAAAGGAAGGGAAGGAAGAGGAGTCACAGTGAGCATCAACGTTGAAGAGAGCTGCCAGAGGTCCTCAACCTTGGATACTCTAAACTCACAACACAGGCTCTGAATATGTGGCTGAGGTGTCACTGAAGATAACAGGTTTGATGCCTTATAAATCCTGGGGACCATTTCTATCATTTGGAAGTAGACGCTGGAACCCTCAGACACAGCAAATACCCCTGAGCTAGCTGCAAGGTCAGGAGTCTAAAAGTCAGGGGGCTCCTCAACACCAGAAACAGAGTCATCCGCAGCAATAGCGTGGCCCTGGGACACAGAGGTCAGCAGAGAGGTCAGAAACAAAGCTGATGACCACAGTACAAATAGCCCAGGGTAAATATTTTTAAACCATGTACTCTCTAAGAGGTCATAGTGTAAAATAACAGAAATTTGTAACTGTGACAAATACAATTTCTCTTGGAATACATTAAATACAAAATCATAAAAGACACTACACTTGGAAAGGAATAGTATAATAAAACCATGACTAAATTTTAAACTCTAGGGCCAAAATTTATGTTGCTTTTTCTAACTTAATGTAAATGTCTATGATAGCACATATTTTCCTTAACTTAGGGTCAAGACACATCAGTGGGTAAATACAGGTGTAAGGAAAAGCAAAATTCAGCTGGGGAGATAGCTCAGTGATCTAGGCACCTGCCTCGCAAGTGCAAGGATACAGGTTAGATCCCTGGCACCACATGCTGTACCAACCCCACCCGCAGGTGTGCTGAGCTGGCCACTGAGACTGGGTGTGGTGGTGCACAACTGGAATCCCAGCACCGTGGAGGCTGAGACAGGAGGATTGCTATGAATCTGAGCTGCATAGTGAGACCCTGTACCGAATACATAAAAGATTTTTAAAAATTAAAAAAGAAAGAAAGGACTAAATTCTGTTGCTCCTATAAAAGCCAAGCACACGTGTAAAGCTGAAAGGCATCTCTTTCACTTACTTTAGTAATACTTGAATCAACAAAATAAACAAAAATGTCAACTTGTGACTAAAATTGAGAAAATTCTTAGGATGAAGAAAAATTGCCTTGGAAATTGGCCATAATTAATCCACAGTAATATCACAAGTTTCTTTTAATTTTAGGGATACAGAAGTCAACTTTTGCCCTTACAAAAGTTAAGTTAAAGCAGAAGAGACATGTTGCCACCTGTACTGGGGACTAAACTCAGGGTGCCTTTATGCTGGGCTGTGTCCCCAGCCCCTTTCCTGTTTTCATTTTTTATTTTGGGACAGGGTTTTCTTGAGTCATAAGTTACCAGGACTGGCTCAAACTTGTGAGCATTCTGCCTCAGCCTCTCAAAGTGCTGGGATAACAGACGTGTGCCACCAGGCTTGGTTGCAGGGGGACTCTCATGTAGACTTTTAAGTTTGCCTTGCTCCAGCCATGGTCAAGGCTAAGCTACTACCACCCAGAAGGCCTCTTATGAACATATCTGTCCCTCAGGGATTTAGCTCATTTGCTCTCTTCATGGCAAGAGTGGCCTGTCACTGGTGTCACAGAGACTCAAAGAAAAGGTCAGAAAGATGAGTCGCATGGCCCAACACTGGCCCCAATGGGCAGCTGGTGACCTGCTGGCCTGACTAAAATGAGGACAACATGAGGAAAACACCTAAAGGTTATTAGGATTGAGTTTCTCTCAACTTCAAAGGCAAAGCACTGTGCATACTGAAACACACCAGGAACTCCTACACCAACCTCCGCACACCCCCCACAGGCCCCACATCCCTGGGTTCTCAGAACCATGGAGCAGAAGCTTTTGGGAAACAAATGACACCTGAGCTGACCTCATCATTACTTCCGAGCAATGCCACATTGCTGCCACAGCAGTGGCATTGTAGTAGGTAATATAAGTAGTGTAGAGTGCTCTGGGTGTGGGGTGGCTATGTGCAAGACCCACGCCACTGTATACATAACTCTTGAGTATCTACAGAGCTTGGTACACACAAGGGACCAGAAGCCAATCTCCACAGAAATAGAGGAACAACTCATGATCTAATTAAATCAGTTTATTTCTTCACTGTAAAGCACAGTATAAATTTAAATACTTTTAGGTGCTGTGAATTTTATGTAATCAATACATGAACTACTTAGAGTGATTTACAAATGTCAGTGCTTTTGTTTGGGTTTTAACTGGGACATGTCCCAGCTCAGAGGTCTTGGACACAGGCAGTTCTACCCACAGAAGATACTTGGCAACCTTGGGACACACAATTTGTGTGCGGGGCGTGGGACTGGCATTGAGAGGCCAAGAGCGAGGATGCTGCTGAATTGTGCAGCACACAGGACAGTCATCAAAAATAATTATCTGGTTCAAAAAGCCCCACAGTGTCATGCTGGTTCTTTGCATCAGAAAATCAAGTTATTTCCTGTCATGGATTTCACTCATAATCCAGTAAATCAATTCTTTCCTTGTTTCTAAGTATCTTTGCAAGTGATATATAGTAATACTATATTTTATCTACAATTGGATTACTTGAATTGGTTGTTTAAATATAAGCTTCCTAGGGGATGAGGGGGGTAGCTCAGTGGCATGGCATCTGCCTTGCAAGTGCGAGGTCCTAAGTTCAATTCCTGCTACAAAAAAAAAAAAAAAAAATGAATAGAAGCTTCTTGAATTCCTAACAGTAACTCTGAATTGTTAGAGAAGAGATGAGGGAATTCTCATGTAAAATCAGCTCACAACTGCTTCTCTTACCCACTAAATTTTTCTTTGCTTTATATAATAAAACATTTCTTTTCCTCACATTCTGGAAGTCATGGTGCATTTTCTTAAAATAATTCATAAAAATAAGAACATTTCTTGTTCCTCTTACCAATATACAACTTGTTATACTGAAGCCAGACAAGACATTGGAGTTTGTTTATAAAACTTTGTTATGGGGCTGGCCAGTAGACTAAAGTGCCTGCTTAGGCAGGCCCAGGGACTGGGGTTCAATCCCTGGAATGCCGTACCAGCCCAGCCCCTGGAGCACGCTGAGATGTTGAATGAGATGGCATGGTGGTGCTTGGGAGGCTGAAAACAAGAGGATCACTATGAGTCTGATCTGTGTGGTGAGACCCTATAGACTCTGTACTAAATACATTTTTAAAAAAGTTTTCTTATGCTACAGAGATAAAGTTGAGATGTAGAGAAGTACCTGAGATCACAGGACGAATTAGTGGGCTGGCCAGGGATCTTGGGATGACTGATTCGAGGATGAGGTTGGTCACTATCACCTGCAGACACCAAGGAACACTCAGTGACTGTGACTGTGGCCTGGAAACTTCCTGTGTGGTGCCTGCCAGGCATTTCATCATTTGTACCCAATGTTCTCCATGTAAAGCTGTGAAATTGATGTTGACTACAGGACACTTAATGGGACTAGAGAACATTTTAAAGACAATGCAGTAGTCACTGTGAATGGGTGACATACTGTGCAATTGGCACAAATACAGACAATTGAGGATGCACAGGATACAGGATGGTAGCTTCCTATAGAAAGTGATTTTTGGATCACATTTGGAGGAGGAAGAGAACTTCTGACAGGAAGAGATCTATAGCATTTCTGGCTCAAGCAGTGGTCTATACAGAGACCCCAAAATAGAAATGAGCAAGTCAAATTCAGAGTATTCCAAATAGTTACACGTTACCTTAGTGGGGAGATTATATTGGAGAGGGTTCAGACACCTATTTTTTTTTTAATTTTAAGGCAGAGAAAGGGAAGAAGATTGGTAATATCACCTAAGCAGCAAGCTGAATGGGTTCTCAGGATACCTGCAATAGCTGTATAAGAGGTAATTTAAAAATACAGTGAAAACTTAAATTTTTAAAGAAAATTTACATAACAGACTCACTACTGAGTCTCCCTCAATACACTCCTCTCTCACCTTGACCACACTTATTCTGTCTGGTCACTTTTTGAAGCATCTCTGAGAGTTCCCTTTCATGAGTGCCTTCAGTTGCACTGCTGTGGCTGCCTCAATATCCTGAATCAGCTCAAAGCATGGCCTTTCGTGGTCATTCTGAAGTCACACAGTGCTAGATCCCATGAACAGGTGATGTGGACATTCTGATGTTTTCATGAGCCTGCTTTTCCATGGCCGGCACATTGGAATGAGATTTACCAAGTTTTTCACACCTCATAAAGAAACTCATGGAAGAGGACTTCCAGAACTGCTTCAGAAGGTGATAAAAACAATAGGACCAGTGTGCCCAGAGTGAGGTGGAGTACTTGTGGTGGGCCATGTGTCTTTTACTGTAACACCTGAACTATTTGTTGGGAGCAGCTGAATCTGAGAAGTAATTGGGCATGCAAGACCAGGCAGGAGCTCCTTGAAGCATGTAAAAAAGTTGTTGCAGCTTGTTAACTGAGTGCTGCGTAGAAAGACTGAAATGAATATCAACATCTCCAGGGTATAAATATTCTACTATTCTTGGGCAATTCCTCTCCTTGGCTTAGGAGAGAGAAAATCTCCACCTGACCCAGCTATTGTTGCTTGTCTGCCTTTTCCTCATTCTCACCATGGTCCCTACCTGGGGTACAACCCAGGAGTCCAACAAGTCCCTTCAAATATTAACAGTGTATTCTGATGGCATCCTATGCATCACCACTTTTTTCCTACACAGCACTTACGATTCCCTACAACAATCATCTTTCATGGTTTACTTGGCTTTTGTTGGTCTCCCTCACTACACAGAGGCCTTGAAAATGCTCATTTTGAATTGCAGGAGACTTGTCTAGACTTAGGAGAGCACCTTAGATGAGCTGGATAAGTAGAGAACTCTAGAAGCACAAGTAGATTGACTAAAGCCAAAGGATGGGAAGAATCACAGTTCCCTGGACTCAGCTTCTGTCCCCTCCCTGCAATCTACATTCGCCAGCTTCTGCCCAGAGGCTGGCCCTGTAACTGCACTCATGCCCCCTACAGATGGGGGACCCTGGTGGCTCTGTGACAGCCTGGATGCCTGGAAACAGGGACAATGATCCTCCCCACAGCTGCCTGAAGATACAGGTGATATAACCCAAACATGCAGCAGAGTTAATGCCCCCTCTCCAGGAAAGGGAATTTCAAGCAATTTTTCCTAATTTCAACAGAAGGAAGTCAGTGGATAAACTCTTCTTTCCTCCTGCTCCAATACTGCCCTAAAGTTCATTCATTCATTCATTCATTCATTCATGTACCTCTCTGATGCTGTACTGTAAGGCTGAGTCCCACTCGGGGGAGTAACGTACTGTTTACGTTCATTCACATGCCTTCCTGATCCCCATTAAAGTGCTAGGGTGGAAGTTTCTAACCCCAGCACAGGTTTCTAGACATTCAGGCTCATTCAAATGCTATCCAAACTAGTAAAGCAAAACAAAGCCAAGTACTTGGTGTGCTGACTTGCAGTCAATTGACAGAATCCAGCAGGAGATGCGACATGTATATAGGTCATTACATGATGAGCGCAGGCTCTATGTGGCCAGTTCATCAGCCTCAGACCATCTCTACCAGATGTGATGGCCATTGGTGCAGCTGTGTGCCCATCAATTCTCCAGTGATTTCCATTCTGCGTGCCTGGGGAGTGTGTAAAATGTGAGGTGAAGAAACTGGTGAGCCCACGGCACACAGAAGAGAAGCAATGGGGAAATTGGAAGAGACTAATCACACATCAAGCACTCCCCACCCGCACCATGGCAGGAAATCCTGCCGCAAATGCAGCACAGCAGCCTTTGGAAGCCTAAACAGCATAAACAGTTAAAGGTGTTTTCTGATGAGTGGGGCTTTGCTTCTTTGGCAGGTAACTGCAGTCCGGCTTTGGGAACAAGAACACCTGGAAGTCAGCTCGGCTCTTAAACTGCTCCAAATGCCCCATATCGGGTTCATTACGAGCAGCCACCTGCGTCTCTGCTCATCAAACACTGCTGGTTTCTGCTTCTGATCTGCTGCAATCCACTGAAGAGTCATTTCTAATTACAAAAGTAAAATAAATAATTCATGGGGAATTCCCAGCCCTTCAACTGAGAGCCAACGTGAACCGGGTCTACGGTGATGATCACAGACTTACAAATTGTTTCACCACTTCTGTGAAGTAATTACTTAATCCAAGTAGTAAAACCTGAGAAATGTGGATTAACGAGTGGTATGGTTCAGTTTTAGTGAAAATTGTAAATTATAAAAATAGCTTAAAGAAATGCTTGTGGAAGAGGATGCTCTGTATCTGCCAAAGTCTGCTTTCATTTTCTCTTGAGTGTACAGTAAAATGTATACAGGAGGAGGCCTGGTGTGGAAGAAACCTTCTTTATAAATCCTTCATGATCCTCCTTTTCATACCCACTATGTTATAGAAAAGGAGCCCTAAAGGGGAGCCAGCACAGAGAAAGGAAAAAAGTCCTGGGTCCCTGAACAACGAATCCAGGGACCATGGTTCTTGAATTCATACCTCATCCCCTACACTGGAGTCTGACCTAAGCAATGAATACTTTTTTTTTACATTAAGAGACTGAACCTAGAAGAATTAATTGTTGGTTAAAACAGTGAACCTACTTACCCCAACAAGCACTGTCTGTTTTTAGATTCATAATTCAAACCAAGTTCACAACATTCACCTAATCATTTGTCTAACAAAGATTTTTCATGTCATTTTTTCATCTCTTCAAAGACTGCCCAAGGAGCATGTTTTAATGAGCAAAGACCAAATAAAACTGTGCAAATTCACTTTTCAACACTGTTATATTGGTACGAGGATGCTTTGGTTTCTTAGGCATCTTGAGCATTTAGGAAGCAATTTGGTTAATGATACTAATTAGTAATATCAAGCTTTCAGCTTGGTCTTTATTTAAACAACCACAATTGTGTCTCAAGTTTGATATCTTGACATCTTCCTGCTTTTCAACAACTCATCTACTATAAGCTTGCTTTAATTTAAGAAATGTGATCCAGAAACCATTTAGCTCCAGCCCATCCTGTAGTTTTTGACTCTAAACCTCACCTCAGAGGCATCTTTCAAATGTGTGCTATAAAAAGTTACATTCAAATGTGAAATGACAGAGGACAGGCATATAATACCATCTACACACTGAACAGAACTGTATATTCTTGGGTTAACAAAAATAAGAATTCAACTACATTGACTAAGATCTGGATTTTTAACTTCAATACTAATCAGAGAAGGTCAAAAAAAAAATTAAAGTCTTACAACTTTCAAGCCAAGTGTGAACAGTCACTACAAAGTCTTCATGCAACATGCTGAATTCTGAAAACTCTTCAACTCTATCAATAGTTAACATGAGGGTCATCTCTTATAATTTCTAATCATTAACCAGAAAAGAAAAAAAAAACAGAAGAATACGAAGAAAAAGTAAAATTAATTTATACATAAAATATAAAGATCTACAAAGGGAATGGTGGACATCTTGCAGCTCACTTTAAAAGTAACTAAGACTTAGGGGTCAAAAAGTATAAATTTGTGAGAAAAGTTATAAATCATGTTAAGCCACTGTTGTACCCATAACATTAATGTCTTTCTAAATAACTGTAATACGACAATTGCATCAATAAACAGTTTCTAGGGTCAGCAAGATAGCTCAGTGGAGACCCAGTCCTAGCCCAGGTCCGGTGAGTGTGTGGAGAGCTTCCTGCTACGCTGCACCGGTGGGACCAGTCCCAGCCCAGGCGCAGCGTGGGCCGGACCCTCTCCCATCCCCTCGGGCCGCCCCACACCACTCTGCCGTTCGAACCCACCCCTCCCGCCAAGTAGGAATTTCTGCCAACTTCCGGGAACCCCCAGACCCAGTCCTAGCCCAGGTCCACAGCGGGAAGGAGCTGAGCACAGCAGCCAGACCTAAACCAGACGCAGCTGGATAACTCCAAACTCTGTAGAGCTCCACCTGAACTTCAGTATGTGTGAAGGTTACAACTACAGCAAAGATCTACAACAAAGGGCAGAAGACAGTGCTACACAAAATGAAGAGAAGGAACAAAATGCAACCTCAGA
>NW_004524592.1:21542180-21544384 GCF_000260255.1 Octodon degus | reverse complement strand
ATGGTGTTTGTAAATAGGATCACAAGTCCGCATCTTGTACAGCAATTAACCACTAAGAAGAATATATGCAGTGTATTATTTGTTGAAACTGTATTTCTGATTTGATTTGAAACTGTCTCATTGCTATCTGTTTTTCAATAAAACTGTAGAAAAAAAATAAAAATAAAAAAAAAGATAGCTCAGTGGACTATGCACCTGCTTAGACAAGTGCATGGACCAGGATTCAATCTCTGTCACCACATGTCATTCTGGGCCTATCCCTAGACATGATGAACCAGCCACTGAGTCTGAGTGTGGTGGCGCACACCTGTAATCCCAGTGCTGGGAAGGCTGAAACAGAAGGATCACTATGTGTCTGAGCTATATAATGAAACTTCATACCAAACACACAATAAATAAAGTTTCTAGATAGAAGAAACTTTGGGAGGCCACCAGATTCTACTCCAGCCAGCACCTAGGCCTGGCATGTGAGTGTGGGATGTTCCACATGCTTGCTGGAACCTCCTCCATCACACAGGCCTGATGTGGAACCCTGCATCAGAATTCCTTGCAGAGAGTCAAGCGACGAGACCCACCCAACTAATCCAGGAGCAGAACATCTTGCCAGAGGGGCACAGCGGGTTCACTTCCACTGGCTACAGTAGGAAGAAGTGGAGCACAGCAGCCAGACCAAAGCCAAGGTCACCTGGACAAGTTCAAACTTGCTAGATCCAGACCCAGGGAGCTGAGACACTTTGCTAGACACAAATCTATGAGAGCATCCTCTCTCTTTCTCTTTTGATTGAGAGAAGGAGCAACAGGTAACCAGGGTGCAATAGTCTGCCTGGAGGACTACAGGTACAAAAGGGGAGATGATCAGACTGAATTTAGAGGAACTAATTTAAGTAAAAATTCCCAATCTAATATCTGCTTAACTATACAATCATAATGTTTGCTCTTAGAGTCTAAAATGCAAACCCAGTGACTGGGCATGGTGGCACATGCCTCTAATCCAAGCTCTTGGGAGGCTGTAAATAGGTGGATCACTATGAGTCAGATCTAGTGGTGAGACCCTGAACACCCTGTAGATGTTTCCCTAAAAAATAAAAAATAAACAAAATACAAACCCATTAGGTACAAAAGTTTGGCAACTGCTAAATCTTACTAACCATTATTAGTGTAGCAAATTATAGTTCTGTAAACACAAAACTGTAACTGCTTTAACCACATAATCTCTCTTGGGTAAGAATATCAGTACATGCTAAGGTAATAACTACACCAAAGCTGTACACTAAAGATCAGAAGACACTGCTATATAAAATGACAAAGAGAAGGAGCAAAATGTATTCTCAGATCCCAAGCCAACAAATGCAGGAGATGCCAGAATAGAAGAAACTGTAAATCACATACCTAAAATCTCTGAAATAGTAGTGCCTGAAGTAAAGAAACAATTGCAGAAAGGTATAGAGGAAATCAGATCAGAAATAATCTCTGAAGGGCTCGCCAAATAGCTCAGCAGAATAAAGTGACTGCAATCAGGTGCAGGGGCCAGAGGTTCAATCCCTGGGACTTCAAAGCTGGCCGTGTCCCTGGGAAATGCTGAGACCAGCAATTGAGAATGGGCATGGTGGCAGAAGCCTTTAATCCCAGCACTTGGGAGGCTGTAAACAATAGAATCACTGTAAGTCCAATCTAGTAGTGAGACCCTGGGCATCCTGTAGACCATTCCCAAAAATACAGAAAAAAAAGGAACAAAGAAATAATCTCTGGAGACCCAGTCCTAGCCCAGGTCCGGTGAGTGTGTGGAGAGCTTCCTGCTAACCTGCGCCGGCGGGACCAGTCCCAACCCAGGCACAGCGTGGGCCAGACCCTCTCCCACACCCTCAGGCCGACCCCAACACTCCGCCGTACCTCCCCCACCCCTCCCACCCAGTAGGAATTTCTGCTGAGTTCCGGGAATGCCCAGACCCAGTAATAGCCCTGGTCCACAGTGGGAAGGAGCTGAGCACATCAGCCAGACCTAAGCGAGACACAGCTGGATAAGTCCAAACTCTGTAGAGTTCCACCTGAACTTCAGTACGTGTGAAGGTTATAACTACAGCAAAGATCTACAACAAAGGTCAGAAGACAGTGTTACACAAAATGACGAGAAGGAACAAAATGCAACCTCAGAACCCAAGCCCACCCGTAACAAGTGCAGAGGACACTAACACAGAACAAATTGG
>NW_004524592.1:21479157-21535440 GCF_000260255.1 Octodon degus | reverse complement strand
AAAAAAAAAAAGAAATAATCTCTGAAGCAAAATAAAAAATGATAACTATAATGAAAGAATTACTAAGTGCTTCTAAGGAAGATACTAATCAAGAAAAAGAAAAAAAGAAAAGAATAGAAAAATGAAGGAATCCTTGAGTGAGCAATATAGGAAAGAAATAGATCACATGAAGCAGGGTCAAAGAGATATATAGAAAACTAAAACCTCAATCACAAGCTGGAAAAACCATCTGAGTGAAGACAGAGTTTCAGATCTTGAAGACACCATTGCACCTAGTAAAAAGGTAAGAAAAGATCTCTTAAAAACAACTAAGGTGCAGGAAAAAATAATTCAACTTCTGCAAAACGATGCAAAGATAAACAACATAAGACTAATAGGCATCAATGAGGAAGAAGGAGTCAACACAAATGATATAAAAAGAATATGGGCAGAACTAATAGTAGAAAACTTAGCAAAAAAAACATCAACCCAATTAAAAATACACCCAGACATATAATAACCAAGATCCCAGGAATTGAGCAAAAGAACAATGTACTAAAAGCCACGAGAGAAAAGAAACAGGTCACATTTAAAGGCAAACCCATCACAAACCAACAAGTCAAGAAAAACATGGAGCAAAGTACTTCAAGTCCTCCATAAAAACAAATTCCAGCCCAGACTACTATACCCTGTAAAACTCTCTTTCAAGTTTGATGGAGAAGTGAAATACTTCCATGATAAAGAACAACTAAAGAATTTCATGATGACAACACCAATCCTACACAGACTACTAAAAGATATGCTAGAAAGAGACCAAAATGACCACAACTCAATGAATGAGAACAGAAAAAAAAAACACCAAATAGGGCAAACAATTAAACACAGGAGAAAAAAGAGGTATACAACAGCAGATAAATAACATGGAAATCATAAGTCAATACATCTCAATTATAATCATCAATGTAAATGGACTCAATTCACCAATTAAGAGAAATAGACTGGCACAGTGGATTAGGAAACAAAATCCAACAATATGCTATATAAAAGAAACCCACTCAACTCATAAAGAAATTCATAGGTTGAAAGTCAAAAAATGGAAAACAATACTACATGCCCCAACACCTCAGAAAGAAGCAGAGGTAGCAATCCTGTTCTCATACAGTCTCAACTTCAAACCAAGAATGATCAAACAAAATAAAGAAGTCCACTGCATACTGGTTAGAGGAAAAATACAAGAGGAAAAAGTAATAATCATAAATATGTATGCACCAAACATGGGAGCACCCAGCTATATAAGACAAATCTTAATGGACATAAAAAGTCTAATAGCCAATACCACAATCTTAACAGGAGACCTTAAAACCCCCTTATCCCAAAAAGATAGGTCAAGCAGAAAAAAGATTAGCAAAGATGTAGCAAAGCTGAATCAGAACTTGGAACAAATGGACTTAGTGGACATAAACAGAGTGTTCCACACAACTACATCTGAATACACATTTTTATCAGTTGCACATGGGACATTTTCTAAAATACACCACATGCTAGTCCACAGGTCGTTCTTAAGTATATGCAAGAAAACAGAAATTATCCCATGCATGTTATCTGACTACAGTGCAATGAAACTGAAAATAAATGACAAAAGAAACCAGAAAACCCCCAGAGAATCGAAGACAGAGAATAAATGGAAAGATTCCTAGAAAGGTACATATTACCAAAACTGAATCAAGAAGCTATAAGAACTCCCAATAACCCAATAACAGCCAATGAAATTCAAGATGTAATAAAAAACCTACTGACAAAGAAAAGTCCAGGTCCTGATCGATTCACAGCTGAATGCTATAGAATTTATAGAAGAAATTTATAGAAGACATAATCCCAATACTCTTCAAGCTCTTCAATGAAATTGAAAAGGAAACAACTCCCCAAAATAATTACTGGAGGCAAGTATTATACTGATACAAAAACCAGAGAAAGATGCACTAAAAAAGAGAACTACAGGTCAATCTCCCTCATGAACATAGATGCAAAAATCCTCAATAAAATCCTAGCAAATAGAATTCAGCAAATCATTAAGAAGATTATACAACTTGAACAGGTATGATTCAGCCCAGGAATGCAAGGATGGTTCAATATACACAAATCTATAAGTTTAATAAGCTGTATCAACATAGCCAAATTCAAAAACCACATGATCATCTTAATTGATGCATAAAAGACATTTAACAAATTCCAACACTCATTCATGATCAAAGTCCTACAGAAAATTGGAATAGATGGCCTCTAACCCAATCTGATAAAAGCCACCTATGACAATCAAACTGCTAACATATTTCTTAATTGGGAAAAACTGAAATCTTTTACTGTCAGATCTGGTACAAGTCAAGGATGTCCTCTATCACCACTCCTATTCAATATAATTCTGGAATCATTAGCGAGAGCCATTAGACAAGAGAGAGAAATAAAAGGAATAAGAATGGGTAAAGAGGAAGTTAGACTATCATTACTTGCAGATGACATGATACTCTACTTGGAAGACCCAGAAAACTGCACCAAGAAGCTACTAGAATTGATACACAAATTCAGTAGCCTAGCAGGATACAAAGTCAACAACCAAACGTCAATAGCATTCCTCCACACAGATAATAAACACAACTGAAAGGTAAATTAGAGAGACAATATCTTTTACAATAGCACCACAGAAAATGAAATATTTAGGAATTAATCTAACTAAAGAAGTAAACAATCTATTCAATGACAGTTACAGTACTCTCAAAAAAAGAGATCGTAAAGGATTTCAGAAAATGGAAAAATATTCCCTGTTGCTGGATAGGAAGAACCAACACTGTGAAGACAGCCATACTCCCAAAGTTGTTTTACAGATATAATGTAATCCCTATCAAAACACCAACAAACATACCTCACAGATCTAGAGAAATCATTCTTAAATTTTATTTGGAACCAGAAAAGACCTAGAATAGCAAAGGCAATCCTGGCCAACAAAGGCAAGGCAGGAGGCATTATGATGCCTGACTTGAATTTATACTACAAAGCTACTGTGATAAAATCAGCATGGTATTGGCGAAAAGAAATGGACCTGAGGATCAATGGAATAGATTAGAAAATGCAGATGCAATTACAAAAAACTCAGCCATCTTATCTTCAACAAAGGGGCCAAACATGCTTCCTGGAAATGTCAAAATATTTTAAAGATCTAAACATTAAAACAGAAACACTGAATCTCCTGGAAGAGAAAGTAGGTAGAAATCTTGAAGACACCGTTGTAGGTAAACAGTTCATAAACAAAAATCAAACTGCATGGGAAATACTTGAAAGAATTAACAACTGGGACCTGCTCTTATTGAGAAGGCTTTGCACTTCAAAAGAAATTACCAACAGAGTGAAATGACTACCCATAAACTTGGAAAACATCTTAACTAGCAAGCACTCAGACAAAGGTCTCCTTTATAAAGAATTAAGAAACATTAGGGCCCCAAAATTTAAAGACCCAATCCAGAAATGGGCATCTGAGATGAACACATACTTCTCAGAGGATAAAATACAAGAAACCAATGAATAAATGAAAAAATGCTCCCCAACACTAGCCATTCGTGAAGCGCAAATTAAAACCACATTGAGATACCATCTCATCCCAGAAAGAATGGCCATCATTAAGAAACCAATGAACAACAAACATTGGAGAGGCTGCAGGGGAAAAGGAACCCTTCTCCACTGCTGGTGGGAATGTAGACTGGTGCAACCATTATGGAAATCAGTGTGGAAATTTCTCAAAAAAACTAGGACTGGAAATCCCATTCAATCAAGCTATCCCCCTTCTGGGAATTTTCCCAAAAGAACTGAAAACATCATATCATAGTGATATATGTGTGTCTGTGTTTATGGCAGCACAATTTGTGATAGCCCGATCTTGGAAACAACCAAAATGCCCATCGTTTGAGGAATGGATGAAAAAGATGTGGAATTTTTATATTACTCAGCTATAAAGAAAAATACTCTTGAAGCCTTTGTAGGAAAGTGGGTGCAACTTGAAGTTATACTCATAAGTGAAATAAACCAGGCCCACATATGTAAATATCATTTGGTCTCCCTAGTGCAAGAACTCAAAAGAAGAAATAAAAATTGAAAGGTATAACACAGTTGAATAGAAAGAGAGGAACTTAAGGATTAAACATGGAGGGAGAAAAGAAAGAAGTTAGGAAATACGGTAGGGGCAAAACCATACATTTATATAAACAAGATGGTTAAGGCAATGGTCCTTACAATTTCTTTTAGGTTTTTGAAAATAGCAGTTTATGGGTAGAATTCTCACCCTGACTAACTCTATATGCTGATATCTGTGACCTAAGCAACTACAATGATGACAGCAATGTGTAATACTAAAACCATGCTTGAAATACCTATCATTTTCATCTTAACCATCCAACAGGAAAATGCAACCACAAGGTATGAAAGATAAAACTATATTAATATGCTGATTTGTGATGGCTCAAGTCAACAACTTCCAACAATTGTCAGATGTGCTGATAACTCACTACTATCATGGACTTTTGGTCTATGTTGGCTTATTTTGCTGAATTCAAGTGCCTACAATCTTTGGACTGGCACCAAGTATGAAAAGTTCCGTTAAAGACTTCTTCAAATACAGCTTCTCTAACTGCAACGGAACACACATCTCTGACAAAACAAAACAAAAAAGTGGATCTGTTGGGAGACATGGAAGCTAGGAAATTGACCAAATGTGTGTAGGCAGGACTAGACCTCAGTACCTAAAGCAAACAAGCAACCTCAGTCCTGAGATAAACATCCTGTCTGGTTAAAGTCAGCTATTAGCCACTAGGAAACCTGTGTCACATGTTTCTAACTTTCCAAAAGTATAAATAAAATACTGTTTTGTTGTGAAATACACACACACAAACACACACACACACACACAAGATAGTTAGGCTAGAAATACAGCTACTTTCTCTTAGTTTATTGAGAAGAAGGTTTGTACTAATATTGTTTAGACAAGATATCATGTCTACATCTTGTCCTCTGAATAACTACTAGGAAGACAAAAATATGCAATGTTTTAATTATTGAAACTGTCCTACTAACCTATTTTGAAACTGTTTCATTGCTATTTTATCTTTTTTCTTATTGAAATGAATAAAAAGAAGAAACTTTGTATGTAACCAGGAGTTCAATACAAATAGTTCCCCGCCATATGAATTTTAGCATAAAAATAATTCTAAGTTCTGAGACTTTCCTTTAAAAGCGATGACTTTTAGTTTAGATTTTAATTTCCACTTGTTTTTTTTTTAAATGCTCACAATTAAAATTTCTGCTTAAGAGATGTACTCAGTCACCAAATTCCCAGTCACCACAGTATGAGTTGTCTATAGGTGTGAATGTATGTGTGTATCTTTGTGTGCATGGGGATGCATGTGTGTAAGATACAATCCACAAGACGAGCTAAAGGTATTTAGTGGCAAATTCCAGATTCCTCACTGAACAGCAAATACGCTTCATGCAGGGTATCCATTAGACCACTGTCCACATCCCTTTTCCTCCATCACTGCTGCTGCTCTAAACCTTAAAGCTTTTCTTTCAAATACAGCTGGGACTCACTAGCTCCTTTCTGCCAGTCCAGCTATCATCCTGTCACTTTTCATTCCTTCCCTTTATATCCTGAACCAACTAAGTGTCATTTTCTTGCTTTTATTTTGGCTGGAAATTCAACTGCATCAGCTTTCCAACAAATCTGGTGCATACAATTCCAACCTTCCCCATTATTTTTGGCTCACAAATACAAACAAAGCATCCTCTATCAGAGCTGAGACTGTACTGTTTACATGCTTCTGCATTTGGATCTGGAACACGTGCCATTTCTTTCCAAAGCCCACATATCAAAATATATGTGAACTGGGCTCTGCACTTCACCGATCTGTGTGCTGCAGTTACAGTGAAACAATGCTCAGACATTCTGGCACTGTGAGAACATGTCTTACTAAATGCTGTATTTTGTCACTGTTTTACTCTCAGGAGGGTAATGTCAAACAATAGCTTCAAGGGCCAGCAAGAAAGCTTAGTGGACTAAGCGCCTCTTAGGCAAGTGCAGGGACCGGGGTTCGATCCCTGGCATCACATGCTGCACTGGCCACACCCCCGGGTAGGCTGAAACTGGGTGTGGTGGTGTAATCCTGTAATCCCAGCACTGGGGAGGCTGAAAACAGGAGGATCACTATGATTTCAAGCTTCATGGTAAGACCCTGAATAAATAAAGAAAGAAAAGAAAGGCTTTGGTCAGTGTAAATCAAATGGATGAATTATACTTTGCGACCTGTGACTTTCTCAAATATGTGAAATTTCAGTACATTCCTCTTCATACTGCGGAGAAGAGACATCTCTAAGACAGTTTTACAAGAAGTGCAGTTGTCCAATGGTATCAGCGGGGACTGGTTCTGAGGTTTCCATTGGTACTGAAATCTGCCAAAGCTCAAGTTTCTCTTCTACAATGATACAGTAATAACAAATAAGAAATACATATCCTGCCACATGCTTTAAATCATCTCCATGTTACTCATAATACCGAATGCAATGTTAATGCTATGCAAATCATCATTATTCCATATTGTTTAGAAAGCGGTCCAAAAAAGCCCATACCTACTCAGGACAGATGTAGTGTTTTTCAAATATTTTCAGTCTACAATGGTGGACTCCAATGGTCCAGAACCAATGAACACAAAGGCACAATTGTATTTACAAGAAGTGAGAAAATACCATGTAAATAATGATTCTCTAAAATAGGATATTAACAACAATCAAATATCCAGGATAAGAATATGTCTAGGATCAGATTTTTAAGTAATTTTTAAAACAAATGTGTCCTTGAATTTTACAAGTGGAAGGAAAGTGCGCTCTTTACAGTATTAGGCAGCATTGTGTAAGGGGAGGGGAAAAATCCCTGTAGGCATTTGTGTAACATCTTAAGTAGGTTTAAATAATCCTTGAAATTGAACCAGAGGTACATTTTATAAAAACTCATCTTTCCCTCTCTAGAGTCCCATTTGGGATAACGTGTGTGCAAATATACGGCTGCAAAGCGAGGCGAGGGACACATCAAGAGCTAAGCCAAGTTCTTTCTGAGTTATGCCCCATAACTCCTTTGTATTTTCAGTTACCAATCCCATCTACACAGCCCAAAATGAAACAAAGTCTTTCCTCTATGGCTTCTTGAGTGGATGAAGAACAAATCTGAGAACGTTCAAGAAAGACAAATACTTCCTGTGTCAGGCACTGTTCTTAAAATGCATTGTAACATTGTTCTCATTTTCATAAGTTTCACTATAATTGTAATTGTAATGGAATAAGAAACACCCTGTCCTTTATTCTTTGAAAGCTGCTTTTCCTGCTTTTCTTCCTCCTAATACCACCCTGCTTTGCTTTTGAGCCATTTTTCATGTATATTAGCATGGGATTGAACACCATGGAAGGATCAGGATGCATTCAGTCCCTGGACTAGATGGACGTCACCCCGTCCCGTCTAGTAGAAAAGACCATCCTTGATCCAGTAAAAGGGAGAGAGAAGTAACAGAGGCTAAGGGGTAAAGGACAGAAGATAATTCATAGTAACACTGCAATGGAGAAATAACTGCAGATAGATGGAGAGTGAGTTGATGAGTGATTTCCTAGAACTAGATAAATAAGTTAGTGAAACCTGTTCATCATGACATCCACTCGCACACAGCCTTTACTCAGTGTGGGTGGGTAAAGCAGACAGAGCTCATGCTAAGTAATTGAGTTTTAAGGTTGCCATTTCAGAGGATCCCAAGACAGGATGATGAACTAAGACTTGAAGATCCAACTGCCCCATAATTGTTCATCTGCTCTTCTGGAGGGGGCCCTAGTTTCCCATTTGACAAGAAATCAAATGGGCTGTGGCAGTCCTTTGGCTCAGACTGCTTCTCAGGATACGTGAAATTTCAGTGACATTCCTTTGAACTCTTCTTCCACTGCAACTCATTGTGCTTGCTTTCTATCCTGGCTTTAGAGTGTGGAAGATTTTAGTGAGTTTAGTACAACAACAATCCCTGTCAAGGGGTGAAGAAATATAAGCAAATACATGCAAGAGATCAAAAGCAAGTACTATAGAGACTGGGAATGTTTGCTAGTTCACTTTGGAAATGTGGCATGTTTTCTGGAAATTATACTTCTACCTTTGACAAGTTAGAAAAGATAATTATGTTATGCCAACTAATTTTATGGCATACCTTCTACCCACAACCATACGCATAAACAATACCCAGGACACTCAATCATAAGATATTTGCAAGTTTATATTATTTATGATATAGTCTTTGCTAAGCTTAAAATAAACGTATGAAGTTCCAGGTCCTGTTGACATATATGACTCTCAGGAGCTGCTATAGATCATGTTAAGGTTTCCTTGCAGGAGATGCTATTGCCGTGTTGTGCCAAAAGTTTTCACATGGAACAAGACAAAATAAAACCACGCTGTGACTCATATCATTCCAAATTTTGACTCACTCAAAATATCACAAGCTTAAAATTCACCCTAGAGAAAAATGAAATATTTTTAAACTAAATTTCTTAAGGTCTCTCTGTGTTGTCCTGACCTGTGTTCGGTGGAAGGGCCGCATCTGCATTTCTGTCCTTGCACCTCTCGGTCTGGCCTTCCCTGGGCATCTCTGCCTGCACCCGTGCATGGTGGCTTGTGTCTTCAGGCTGCTCTAGGACTTCTATCTGTGCCACACCAGTCTTAAAATTACCTGACCAAAACCTGATAATGTCATCCTCCTGTCTTTAGTCCTCTGCAAGCCTGCCACCGCTCTCCAGGACATATTCTTATCCTCTAATTTGGTATAACTGACCTTACACACATTTATCCCAATCTGCCTTTGCAGCTTCATACTCTGCTCTGAGCACTGGCCCAGCGAGCCCCGTCACACACAGTACCTCCCTTCTGCCTAGGCATACACCTACCTACCTGCCCCTTTCACCCTTCACTTTGCTTAAAATCTTGTCTTCTCCCCTGGCAACCTTCCTGGCCCAGCCTTCTCTAATTTAGCCAGGAATGGCTAGCAATGTTGTCAGAGCAATTTGTTCACCACTGCATGACACTAACTTGTGTGTCAGATGCTATTACTCACATGTCAGTATAGGATTCCTTCTTGTCTCTGCTCACTTTTACTTTACTTGCTGTAGCCTACGTAATCTTTGAAGACAAAGAATATGTCCTGATTTTCTTGCATGCATACATATATCTGTATCTATCAGCCACTGTCTCCATTACTTTTCTCTAGTTGCTGGGACGAAATACCCAATACCCCCAATTAAGGAAGGAAAGGTTTATTAAGCTCAGTTTGTGGAGGTTTCAGTCCATATTCAGCTCACTCCAAGGCAAAGTAACACATGGAAGAGGGCAAGAGTTCATGGTGGAGGAAACAACAAAAAGAGCAAGAGCAAAAGACAATAGCAGTGGCAGAGAGCAAGCCTCTTTCCCTACCTTATACTGCATTCACGCTATCTGCCCCAGGGCAGGTGTAGCACTCTCACCCATAATCCTAGCATTGGATCATGAATTAACCACAAACTCTAGAAGCCTGCCCCATGACTACGTGAGGCTTTGAGGGGACATCTAGACACAAACCGTAACAGCCACTCAATGTTCCACATAAGTGCTCAATTAATACTGAGCATTTCAAAATACATACTCAGATTAAGTTAAACTATTTTAGTTATACTGATCAGATTCCATCACATTTTAGAGACTTTAGACGTAAAATAATACAAGTGAATCTATGGAAACATAGAAAGATATTCATTAATTTATACACATAATTTCCATTAAATATGATGATGAAATATGGGCCGGGGACATAGTTCAGTGGCATAAGTATCTGCCTGGCAAGCACAAGGTCCTGAGTTTGATCCCTGGTACCAAAAAGAAAAAAAAAAAGATGAAATGTACTCTTTTTCCAACCAATTTGGATGGATTTATATTTAAAGTTTATTTATTTAAAGTCTACAAAGAGGCCTAGGGAGATGGCTCAGTGGAATAAGCGCTTCCCTGACAAGTGCAAGGGCCTGAGTTCAATCCCTGGTTCCACCAAAAAAAAGTTAAAGTCTACAAAGATTTTTTTCCTCCAAAAGGGAGATAAACAAAGCATATTGCATATAATAGATGAATATTCCACCATGTTAATAGTGTAAGGTGATAAAATATATACTAAAAGATGTGGCATTACTAGCCAAGAAAACCCATACAGTCCACAAACATAGTTGAATCGACACTTTATTTGCCATAGGAAAAGCACAAGCAAAGAAGAAATTAAACAGTATTCTGTGACTGCACGTATTCTTTGCTGATTATTTACTCCAAAGAGACAATTCATGGATAGTAATGATGAAACTTACAGACAAAGTTTTACTTACATGCTTAAAAGTACAATGAAGTAAGAAATCCAAACCAGGGCCTTCTAAAAACACCTACGAGGCTTTCATAGACTTTCAAGGAAAGAACTGAATTTACTCCAGTCTTCATGGGCCACGAAATCCACATGGATTTTTAAGGGTTGGAACCTTGTTAAGGGTTTGAACCAGTGAGAGCCTCTGCTAACTGTGTGTACCTAAATCATCTTAGGATTTTAAAAAGTTCATCTTCTGAGGAGCAGAGGAGAGCTCATTTCTAGAGCACGTCCCTGGCATAGCTTTCTGTTCATGGAGGGCGGGAGATCACAGAACGAAGAAAAGTATTAAAGTCAGTGATGTGAAACACAAATTGAAAATAAGACAGGAAACACTGAAACATAAATATTTTTAGCAAGTGCCTCTAAAATATCTAACATTTTTACTTTCCTGAGCTTTCCCAAGTAAAACAGTATCTTAGTTATCCTGAAATAGCCAGTAATTGACAAATATCTCATGTATAACTGGTGTCCATTTTGTGTTTGTAAACTAAACGGTGGCCACATGTCTTAGGAATGCACACAGCATTATGTGATACCAGTGGTGAATAGTCAGGAGTTCTCTACCCCTTGACAGAACTCCATGGATCCGCATGATGTGTAGTTACTTAAGGTCTTTAATGAAAGATCACTTGCAATGGTTTACATATGGCTTGAGTGTAGCCCCAAGGCTCATGGATTAAAAGCTTGGCCCTATGTACAGCATTGGTGAGAGGTGGTAGAACCACTACCAGACAAAATCTTGCTGAGGATGTGTGTCTAGAAGGGATGGACACAGTTCACCTGGCTTCCTACCTCACCATGTGACCCCTCCCTCTCCTGCCATGATGGCATCTGCATGCCAGTGAGGCACCTGCTAAAGCCAGCATCATGCTTTCGAGCTTTCAGTCTCCAGAACAATGATCTAGACAAACCCCATATCTTGATAATTTGTATGCCTTGGGTATTTCAGAAAAAAGCCTACTCTACTTTTCTTTACAAGGGATGTGGCTCTGCACATCATCGCAGAATCAGAGGCATGCCAGTGGATGAGGACTGAATAAAAAATCTTAATAACTTCCCCTCAAAGGATTAGGACATGACAGAATATTTAGGCATTTTAAGGCCAACTCTGTCCTTCAGGGTCACCTGAAATCCCAGGACGACACACTAGCAGTATGGCCCCAAGCTCACCGATAACCTATCCTAGTACTTACGCCTCCTCTTCTCACTCTTCCCTCCACTCACCGTTTGACAAGAAATCACACAGCCTAGCAAAGGAAACAAATATTGAAGTAAACAAATACAATAAAATGTGACAAAATAGAAGACAGAAAGAATAAGGCACCCGGCCGAGACACGGCCCCACCGGGAAGGAGTACGGGCAGAAAGGTCATGATGCAGTGGTCATACTCGAGTTGGGCCTCAAAGATGAATTTAGTTGATTTACACATTTCTACTTATCTAATTCCTGACCATAGTCTGATGCTTCTTGCCTCCTGCGCATCTAAGTATCCTACCTGCAGGACCATAAACCATCTTGATTATGATCCATCTTGATTATGCCACTTTGCCACGAACCATTTCAATCCCAATTAATGACTAAACTTCATATTGTCCTATTAGGATACTAAACCCAGAATCCCTCTCCTCAGCCAGAATTTTATTTTTGTAAATACAATTCAGTTGAATAAACAGCACCATAGGAACTCTGAAGAGTGAGAATAATATTACAGTGCTTATGTGCTTTTTACCCAGGCAACTTTCCCCGTCAAGCACTCACTGTATCTAAGTGGAAAGTAGGAGAAAAAAACTCAAATCTAATCATGCAAAGTTCATTAGGAAACAGTCACAAGTGAATGGTCCACAATCTATAAACGCAAGATGTTATGCAAATATTTAAAAGAACAAGTCATATGGAAGTGTTTCCAAGATGTTAAACCTAATGAACTTTCTATGCAATGGTAGCTTTCATTGTAAATACACTCGATCCTTACAAAGACATCATCAGAATTTGCCAGGGTAATTGGACATAGCAAAAACCATGCAGTGACATGTGAGATATCTCTTGATAAATTAAATGTCCTTCCCATAATATAGGAAATATTTTGAATGCATTAATTGCACTCAGAAAATGTGTACTTTTCCTGTGTATAACGATATGCACATTTCTTATTTGCTAAGAAATTTAAGGTGATTTTTTTCCCCATAAGCCACCAAATGGAAAAACCTGAGCTAGCAAAAATCTCAATGTGACAGCAATTTTAATATAGAAATTCATACCACATATCAACTCAGTTTATTATAAAATATGGCAACTATGTTTGGTTTAAGGTGAGTCATTTATAAACTCAAAAACATCATCAAGCATGATTCTCCTATGTTTACCACTGCTATAGTTTTAATTATATAAGAATTAGAAAACTGATGGCGAACCTATAGCACGCATGCCACTGTAGGTTGTTCATATCCTTGAAAGATCTAAATGATTTGCCATCTCGGAATTGGAAGATAAATTCTAAAAGCAGCTCTCTTACATGAAAAGCGTAGGCCACTTTCTTTTCTACAGTTCTGGGGATCAAATCCAGGCCTCACATATGCCACACAAGTGCTCTACCACAAAGCCTCATCCCCAGCCCTACACCACTTCCTAAACTCTGTCCATAGACTAGCAAAACTTAACTTGGAGTCTCTCTTTTGCAGTCTCTGCCACTTATGAGAAATGAATTCATAAGCACTTGTGAATGGCAAGTGACAACTGTGGTATGAGGCTCATCGACAAGCACAGGCCCTGGGCTGTAGGGTACCTGGGCACCTGGTGAAGCCAGGAAGGTCTTGAAGCCCAGCTCCAAGTCCCCTCCTCATTCTGCTTCCACAGACAAGGCCCCCACCCCACAATCCCTTTACATGGGCACCACAGACACAAGCTTCCCACTTTTCCTAGAACAACAGCTCCCTGAGAGTGCTGTGCTGAGCCACAGACATTTTCAAGCAAGGCGACCACGTCTTTCCACCAGAACATGAAGTCGCTTCTCCAGGCTCGGGGTGTTCACTCTGCTCCCAAATGCAGCCATGCCATGGTCACCAAGCAGAGGTGACTGGTCACCTGGTGTGTTCAGCTGTCCAGGGTCAGGTGTGGTATGTCTATCTTAGTAATTCTGGAGCAGAAATCTCTTTCTCCAAGGGAGAAAACAGAAAACAATAAAAATGGTACCTTCCCTTTCCTTCATATAGATCATTATTTAAGTATTTAGCTCTAATTCCAGAAAAAGATATGGACATTTCTAAAGGCCTTCTCTTCATGGGCATAATCATGTATAATGACAGTAAGTTTCTAGTAACACCAAGCTAACAGCCTATGCCAAAGGGCTTAGCCCAGGGCTACCCACCTCAGTTTTCATTGCAGCAAATATGTTTAAATTTCAAAGTTTCATCTCTGAGGATGAATGGATCTGTACTGTGGAATGAACAGTCCATGACCTTATCATTGCTAACCAGCCTTAGTTTTCACTGGTGTTTTAGGGAAGTCTTACATCCTAAGCTGTGACATTGGGGAACTACGTAGTATACCAATAATAGTTCTTCATATAAAACACAATTATGATTATATCTTTAAATTATGTTAGGTTTCCCCTTCATACTGTTTAACATTATATGTTTTTCTTTTGGTGCAAAGAAAGCTTCAGGTTATATTTGTTTCTCCCAAGAATTTAATTTTAGAAATACTTAGTATTAATTTTCTGAGACTATAAGAGGTGATCAGGCCGGGGAGATGGCTCAGTAGAATAAGCGCTCTCTTGGCAAGCACAAAGGTCTGAGTTCAATCCCCAGTTCCACAAAAAAAAAAAAAAAAAAAAAAAAGAGGTGATCAAACTATACATTTAATGTTTAAATTTTTAAGATTGTTGTAACAGGAAAAGACACACTGCCAATAATTAATCCTTCTCAAAATCCTCCCCCTAGCTTCAAGCACATGAATCCCAGCACTCTTGACATTTTCTGAAGCAGTTCTGGACGTGCTCTTTCTGAGTGTCTTTCTGGGGTGTGATCCAAAGTACAGCAAATGCTGCTGCTAAGTTTCACCCAAAGGAAAGGGAAACTCATAAAGACACCAGAGTATCCTCATCTGCATTAGCCACTGGATCTGGTACTCTATTACTTCTGGATCTTTTCAAATGTTAATGTGATCATGAAAGGTCAAAGTACTAAATCTACACAGAACATCAAAGCAGCCACAATAGCACAACTAAAGACATACACACACGCACACACACACACACACAGGCTTCCAGAACTACTTAATAAAAGGGCAAAACTGATGGGATAGGTGTTTTCCAAATAAGTTTTTTGAGGGCAATAACAGTGTATCTTTTATTGCAATAATTTTTAAAATTTAAAACATATCATGTTTTCCAATCACGTCATACTTTAACATTTATTAAACACCTAGCCATTTAAAAGTTGTATCTAGGGTCAGGAATATAGTTGTGCAGCTCAGTTGTATATATATATATATATATACAAAATGCCATAGTATAGCTGAAAATACAAGTCAAGTCCTGTCTAACGAAGATCTAAGGATATCTACAGGCATGTAATAAGTTTTTCTCAACTTTTAAAAGAAGTCCATGATATCAGTATTTTCTTTTTCACTTAATATTATTTTCAACATTCACTTTATGACTTACCAACTAACCATTTCCAGTAAGACTCAATAAATTGCTGCAGTGAGATTATTTAATGTAGCTGCTTTGGAGAATAAACCATGTACATTCAGAAAGTTCTGCTAACTGTCATACATTTGTTCACCTATACACCGATTATGGAACCTCTCCCAGGGCTACCTACTGAAGCCACGAAGATAGAACACATAGTCTCTATTTTCAGAGACAGGGGACTTGACTTAAAAGTTCAGGACACAGGGAAAAAAAATAACCAATGCTTTTTCTATAGACTAAAAAGATTCAGTAAATCAGTTTGGAGAAAAATACTAAAAGTCCAAGGTAGAAAATAACATATTAATGGATGAAGACAGCCTAAGTGTGATATATGGGACTGAAGGAACAGCAGGCCCCACAAAGCCATGTCTAAATCCAAGTCCCAACCTCTAGTAGCTTTTAAGAAAAGGGTCTTCTGAGGTAAAAGTTTGAAAAGAGTTTCAAGTGGAGATCATCCTGCTTTATGGGGTGGGCCCTAAAGCCAATGACAAATGTGCTTTTTTAAAAAAATTTTGTTTATGTATTTGGTGCAGGGTCTCACCATGCAGCTTGGGCTCATAGTGATCCTTCTGTTCCCAGCCTCCCCTGCCCTGGGATTACAGGCATGCACCACCACGCCCAGTCCCAGTGGCCAGCTCAGTGTACACAGGGGTGGGGCTGGAGCAGCATGTGGTGACAGGCATCAAACTCTGGTCCCTGCACTTGCCTAAGCAGACACTGAGTCTGCTGAGCTATCTCACCAGCCCTACAACTGTGCTTTTCATAGGAAAAAAAGACCCAGAGAGGAGAAACACAGGACCATGAGGAAGGAGGCAGAGACTAGTTATGCTGGTAAAGCCAAGAAACTTCTGGGAACACCAGAAAGTAGAAAAGGAAAGGCAGGATTGCCCCTGAGGGATGTACCCCCCCCCCCGAGACTGGAACTGCCGATCTGCAGAAGTGGGGAGGACACAACTCTGCTCCTTGAAGCCGCTCAGACTGTGATCATTTGTTACGGAAGCCGCATGAAACTGACCCATGTTGAGTGCCTGCAAATGGATTTCCTGGCCTAGGAATAAATATGCAAACAAAATCAAGTTTCCTGATTGGAGAATGATTTTCTCCTCCATGAACACAAGAGATACAACACACCAGAGTCCACACTGGCTGAGGTCAGAAGTGCCATCCATGAGGTGTATCCTCTCAGAACCTCATCCACCTGTAGAGTGAGGAGGACCACAAAGGGAAATGTTGAGGGTTAGATACTCAACATACACAGAGGCAAGGGCCCACCTGCCCATCAGTGCCTTCAGCACTTGCCGGTGAGAAGCTCTACTCAAAAAAGCATTAAAATGGAAAAGCCTGTATTCTCCCAAGGAACCAGAGAGAGTGACAAACTTCCCTCCAAAGGTCTCCTCCTCAGAACCACCCTGTTCTTAAGTTGATGCCTTCATTTCAATTCCAAGCCTTTGGTCCAAAAGCGATGGGCTCCATCTGCTATCAATCCAGTGTGCACGCTCCCCAGCCAAGGGAAGCTGCAGGCCTAGTTTATCTTGAGTTAACAGGAGGTGACAAGCCTGGCAGGACAAGCATTTTCCCCGCATGATTGATTTGGCCTGGCTGACCAGCTCCGTGCTAATGAGGGTGTGCCAAAGTGTCAACAAAAACATGTTTGAATAATGTAAAACGTGAGAGCATGAGTTGCCAGGTAATGCGACTCACTGTGCCTCTGTGGCATCTGCTTCCGTGGGTGCCACTGCAGCAAACATCAGCGACTACAAACTCTCTGTCATTAAAATCGGCTACATAAATAATGCAAGAGAGCAGAGAGACACGGATGGCTTGGGAAGGAAGGCAGAGAGGCACAGCTGGGCTGCCAGCCACTGCTGCTTTACAAAAGACTGAGAAATGCTTCAAAAGCAGTGTTTTCCAATGAGTAAGTGAATCAAACTCAAGGAAAAAGTCTCTCACTCCATCCATGGTGACAGGTTCACATAGAGATGGATATTGATATTTCTGGGAACTAACTTTCATTCTTGCCCTAATTCAGTTATCTATTTAAGTAAGTTTTTTACAAAATTCTGACAGTTTATACCCCACCTAGAAACATTCTTAGGCCAATTATTCAAATAAGGTATAAGAACTACAAACAATCAGAACCATTCCTTACAAGAAGATATCGCTAAGTGACTTTCTCCTAAAGAATCAAAACACAAAATCCTTTTCCATTGTGTTAGGTTAAGGTTTATTTAGTACTAGTTCAAAGGTTGTTTTTAAAAACATGGTCCTCTAGCTTGATTCTTGGAGAGTTAAGGAATAAATAACCAGAGTAGAATATTTTATCTACAGGAGGCCTTCTGCAGAAGTAGCAATGAAGTAAATAAGGGTTCAGATCTAATTTGACCTTGCATTTGTTAGCCATGATGAGGCTGAAGACAAACTGATCTATGCCTCAGTTTCCTCACCTACAAAATGGATTTCATAGTATCTGGTCAAACTGCTTCCCCAGAACTTTGAGACTCAAATATCATACGTATTAGTGGTGGGGTGTTCACCGACCTGTGCTCTATCCGTACTCTGACAGGGAACATCAGGGAACACACTCAAGCAAGCATACAGCACCCTTGTCTTTCTAAAAAGGAAGAAAACAAAGTTGCCTTCCAATGTTTGCAAAGTGTATCTGCCAAATGGCACAAGAATTCAGGAAATCTTATCCTCATTTCCTAGCCCGAAGGCACAGCAAATCCTCTGACACCAGTGACAAGAGGGTCTTCAAGGTGATAGTCACCACCTGTGCCCCACTCTATTAGGTCAACATCCCTGAGATTCCTCCAAACTGGTAAGAGGAGCACATCGCCTTCTGAATGGCCACTTCCCCACAACCTGCCAGGACTGTCCCTGGCCCCCAGCCTGCACCTGGCACAGCAACTGCTGGGCAGCTCCCTCCAGAGCTGCTGCTCCAAAGCCCTGCACAGGGCAGCTATGCATGTCCATCTCCTCCCGTTAGCCAGAGTCATCTGAGACTCCTGATATGCATTCGTGATCTTACACATTTGCTCTTCATTCGGTTTCTCTGGATTTTGGAAACTCAACTCCCTGTTACAAACCTGGCATGCTGAGATGGAGAAAGGTGGTTTGCATGTGAATACGGAAGTCTTCATCTTAGTTTGTTTCATCAAACTGACTGCATGAAGTTACCAGTCACAAAGAACTTTAGCACCTGCCTTACTATTTTCTGTGTAAAGAAATCTACATATTTTTCTCAGCTGTCTCCTAAAAGCAAATGTGAATCTCTCCAAGTTGCATTTTGTTAAGGAGATCTTCTGTACAGTTGGACACTTGGAAACTTACCAGAACAGTATATCAAAGTTGCTTTAAGTATCTATTTGGAGAATTCTGTGTATGTTTTTTGTTATTTGATCAACAATTAAAACTAATGGCAAAATGCTTCACATCCAAAATCAGTAGGGACTTTCTAGGAGCAAAGACTGTGAAATCAGCCTATTATGAAGAGCTTTGCATATTTTAATTATAGTGTGCTAGGGCTTTTGTCAAGTAGAGTAGTACTGAGCACCATGTGGTCTGGGTAAAATGTAGGCAGCCTTAGTGTGCGTAAATGTGGTGAGAAGTACAACTATGTTAGGATAAGAATGTGTCCCGACAGAACAAGGCCTTCGTTTTAATGTGTTTAATACCTTGCTTTCAGAAGTGATTTAAAAAACAGGACATATACAAAGATTAAAATGCAGATAAACTGATGGAAGGGGTCAAATTAATTAGTAAATACACACAAATACCCATACTATTAAGACCTTTGGCAACACTCTCAAAATTGGCCTTAGAATGTAAAGTTATTACAAAAATAGTCTTAGTTCAAAGCCCAGAGCAAGAGTCAAGTGCATGCTTTTTCAGGTTTTTAATTCCCCAGCTCTGATGACTGGATAGTGTGTGAGGAAAAAGCTGAAGAGCAGTCAGCCCATCAGGATCACCCCACTGAAATGCTACAGAGAGTACATGGGGCAAGTTCCTTAGCATCTCCTTGCTTTGGTTTTCTAATCTGTGGAACACCCACTGCACAGTAGAGTACCCCCTAAACTGGAGCGTTGTGATGATTCACAGAATTAATGATGTCTGCAAAGCATGTGGGTCAGGGGCTGGCAGAGGTGGTAGTGGCGAGGATGACTTCTACTTAGAAAAGGTTGAAGAGGCAAAGATTTCAAAACAAGTAAATCTCCCATTATGAAGGCTTCTGCTAAGAGTTTTCAAAGCCAGCTTCAAATCCATGCTTTTAAGTTTGAAAAGTTTGTTGAAATAATGTCTTACAGGAGTAGTCTTAGAGAGTAAAAGCAGATTTGCAGGCTACTGACATTTTTTAATGAAAAACAATAACATTTATGATCTAATTTTTTGAGAACTTATAAAACATATTATTCAAATAATGCTTTGGTACACACACTGGTGACACTGATAAAGTACTTTTTTGGCAGGTGGAAAAGGAGAATCAACTGTATTATACCAGAACTGCTGACGGTGGTGCAGTCCAGGAATGGCCTGTGTCCACAGAGGCCTGGGAGGTCTGCGCTAGCAGGGAGGACTCTGTCCAGAAGGAAGCACTTTCTCACGCAGCTTTCCTGTCAGTAAATCACCACACTCCTGGAAATAAATTCTTCAGGCTTTGCACCAGCCCACCGAGATTTTGGCAGCCCATTCTACTTTAAATTAATCCTCTAGTTTTAAAATTTTGGCGGGGGATATAGCTCAGTGGCACAGCGCCTGCCTGGCAAGCATCAGGTTTGGAGTTCAATTCCCAGTACAAAATAAAATAAAAAGAGAAAATTTTGCATGTGTTTGGGATAATGTAGGGGATGAGACCTCTCTGACAATCTGAAAAATAAGGGCCTTCTCTTCTATAAATTCATAATATGAGATGTAAACAAAAAACATAGTGTGTTTAAATATCATTGCCAGCTTATGAAAGTAAGTGCCACATGGTCATTAGTCCATCTCAGAATTGCACCCCCACTTCAAACACACTTCCTGCCACTTAACATTAGGTGGGGACATAGTGTCGTGTCCTCATGAGCCTGTCATGTGCAATGAGCAGCAGCATTCATTGTATTTGTAATCACACTTCATAAAGACAGCCAGGAAAGAAGGCTCCAGAACGGCTACAGAAAGTTGTGAGAACCATGGGCTAAGTGTGTTCAAAGTGAGCGGGAGGATTATGAGAGGGATAAATCATAACAGGCCTTTCGGCTAAGATCAAGTGTAAATGTTCATCATAGTTTTTTAGTACTCCTTGTACATTTGCTTTTCATAGTCAATTCAAGGTTTCATAGACCAGAGTCTTATCCATAAACTCTTCTATTCTAGGAGTCTTGGGGGGATTTTGGCACCAGGGATTGAACTCAGGACGTTGCGCTTGCCAGACAGGCACTCCTGCTACTAAGCAATCTCCCCAGCCCAACAACAGTAACTATTTGCTTTTATTCCAAAATTGATAATATTACAGTAAAATATCATTTGCTCCTATCAAAAACAGATGAAACTAATTAACATAAATTTATCTTTTATGTAAAGATATTACCATATTAAAAATACTGCTATGTTTCTTTTTTGTTGGGTTTTTTTGTTTTGTTTGGGTTTTTTTTTGTGGAACCGGGGATTGAACTCAGATCCTGGCGTTTGCCTGTCAAGCACTTATCCTACTGCACCATCTCCCCAACCTCTTATGTTTCTTTTTAAAGCAAAGCCAATTGCTAGCTATCCAATATGATATATCGTACTACATTTTTTAAAAAGTTTAATTTGGGCTGGCCAAATAGCTCACTGGATTAAAGCACCTGCTTAGGCAGATGAAGTGGCTGGGGTTCGATCCCCAGGGTGCCATGCTGGCCCCACCCCTGGGGCATGCTGAGACAGTGATTGAGACTGCGTGTGGTGGCATGCGCCTGTAATCCCAGCTCTTGGAGGGCTGAACACAGGCCAATCACTATGAGTCCAATCTATGTAGTGAAACCCTGTAGACCCTGTACTAAAATACAAAAAACAAAAAAGTTTAATTGACAGACACTGTATATGTCTTTGGTCTACACTGTGAGATTCTGAGATATGTGTATATTGTAGAGCAGCTGAGTTGTGCCAACATGTGCTTTACTTCCCATGGTCTTTGTTTGGTGCATGGTAAGAGCATTTAAAATCTACTGTTAGCATCTTTCAAATATACAATGAATTGCTATTAGTTATAGTCACCATGTTGTATGACAGATCTCTGGAACTGATACTTTCACATTAAAATCATGGATCCGTTCACCATCTCCCGATCTCTGTCTTCCAGACTACAGCATCTTTAGCCTCCACATACAACTGAGGTCTTGAGCTTTGTCTCTCAGCGCCTGACTTCTCTCCCATAACACAACATCCCTCAGGCTCATCCGTGCTCTTACAAAGAGCAGGATTTCCTTCTTCCTAGTGGCCGGGCAGCACTCTGCTTCGTATCCATTTGCCCGATGACAGACACTCAGGTTGCCTCCATGCTATGGCTTCCGAGAATGGTGCAGCCATAGATACAGGAGTGCATCCATCCTGTCAACACAGACTTCACTTCCTTTGGATGCTGTCTTAGGTGCTTTTTCTCGTCACTAAGGCAAAACACCCGACACCCAAATTTGAAGGAGGAAAGGTTTATTTAGTTCACAGTTTATAGAGGTTTCAGATCTTAGTCCCCTAGTTCAAGGCAGGCTGGCTCATGGCAGAGTGGCACCACAGAGGAGAAGCAGCCCATGTTGGGCAGAAGACAAGGGGGCAGCAAAGCGGTGAAGGAGCAAGCAGCACGTGACTACACCACAGCCCTCTTTCTGCCTTATTTTATCCAGCCTACCTGCCCCACCCCCAACCTTAATCCTGAATCAACCCCAGCACGACGTCCTTGACCCAGCCTCACAGCCCTGGATCCATCCATCTCTAACCACATACAGCGTGGAGGAACATGCAGGCACGTGCCTAGCAGATACATACCCGACGGTGGGGCTGCTACACCCTACAGTTCCAGTTTTAACTTTCTGAAGAATCTCCACTCTGTTTTCCATAATGGTATTCTAGCTCACATTCCCACAAATACTATGCTACCTTCAAAGTTGTTGGGGTCTTTTGTTTCAAAATATTTGTGTAGCGACGGAGCAGGAAGAATGTTCAAGAAGGTAACTTTCTATCATCATTAAATACAAGCATACAAAAAGTAGACTATAACATGACTATATTGATCCCGTCAGGTACATAATAATATTTGAGTAAGATATTCTCCATTTGGAGGACAGTTGTAGCTCAGGGGCAGTGTGCTGAGCATGTGTGAAGCCCTGGTATCAATTCTCAGGACAAAAGACAAAACAGATATTCTTCCTTTTAAAAACTCAAAGCTAGACATGGCGGCACAGGCCTCTATTCCCAGCACATGGAGGGCGAGGCAGGAGGATCCCGGGGGTTCAAGGTCAGCCTGGGGTAAAAGTGAGTTCTCAGCCAGCTTGAAGTGCACAGTGAACCCCTGTCTCGGAAAGAAGTCAACGCAACGGCTTAAGAGTAAAATAGGATGACATGAAGAGAGTTCAGTCCGTTTTTCTGGTATGGAGGTGTTTTAGTACCACGTATTCTAACAGTACGAAAACATAAAGAGACTTCAGGAAAGCAGCAGAAAACAGATTTCATTTACACAGCACTCCAGAATTCGTAAAATTCCTAGTAAACCGAACTAGGTGACAGACCTATGCCGAGGTCCCTCCCCCTTGCGCAGGGGCCTGTGGTCGCTCCAACAAAGCATTATAAATGAGAAGCAAATTTAGACCCCTGCTGCCTGCCTCAGCAGGTGTGAGGATAAATTGCAAATCTGCAGCCTGAGAACTTCTTTGTGTTATCTTCGAGGAGAAACTGGCTTTCCTATAAGACTTTGAAGTTTCTAGCAGCTTGCCTAAGAACAATAAAGGTCCCAGCACAGAAAACTTGAACCAGACTGGCTTCATCAAAGTCCTTTTGTCCCCACTCCCTGTTCCTGATCCCTTTTCACGGGGGCACCAGGAATGTGTGAAGCAAGGACTGGCCTCGTTACCTTCTTAACCACTGCGGTAACGTGAGATGACCTTATAGCGCCGGCTACCTCAGTAACAGGATGACAGAGAGAGCGCCCCCAAGCGACGCATGCTGGCAAGTACATTAAAGAAAGTTTTAAAATAAATGCGCGCGGGCAGGTGGCTCCCAGCACCCCATCATCTGTGCCACGGACTCTGCTTCCGTGCTTCGCCCCCTTCTGCCACAAGTCTAGGAAGGAGAAAAAAAGGAAAGAGAATCCAGGGCAAGAATAAGAGAGTAAAAAGCTGAAGATGAAAAGCGCGTACCCACACCAGCAGGCGACCAGAACACTTCACAGGTGCCCATTCATCCACCGCGTCTCCAAACCTCAGGAGTGAAGAGTACACATTGATTTTGTAATTCATGGCACGAGTGCAAGGACTCTTATTCCATTTTATACACTTGCCTAACTTTTTAATGTTTTCCTCTTTCTTAGCCCCCTTCTGAGTTCAAATAGGAAGAGTCATTTTAGAAGTGACACAGAAACAACAAGCAGAACTAAAAAATATCTTTGCATAGATCACAGCTACAAAGAGCGCTTCACATTCTCTGGGGCATCTTGAAAACATTAGAAACTCTTAATGCAAAAAATCGCTATGTACTGGAAAGCATTCTTTGTCCTTAGAAATAAATTGTAAATCGAAAAGCAAATTCTTCAAGGACACAACACATTTGCCTGTATGCGCGTTTTCCTGGGTGGATTTCAGCCACAGTTAAAATGTTCAGAAGAGCGTCGTGATTCTCACTCTGTGAACAGCAATGGGAAATAAACTGGTTTCTGAACTGAAAGTACTTACAAAGCCCATATTCTTCATGCCTTTAAAACATGGCAGCTTTAAAACATGACCGCATTCTAGAAACGCAAAGCTCCTTTCTAAAGTCTCCCTTGAAGCCTGATTCATAGAGAAAATGCTGCTGTCTAAACACTCTAGCTTGGAGAACACAATGTTGTGATTGTCTTTTCTTCGGGGCCAGGAAAGCATATATCCGTTTTCTTGGCTGAGCAAGCAGATGTCTGTATTCCAGATAGACGTTTTCAAGGAATTTCTCTTGCAAGGAAGGGCCAAGCCAGGTATTTTAATTAATATTAATCTATTCTTTGTTGCTAAGTGAGGCAAAGGATCCTACTGGCAAGGATTAACTCTCATTCCCATAAATCTGACATTCCTCTAGGGAATTCTACTGTGGGAAGAGGGGGGGATGCATTAACACCCCATTAATATCTTCCCTTGGAAACCTTGTTTTCCCCATGTATCTCTTCATCATTTCCTGAACCTGTAATGAAATGCTTGTGCTGGCATCGAACAAAAGGACCATTTCCAGAGCCTAATGAAGTGCTAGACACCAAGGTAAGCAGCAAGTCTGCCGTGCTGGCTCCTGGTCGGATACAGAATGGTACTTTCTCTGCTATATTTAGCTCCCCAGTCATGGTCAGTAGCTCTAAGACTTGAGAAATCATCTAAAAGAACTTTGAGTTCCAGAGCTGCCTGAGTAAGCCAATCAGAGCTCCAATTTCTAAGTCGTAATAAGCCAACACTGAGGTAATTTCCATTTGTACATCCTTTTCTAAAGCAAGAGACTTCCTGAAAGTGACATTGTGGAATCACAGACTATCAAGGAGGAGGAGGTCTCTGAGGTCACGTACAGCAGTTTCCTGTTCATTGCTTGAAACCCGACCATCACATCCCTGCCAAGCAGCCCCCACTCAGGGACGAGGCACTCACCACCTCACGAGGATGCTCATCCCTTATTCAGCAGCTCAAAGGATTCCAAAGTTCTTTCTTTAGTGTAAATCCAATCTTCCTCCTGGGAAATCCCATCGCTCGATCCCGATTCTGCCCTCTGGGGCCCCCGGAACAAAGATGAGTCCATGGAAATTTTTCACTGGCATGAACTGATTTGTCATTTAGAGATTCAAAGAATTGTAGAAAAGAAGAAAGTACAAACAGTCAAGAATCTTTTTAAAGTGAAAGTCATTTGTCAGGATTTTTTAAAAAGTGTGCTTAGTCTTGCTTATTTCCTGAGTAGGTACTCCACAATAATAGCTTTACTTCTAAGATATATGTACCATAAAATGCCCAGTGACTAGGAAGCATTTGCTTGTGATAGTTTTACTTGAATTAGGTAAATAGAATCCTTCAGCTGTACTGAGTCTGAGGTATAATAATCATCAGGCTCATCTACTGAGCATTTAGCCACTGAAGTGACACTGTCCCAGGTGCTGTGTGTGATAGTTCAGAAGCATCACAATCCCTATTGTAGAAATGAGAAAATTAAACCTCAGAATGACTCAATCCTTTCTCCATGGCAACAGAGGTACAGTGGACCATCAAGTTTTAGCTGGCCTGACATAGGAGCAACTTGGGTTATGACCTGAATTTTAATTTTAACTTATTATCAAAGTCAGATGCTTGGATTTCCAGATGGTCTCAGACACATACTTGACCCTTAAGTTCTGGAAAGAGCATGAAAACATCCTTCCCTGTATGGGGTTGATTGAGAAGTCCTGAGCCAATGTCTCTCTGAGGACACTGAGATCTGCCTCTCTGTGAGAGACTTTGACAGCTGTGCAGAGGAGCCCAAGTCTTCAATTAACAATGTGAGTTACAAACAGCTCTTGGGCACAAATTACATTGATAAGTCATGAGGCCACTGGGGCAGGCAGAAGAGCCAAGGAGGCAGTAGGTAGGAGAAGGTTCAAATTCAGGTCTGTCTGATTCCCAACTGAGAATTCCCCTGCTGTTCACTCTGACATCTCTTCTTGCTGTTGAGGATATAAGAAATCTAAGCTTTCCTCCTCACTTTATAGAGTGCTTTCCAGGTCTGCTTTGAGCTCAATGCCTTACACCCCCGAGATTGCAATGCTGAGCCCAGCCCCATCCCAGTGGGCTATGTGTGGGCCTCTTCGGAGGTACTAGGCTTGCGTGGAGTTGTACAACAGACGCGGATCCTGTGAGATCAGCCTACCACCGAGCCCCCCCTGTCCACCACATGAGTGCACAGAGCTCAGGCAGCGTCTGTGAGCCAGCCCTATATCACCTCTTCCGCAACTGCCCAACCCTGCCAAATGTAAGAGAGAAGAAAGAGAAGGAGCGTGCTCCCTGCGGCGCCTTTCACCACCACTTCCATGTCTTCCCAGGACACAGGGCAGGAAAGTGAGCACTGCAGTCCTCCCAGCCCTTCACCACTTCAACTCTTGGTGATTTGGCCTTCTTAGGAAATGAGGGGGCCTGGGAGATGGCTCAGTAGAATAAGCACTTCCCTGGCAAGTGCAAGGGTCTGAGTTCAATCTCTGGTTCCACAAAAAAAAAAAAAAAAAAAAAAAAAAAAAAAAAAGAAATGATATAACCCTGTTTCCCTGATGTAACGCTACCCGTGAAAACAAAGCCTTTTCTAATCATTATTCACCTACTGATCATTTTGGCAAATTTATTCCTTTTATTTTTCTTCTCAGATATATTACTTCTTTAGAATTTTTTAAGATTAAAGAAAGAGAAAATGATATAAATGGTAGAAATTTACAGAAGACAGGCTTTTCAGCTTTAAAGTTAATTTTCTTTGAGAATATATACCAGACCTCCTTTCCTATTTTTTTTATCTCAAAAAGCATCCCAGACACAATTTAAAGAAAAAAGTAATAATCAAGCATCTCTAGAATCCAAGAATGTTATAGTAGCTTAAGAATTCTTGGAAATTGAAACAAAAAGCTCATCAAATACAGTGGGAAGGCTTTGGTAATTGCACTGTCCTGTGGTCACCTCCAAAAAGGCAGCTCATTCACAGTCTGAGAAAAGGGACATGACTGCTACACTTGGGAGACAATAAGATGCAGGCTTCCCCAGTGGGGGACAGTTCTGAGCTCCACTAGCAAAGGTGGGAGGCAGCATTTGCATACAGTCTGCGTCCAGATGTAAATAACCTGCTCCCTGGAGCTCATTTGATTAGAAGATGTATCTGAGAAAGTATAATGTCACGAATTCAGCATCAGTAAATGCTTGGCTATTTCCTGTGGCCAAAATAACGGACCTTAAAACTGTATTCATCTATCTTATAAATTCAAAGTACTGACAGTGTAGGCACAGTGCTTTGAAAAACATAAAGAAGGGCTAATGCAATCTGGTCATGGTTATAGGGGAAATCCTTAATCATTGGCATTGCTATACAAAAAAGAAGAAAAAATTATTTAAATGCTTTTTTTTAAATGTATTTGGTACAGGGGCTCACTACACAGCTCGGATTCATAGCGATCCTGTTTTCAGCTTCTCCTGCGCTGGGATTACAGGTGTGTGTCACCACACCCGGTCTCAGTGGCCAGTTTATCATGCCCGAGGGCAGGACAGCGCAGCATGTACTGTGAGGGATCAAACCCAGGTCCCTGTGCTTGCCTAAACAGGTGCTTAAATTATTTTCAAAGGTCTCAAAAGAAGACAATCTATAGAAACTATTGGGGGCTAGGAAGATGGCTCAGTGGAATAAGCGCTTCCCTGGCAAGCGCAAGGGCCTGAGTTCAATCCCCAGTTCTGAAAAAAAAAAAAAAGAAGAAGAAAGAAAGAAAGAAAGAAAAGAAAAGAAAAGAAAAGAAAAGAAAAGAAAAGAAATGAAATTATTGCAAGGGATACTATTTTTTAAAAAAAATACTGTGTTGGGCATGGTGGCACACATCTCTAATTCCAACACTCAGGAGGCTGAGGTAGGAGGACTGCTCCATGTTCCAGGCCACCTTGGGCTACATAGTGACTTTAAGGCCAGCCTGAACTGCAGAGTGAAATCCTGTCTCAAATAAGCAAAACAACACGAAACTGGTATGGAGTCTCATGTTTCTGTTTTCGTGTGTGTATTTTCTCTCTCTTCCCTCTAGTCATCCCTTAGTATCTGGGTGATTTTGGTTCCTAGAAACCCCCTCCCCCACATACCCAAACCCACAGGCTCAAATCTTTTATATAAAATAGCATAGCATTTGAACATAATCCACAAACACTGCGCGGTATACTCTATGCCATCTCCAGATTATGCACACTTCATATAACGTAAATGCAGTGTAAATAGCTGCTGTAATGTATTGTTTAGAGACTACTGATAAGCAAAAGATTGCAGGTGTTCAATACAAATGAAATATTTTTCCTAGTATTTCTGATCCACAGGTCGCTGATCTGTGGGCGTGGGGCTAGCAGGTCCAGAGGCTGACTGGAGTCATATGTTGTCTGCTAACAGCATTAGCTCTGAGAATGCATCCTTGGGCAACTTCATCCCCTGCATGATCATCATCAGTCACACGTACCAGAACCTGGATTGTGCAGATCAGTGCCCTGCTGTGGCCTCTGGATGCAGTGAGGTGGAGTACACAGGGCGGGCATGAGGCTGCTGCCAAGGTAACCGAGTGCACTGCTTAACAGTATTTTCTAACAAGGAGAGGGATTATATTCTAATTATTAAAATGATGATGAAAGTATCATAGCATAAAATACTTGTCAGGACCAGTTGTGACATCGTTACAATGGATGTCACACTGCACATAACGCCTGTATTTTTATGTGAAGGGCAGAACAATATGTTTACACCAGCATCACCAAGAACGCGTGAGTGACCCACTGTCCTCCACTGCTAGATGTTTTGAGGCTATAAAGTCATCAGACAACAGGAACATTTCAGCTTCATTCTGGTCTTAGAGGAGCAGCACTGTGCTGCAGTTCATCGCCGACCAAAACATTCTCAGGTAGCACATGCCTACGGATATACAATGAACATTTCTATACCTCCTTCTCAGAGAATTCTCCACGTGGCTTTAATTTAGAGATTCAAAGTACATGAGAGTCTGGGCTTTTAGGGTGAATGTGCAATCATTTCACTCATCTAACATGATTAAAAGCACAGGTAATGGAACCTTCCCATCAGTTTCGAATTCGAGCCCTTCCACCTGTACAGCAAGGGGAAGCTGCCCAGCCACACCTCCTCACTTCTGCTCCCTTATCTCTAAGGTTCCGAAATGAGTAATGAGAGAACTGAATGAGCTGATTTGTTCAGGATACTTAAAATCCTGGAACACTGTGAGACCTACGGAAGTTAGTTACCGTTATTAATTTATATCATTTATGCATCATCACATGGCCTCGCAAGGAAGCTGCTTACATGTCTATAAACATAAACTTCGCCAACACTCTGTGACTGTTGGCTCCATTTGATGGTAATGATAGAGTGCAAAAAGCACATTGCAGTAGAGAAATATCACTTTGCTAAAATCAGCTGTTTTTCTGGCCCAAACTACAGATATTCTTGTTCATACTATAGCAACCAAAATGCGTCCATTGAAGAAAAAATGGCTTATGGATTTCACGTACATACATATACTATATTTTTTCATTCTCATTCTTCCTACTTAAAGTTATCTATTATTGGCCCTTGAAACAATCCTTTTCATCTTCATACCAAAGCATCCATGGAGACCATCTTCAAAAGGAAAGAATCATGATAATAAAAACTGAGCTCAGTGGAGACCTATGACAAGGATCTGGAAGCACTTTCCATTGGTGACATAGTCAAGAGATCTGAGACTGCAGCATCAACTCGAAGGTGGGTCTGTGGAGCCGACATCCTTCCTTTCCATCTGTCTTGGCTCATAAATACATGGGCTACAACAATATACAGGTAGTCAGCCACTCTTTTCCTGAATGCTTCTCAAGCCAGCTAGAATGCTGCCCTCTCCTGAGTGCCCCTAATGTCCTTCCAGATAGCCTGAGCTAGAAACAACTGGGCAATACACTGAAGGAACAGGAAGCTGGGCGCCACGGGGATGGCTGTCCCCTGAGTAAGAATGCATGCAGCAGCTCTCCGAAAGTCAGACACTACACACTGCAATTTATCATGAGTCCACTTGTTCAAACAAACGTAGGATTAGGCAAGGAAGCTGAAGACACTAGCTTGCTATGCTCTAGTAGATGGAAGCCCGCTAGACATGTACACACTTAGCAGAACAGTACGCACATCAAGCCTCCACAGAATGGTAGATTTAAGAAGGGAATTGTCAGAGCTGGCAAGATAGCTCAGCAGACTAAAGCACCTGCTTAGGCGAGCGCAGGCAAGTGTATTTATCTATTTTTTTGCCTGAAGATTTCACACTTAAAAATATTAAGCTGATTAAAATTTTTTACTAAGTTGGTCATGCACTTTTCTTGTGTTTGTCTGGTTACCATTTCTATGAACAGTGTGTGATTTCCTTTGCCAGTTTTTCCTCCAGAGTTGATATGGTTTTCAGTTGAAAAATAATTTTACACCAAGTTTATCAACTTTAGTGCTGGTGTTATTTCCTTCACCAAAAATGTGTCTTTTCCTTTTATCTTAATTGTAGTATTTTTACATAAAATTTTACAATTTACATTTGAAAAAACTAATACATAAGGACAGAAATAAGAGCACCATGGCAATACAGAGCAAACTTCATGCTGCAGGGAATAGTGATAGGCAAGAAGAGTGGGAGGGCCTCACTAAAATGCAGGCAAAAAATTTTAAAAAATAAAAGAATTAAATGCAGGGTTGGGGAGATGGCTCAGTAGAATAAGCACTTCCTGGCAAGCACAAGGGCCTGAGTTCAATTCCCAGTTCCACCAAAAAAATAAAATAAAATAAAATGCAGGCAAAGATATGCAGGTAAAAAGTGAGTGAGAAAATGATATGCTAGGAGATGAGACCATGCGGGTCCTGCCATCACTGTGGTATCCAGTCTAAAATAATGGGAATAGAAATGATAGGCAGAACAATAAAAGAAAAAAATCATAGACTGAAAACATCATGGATATTAAAAAAATAAAACAAGGCTCATCACATTACAGGCAAAAATCTATGAAAAGAGATCAATGCCAAGAAGCATACTGAGAAATGTTTTAATGATAAAGCTAAGGGGAAAAAAATGTACTAAACACTCAGATTGAGGAGCAAAGGGTGGGAAAGGAAAAAAGCAAGATACCTGGTGAAGTGACAAGTATGTATTTACGTTTCCGAGCATTGCTACTCTGAGGATGCTGTAGGGACATAATGTCCCTCCTTTGGCAGGAACAAAGGAGAGACTGAGATTGTAAGGTGAGACTGTAGTTGGTCAATGCATATGACAAAGCTACGTATGTGCACATGAGCAACCTTTATGATACAGTGAGTACAATGAGAATTTTTATGTAAAGAAATTTTCATAGGCCTGATCATTTGGTTCAGTTTCTTCTTGAACAAAGTGAATAGATGGATGTGCTAAGAGCTGAACAGCCTGCAGGGGGGCTGAGCACGCTAACCCTTGCAGCCCTACCGCTACCTCATAACTCTCATCTCCTTTGTCTTTCTTAGCTAATAGATTTTAAAGCCAACTATAAACTTGGGGACCCACATCAAACCTGACATTTGGGGGAGCAGAATGGCATCTTTCACCCACTATCTCCCATCAGGAAGCACAATGATGATCTAAAGTGAGCATTTAGGAACAGCTTTCATTTACAAGTTCCCGAGTCTTCCGCACCTCACACCTGTGGCACTGGCCTGTCGCCTTCCGTGTCACCCTTCTGGGCTGTGGCAGTGTTGCTTTTAAGGGAAGATGTCAAATTGCTTCAGCATTTCCCTGCACGACTGCTAATACACACCAGACAGCATTGTGGAGCAGACCGCCTGCTAGAACAGCACACAGAAAGCAGCGTTTTAAAGAAGCCACAAACCATGCTTCTTGGTTTTATTTACATTGGTTCCACACATTAGCAAAACAATTAGTTTCACAGTAAGTTCAGCGATGAAATAAATAATGCATTTACCCATTAGGTCAGGGGCTGGGCGTGTGCGCGTGTGTGTGTGTGTGTGTGTGTGTGTGTGTGTACATTCTTGTGGGAAATCAAGAGAGACAATGAAAAAGGGAGGAGTGAATCCATGCTATTTGACTAGGGTGACAAATTCAAACAGCTGAGGCTGTGAACCCCAAACTCTCATTTTCATTCCCTTGCATGCCATAGAGATTTGGTACTTGTCACCCACAATAAAGGGACACATGAAATACAGGGAGCTCAGCAGCTGCTCTGAAAGATTGAGGGCTTAGTAGCTGGTGTGCCCAACCACATTCCCTGAAGCCTGCCCTGTGGACACCACCTTCGTCTTTGAGGACACCCCAGTTTTCCATAGAAACCCAGTCGGCCCCTCCGCCTCCATGCATTTCAGGTGGATCGACCCCATAGTCAGTTCCAAAAAACTGGAGATTACAGCTTAAAGCCTTCATTGAATGCTTATAGCAAGAAGAGCTATAAAGAGCATTTATACATACAGCAATACTTCAATTTAAAAAAAAGAATTATACCACAAATTGCTGAGTCTCTAAGCAAGATGTCACAGAAAGGCAGCATATAAGTACCCAGTAAGTCTGAGTTTCTATTCTACCCACTGTGTCAAAGTACTATTGAGAACATTCCTGTGCTAAAGGAATTTATGCACCAGAAGCAGAGAAAAGAGTCCTCTAAATTACTATAATCAAAAGAGAGGAAAGAGGGAGATAGCTCAGTAATATAAGTGCCCGCCTGGTAAGCACAAGATCCTGGGTTTTATCCCTGGCACAAAAAGGAGAGAGAGAGAGAGAGAGAGAGAGAGAGAGAGAGAGAGAGAGAGAGAGAGAGAAGGAGAGGGAGAGGGAGAGGGAGAGACAGAGGGAAAGGGAGAGGGAGAGGGAGAAACAGGGGGAAAGGGAGAGGGAGAAACAGAGGGAAAGGGAGAGGGAGAAACAGAGGGAAAGGGAGAGGGAGAGGAAAAAGGAGAGAGAGAGAGAGAGAGAGAGAGAGAGAGAGAGAGAGAGAGAGAGAGAGAGAGAGAGAATATGCAGCTACTTCTAGAAGAGAAAATTAAACTAGGGGTGGTAGCACATGCATGCAGTCCCAACACTTTGGGGGACTGAGGCAGGAGGATATCAAGTTCAAACCCAGCCAAGGGATTTAGTGAGAACCTGACTCCAAATTTTAAAAAGGCTAGGGATGTAGCTCAGTGTGAAACCCTTGGTTCAGGCTCCAGTATGGGGGCAAATTAGGTGCACTAGGAGTGGCTGGAGTCATTCATTCCAACAAGGATGGGCAGAGAGCTTCACAAGTGAGAACCATTAAGCAGAGTCTGACCAGGCAAGTAGGATTGAAACTAGAGAAGAGTGCAAGGGAAATATAGGATCTGCTCTGATACACAGGGTACCAGGCTTGAGGAGCATATAGGGGATGGGTCGGATAGGGGCACTCAGACTGAGAAAGGCAGAAGCAGCCACACACTGGATGACCCTACATGCCAGCCAAGAGCAATCATGGTCACTGATGAAAAGAGATCTTTGTGAATTCCATGACTATGTGTGGTAAAGCGGCATCAGCACAGAATCCAAGGGAGCTCAGGATGCTGCAGTGGTTCAGGCAATAAACAGTCATTATCAGAACAAATGGGCAGCATCATAAGAAAGGGTTGCTTCCCCCATTCTCCTCAGTTCTAATGCCCACTACTTCAGAATGGAACTGGGCTTTTTGGAAATACAGTCTTATGAAGGATCATTACTTTAAAATTAGATTGTTAGGGTGGTCTCTAGCCCAGTATGCCTAGTGTCCTCATAAGAAAACACAGTGTGATACAGACAGAGACAGAGAGAAGACTCCATGAAGGTGGAAGATACCACCTACAAATCAAGGGAAGAAACGCCCAAGAACCAACTCCGCTGGAACCTGGGGCTCGGCCATGCAGCCTCCTGTATCAAGAGAAGAGGGCTCTGACATTCCACTTCTCAAGTTGGTGGAGCTTTAAGGCAGCCTTTGTAAACTAATAAGGGCAGGGCAGACAGACATAAGAGATTTAGAGAAGGATTAATTCAGAGCAGTGGGCCACAAATAGAAGCAGACAGTGAAAAGCAAAGTTAACAAGACTGGCGTTCAGGCAGCCAGAAAATATAAGAAACAGTAGAAATGTAGGAAACTAATAAAAGTATTGGGCTTCAGAAAAAATAATCATCTCATTTTTAAATACTGAATCTTGTGTTCTGACATTCATGTAAAGACGTTAATTATGAATGCGGCAGAATTGTTCAGATATGAGCTACGTTTGGGAGCCAACTGATAGAGGCAGAAACTGAGGCTACAGGATAGACAGGGCCGCTCGGTAGGATAAGGAGCAATAAGCAGCAGCATGAAGACGCAGGGAAAGGAACACTTAAGTCTCTGGGCAAAATGAAAAGACAGTGAGAAGGAGCAGTCAGTGGTCACAGAAGTGATCTTCTTATGAGAATTTTGGGGTTCAAATTGCATCCTTCTCCATCCCAGGCTTTGAGCATGCAGAACACTTTCAACTATAGGACACTGGATGGTTCCTGTAGGTCGCCATCTGACCTTCTCCCACTCGACAGACTCCCATCCCTGTTTCTCCCATGAAGTGAGTCATAGAAATCAGAGTCCTCCTGCTCAAAGCAAGCCATAAACTCAGACCCATCATTCTTTCCCTCCTTCCTTGGAGACCCTCCTTCCAGAGGGTCCTGCCTCATAGCAGGAGGAAGAAATGCTAGGCAGGGAGGCCAGGAGGGATAGAGCGCACACCCTGCGCCAGCCCACGGCCACCCATCATGGCTCTTTTTCCAAGTACATTTCCTCAGGGTTGCCCATGCTCCATGGAACCCGACCTTAGATGCAGACAGTTTTCTCTAGGCTCCACTTCTTCACATGGGCTCCTGCCCCTTTTCTCAAAGAAAAGCTTTTTCCTCCCCCACAGCAGTAAAACACAGAGGTGATTCGATTACTTCCCTTTGTCCTTCATTCTACTGTAGCAGTTTCCACCAGAGACCTAGAATCTCAGTGCCTCTGTTTACCTCCCAGATTAACAGGGTGCAGACTGACAGTCCCCATCACTTCTGATTAGCACTTGCTGTGGAAGCCCAAAGGTGCTGGATACACCATTACAAAATTGGGTAGACGCCTGCCTCTAGGTCTCACTTAGAAGTCACAGAATCAGCCTTGCTATCCCTGCAAGGAGGTCACAAAGTCAGCGTCTTACCCTGTGATCCATCTGAGCTTTTTTGACACCTGAGAAAACACCCCTGAAAGGAAAAAGATGAAATTATTGAGGGATCAAGATGTTAGAGTTCACGGTGGTGTCAAATAGAATAACAAATGCCTAGCAGATGGAGTTTTCCATACCTATAGCAGACTTATGAAGAGGGGAGCCCCAGCCTGGGTGTGGGTGTGGATGTGGGTGGCCCGATGGGATAAAGAGGGAAAGAGCAAAGGTGTCTCCCTGCTGCTTCCAGTCTTCACCATCACCTTGGGTGTCTACCTCAGGCTTCCAGCACAGATCCCAGCTCCTGATGTGGACTCACCCAGGTTTATAGCTGGCTCAGACCTCTGACATTTGACTAAGTCCTCTGGCTCTCCATCATGTAAGTGGCCCTTCTGCACTCTGCAGCCTGACTCTGCAGACAGCCAACCTTGTACACTCTTTCCATATCTATTTACTATATATAATATCATCTTTGACTAACACCATTATCCTTTTTGAAAAATTAGTTATGTTGAACCAGTTTTAAGCACCAACACAAGCCCACCAACCTGTTAAAGGATTTTAGCCATGTGCAACTCCTTCATGAGAAGATCTCCATGATTGGCGCTGGGTAAGACGAAAGGATTGGTAGCAGCAAAGCCATGACTCTACTCTGCTGGACATGAACTGCAAAGAGAGGACCATGGTGGCCAAAAGCAATGCACGAGGTGAATAGTCACACCTTTTTATTTCCTCTCTGAGGTCAGAGGTTACTCGGTTCATGTCATATTCCGCAAAGTGTCGATGACAGTGTCATTGTATCCTAAGTGCTTCATGGAAGCTTAAAAATCAATTGCTCTGCTCTCTCCATTGACTATGAAGAAGCTTAGCTTTACAGTTCACTAATTCATTGCAAAAACATTTACTGATCTTCCATACTGAGAGCCATGCAGGGCCTGGGAATAGCATGATGGCTAAAGTACCCCGGGGGCATCCAGAGACAGGAGGCTGACAACCAAGAGATAGAAGCCCACCCAGATGGTGAGCAGGGTAAGTGTGTAGGTTATCTGCCTCCTTTCATTCCCTCAGTCTATTCTATCTGTAAGCCCCATTCTCACCTAATGAAAAAGCTACACATCAGCACTAACCCCCATGGTAGATTGGGTCACTAGCCCCAGCGTTCTGACACTCTTAGTATCCATGTACTTACACCATGTGACTTTGTAAGTTCTCCTAGTAAAGGAAGCAAGGACACTTCTGTGCTCCCTGGCTAGACTGAACCAGCTTGATCCGTGGATGCTTTGGCCAGTGGAATGCTGAAATAAGCAATGTGATACACACACACACCAAAACCTTCCCCAGCACAATGTCTGGACAGCACTTCCTACATTTCTACCACTGCCATAAGAACATGCCAGCCAGATATGGGGCCATATGCCCATAATTTCAGCATTATGGGAGACTGAGGCAGGAGGATTGCAAGTTGGACACCAGCTTGGGTAACTCAGCAATTAATGAGAACATGTCTCAAAATTTGGTGGCAGGTGGCTGCTGCAGGAATAGTTCAGTGTAAGGGCCCTGGGTTTAATGGCTAGTAACACAAAAAGAGAAGAAGAGGAAGGAGGAGGAGGAGGAAAAGGAAGAGGAGAAAGATGGCAAAAGGTGGAGGAAGGGAAGAAGAAAGGGGGAAAAAGAAGGAGAAAGGGGAGAAGAGAAGAGAAGAGAAGAGAAGAGAAGAGAAGAGAAGAGAAGAGAAGAGAAGGAAGAAAAGGAGGAGGAGGTTGCAAGAAGTGAGGAGGAGAGGAATGGAGGAGTTGGGGACTGAAGAGAAGAAGATAGGGTGGAGGAGGAGGAGGAGGAAAAGGGAGATGGGAAGAGAAAGAACAGCAACAACATGCCCAGCCTAGCTTGCTGCTCCCAGGAGGAGAGACACAAAGAAAGGGCCAGTTGTCCTGCCTGTAGGCTACACCTACAGAATCCTGCTGATCCATACCTGCTGACACTGAAGAAATGTTTTTTCATGTTATGTCACTGAAATACTACAGTTGCTGGTTACGCTATGTTATCACAGTGATAATGGACTCCTACAACCTTACGTACTCTTACCTTACCAGGTCCTAATGCTCTCTTTTTCTGATGGAATAAACCCAGCACGTGGAGTTTTCAAAAATATCATTGGCTGAGCTTGAACGTGATTAGGAGACCCAAAGTCCTCTGTGTGGGTAGCAGAGCAAATGCTATGAGCCACACCGATACAAGAGGCAAGCTGCGAAGCCATGCACTGCTGCTCATTACCAAACTTTGTCAAAGTGAAGTGTACGACTCAGCCTGAAGGCCTTGCTAAAACTTACTGTTTCCCAGACTGTCATATTGAACAGATCATGACATGCAGAAGCCAAGGAAAGCAAACAAAGTTCATGTTTTACTGGGTCCCACATGCTGTGATGTTTTAAACCCACATGCATCCACCAGGCTGCACTCACAGAGCTGGACTCTGAAAACACAGCCATAACGAGAAGAGAGCACAGAACGAAAATCAACTCAACAAGTCCTTCCATGTGGCTTTCATTTTCCTGATTTCTAGAAAGGAAGTGAGTGTGGCAGGGCTCTGGGCCCCTCGCACAGGACTCCAGAGATCCTTTCTCATTTCACATTTGCTATTACCTCTCATCCTTCCTCAAAAATAGAAACCGGCATGCAAGAGGTTCCCCACCCAGGAGTAACTGCTGTCTTTCCTGCTCCAATGGGTTTTGACTTGTGCTCTATCCCTAACTCAGACTGCTCCCTGTGCACCAGCCCTGGGGACCAGAGTTAGGCAGGTGAAGACCGTGTCCTCCCCTGCAAGGCCTCTGGCAGTTCCTTTTTGCTGTGCTGAAAGGAATCCCAATCAGACAGTTTTCTCTCCCTCTGTGAGGCTAAGAAACATGAAAAGATGTTTGGGTGTCTGCTTAAAATATGCTAATTTGATGGTTTTGATCTAAAATATGCCCCAAGAGCCCCTTGCTTAGAAGGGGTGGGTCACAGTGGATGTGACCTAGAAAGATGGATGCCTGTCCCAAGCTTCCTGGCTGTCCTGCGTTAGGCAGCTATCCTCCACCCGGACCTTCTGCCAAGCCATGCATCTTAGTTACTTGTCTCATTGCTAGGACAAAATATCCAACACCAAAGTTAAAGGAGGAAAGATTTACATAGCTCACAGTCTGTGGCAGTTTCACTCCACAACTGGCTAGCTCCAAGGCAGGGCGGCATGGCCAAGGGGCAACTATTCCTGGTGGTGGAAGACAGAAAAAGCCACGAGTGAGAGGAGAGAGGACAAGCCTCTTTCTGTTCTTATATTTGGTGGAGGCTACTGGGATTAGGGCAGTGGTAACCCAGTCAGCATTCTGATCCAGCAATCCCAGCACCCTTAATCCCAGCACTGCACTGGGAATCAATTGCCCATGAGATTCAGCCACCTCCAAAAAGCTCTATGACTTCATGAGGCTTTGGGTGGGGGACATCTAGACACAAACCATAACACTGTTCCCATTTGGAGCCAGCTGACCACGAACCCAAAAGTGAGCCAAAATAAGCTTGTCCTCCTCTAGCTTGTGGGCATTGGATATTTTGTCCCAGGAACAGGAAAATTACCATAGCTATCAAAATGCAAACAAGAAATTTCTCTCAGTTTGTAATGCATAAATGAATAACTTTAAAAATATCATATACAATATATATGGGACTATATATGTATAATAAATATGTATGTATGTATAACATATGCACACATACATCTTGTATATGTTAACTGTATTGGCTCTAATTAAACACAGACAAAAGCCACACATGTTCAACTGTACCCTTACCAGAATTCTATACAATAAAATGACAACAGTTTTCAATTCAAATATCTGGAAAAATTTTAATTTGGCCACCGAAATGTGAGGTCTACCATCTATAGAAATCTAGTGCTGCTCACAGATAGTGAAGCTACGTCAAAGCATTCTTCTATGCATGTAAAGGACACCAGAATAGATAAGTGTCTTTATCTTCCCCATCCTACACATCAAAATTATTACCTCAGCAGCGGATGTAACAAAAAAGCCACAGTGTCCCTGAGCAACACACACACACACACACACACACACACACACACACAATCTTGGCTGAGACATTTTGATTATCAGAGTGCAAATACTGAAAGGCAGCAGAATTACTTACGAAGGCTATTCCTTAACATCATTATGTGATATTAAAATCCAAAGATAAGCACATTAATAGCATTGCCATTTCTTATTTGTAGTCTATGTAAAATCTTTATCAAATATGTATTCTACTAACATATTCAGCAAAGTACATGGTTCATATTAAATGTTTAAAGTCAAAGGAGAACCTTCTTAAGTTTCATATTAAAATTTACACTCACTGAAAAAGGTAAATTTGAAAACTTATCCTATTTTCATAAAGCGAATACTGTAGGTTGTTTCTAAGTCCTTATTTTACCTAATATGCCAAGATGACAGATGAATCTGGCCTCTTCCAAATAAGCCAGTAATTACTAAGACTTTGTACCTGATCACATGCGTGGTATTATTGCAGATCGAAATGACTAATTCAACAGATGAATAAGCTATTGAATTTGTTCATCCTGTCAAAATATTTTATAATCTATGATACCAAGTAATTCACAAGTAGCACTAGAATGCCACGCGAATGTAAACTGAGATTATGAGTGACACACATAAAATGTCAACACATTACAAATGTTACATTTAAACAATATACTTTCCCATTAATAAAAAATCTATTTTAAATGAGCCCTGTTCCTCAATAACAAAATGTTTTATTTTTCTTGGACTGCATCTGTCTGAAGAGCAATTTTTCATTGTACTTTTGTATCAACTGTTTCCCTCTATTTTGAACCTTTTCCATGTTATCTCAGCCCACTTGTTTCAAAGATAGGCACTGGCCCTGGGCACTGCGAACTGCCTTAGCGGATGTGCTAACCCAACACAAGATGGGCCGGTGAGGCCTCCTCAGAAAGAGCCTGTCTCCTCATAGCTCCCTCATGGCTACGTGCTCTTTAGTAACCACTTCAGACTCTTCCTACTCACACAGAGATAAAGCCAATGTGCAACTCCTAATACCACATACGTAAGAAAAACCCAGTGCTCCAAATACACTCCGGCATCACTTGGAGGGCTTCTTCACAACTCACAATGGCTCCATCTTAGAAACAGGCTATGTGCCCATCCACAGATGGACAGATAAAGAAAGTGTAGTTTCATACACAGTGGAGTACTGCCCTCGTTTATTTCACTTAACATTATGGTTTCTCTTATATGAGAAACCCAAATTATAAAGAGCGAAGTAATAGGCTGGATAATAGGAAGCAGGCAGACATCTCAAGTCGTTCTCGGCATTGCAAAGGAATTTTATGAGTACTTATCAAAAGTAAATCCTTTCACTCTCTGCAACTCATCGGTCAGGTAAACGCGCTCATTGGTTGGACCCCAGAGACACTTGCAAAGTTTGTAGAAGGACATCAAGGAAATGGATGTCGCACAAGAGCACTCCACACTGGCATCAGAATCTTGCTTTCTGGCAGAGACAGCAGGGTGTTACAGAACTCAGCTCTGATGAGAAAAATGGTTCAGAACCCATAAAGCCACTACTCCTGTCATGCCTGCACTTAAGACGATTTATAGTGAAAATCCCTAACGACGCTGGCCTGGGACGCTTTCCTGAAGACTTTGAATATTTACATTCATGAAAAACTATCAGATGCACGAGATTCGTCTGGTACTTGAAACTGAGATAATAAACGTAGTTCTTGCTCTGAACACAAACACATCCCTGCACCACATTTATAGACTGCAACTGGAAACAGAATCTAGGCTGACAAGATGCACCCTGTAGGAATGGCAGGGAACATCTGAGATGGCGAATGCATCGTCAGAGCAACCCCAACTGTCAGCCTGAGAACTTCACCTGTGCACCCACATTTGCACCCCTGATTCGCCTTCTCTCTTCTCCCTTATAACAATTAGCACTTTTAAAGGAATCGTTTATCCAAAATTTTGCAAATGCAAAGGATCACTAGTCAACTGATCTTTATCCAAATTTCATTGCTGTCTCTAACTTTAATTCTACAATGATCTTAAATAAAAATTGCAGTATTTATGCCATGTCTACCACCCAGCATCATGGGTGTTCCTGGTACATAATTAGTACTACAATTCAGAAAACAGCATAGTAATTGGAAATGAGATCTTTCTAAGCTAAATTTTCCCCTTAAAAACAAAGTTGAGATTTAGGGGTTCCAAAAAAACAAACAAACAAAAACACCAGTGCCTAACGTTTTATAAAGATTAACACAAACATTTTGATAACTATAAATCAATGTAGTATTGCAAGGAAGTACACTGCCACGGAACTACCAGAAGTGCTCAGAAATGCTCTGGCTCCCCTCCGGCTGTGTGTCAGGGTGGTCCTTCCCAGCCCTGGGAAGACAGCATGGTCATGTGACTTGACTTGACCCACAAAAGAAATGTGCATTACACTCACTGAGAGCCAGTTGGGCTGGAAGTCAGTGTGTAATTTCCCAGGACATTTTTGCTCCACAAAGGTGACTGAAAATGCTCAATAAGAAGGCAGCTGTCACCAGAATAAGAATGAACTGTAAAGCAACCCCCCACTGGGCCTACTACTTAATGTACATGGAGTATCCATGAGAAACATCCCTTAGTTATTTGAAGCTGCTAAGATTTGGGAAGTGGATTATCACAGAATAACCTAGCCTAAAAGAATGGACAGATACCTTTATATAGTAAAGCGCTATAAAGCTTTCTAGGGGGAAGATAAATCAGTCACCGATCACACAATTGTTGGATTGATTTGAGGAGGTAATTTAATAAATTCCATACTTGCTTCCACCTAACATCCTTGCTGTTCTCCCAGAGCTCCCCTCGCAGCAATCAGATGCACTCAGACTGAGGGCAGGACACTGCCTTCAGGCTTGCTAGGCCTCTGAGCTAGCATCTCTCATCTTTCTATTGTCAACATTTCTTTCTTTTTAAAAAATTTTATTTGCTATAGGGCCTACAGGGTCTCACTGCATGGATCAGACTTGTAGTGATTCTCCTGTGTTCAGCCTCCCAAGCACTGGGATTACAGGCGCACACTACCATGCCCAGTCTCAATCACCTTCTCAGCATGCCCTGGGGGTGGCGCTGGCATGGACAATATTTCTGAAAGCCTACTCTGTGATTCCTGCCTCCAGTCCCATTTTGGCTCTGACTTCCTATGTTTCAAGATAAAAATTCTATTGATGAATCTCTAATTGTCAAATCCATTGCTCTTTGCTTATCACCACCTTCTGAATTTTCCCTTCCTACTCAATGCAAAATCCTTTTTTTTTTTTTAAGCTTTATAATTCCTTTTAGTTCTGAAAATGTGCCAGCATCTTGGCTGTCCACTAATATGTGTCTTCTGAGCCACATTGGTTCATTCTAATTTTTCTGTTTCTTAGGGTCTTTGACGGGTCCTTCACCCCTCTCTCATCTCTTCTTTAACAATAAGGGTACATTGTAGAGCTGAACTTTGCATTAATGTGCAAGATTATTTTTCATGCTATCATTTGTAATATGTTTTGTGAGACTCTTTGAGATTAAAGGTTTGGTTATAAATTGTTAAAAACAATCTCATCAACTGTCACTACCATGCACAGGATTCCAAAACCTCTTTCCTCAATCTGTTTTCAGGTTATTCACTTAAATGACCAGTATCTCTCCTGTCCATACATCTAGACCCACAAAAATAAATCTATATTTTCCCTATATTTTCTTTCTTCATTAATATTCTCAAGAAAACTCAAGTCACAGTTGCCTTTTCCTTATTTTCCACGTTCAATCCATTCCCAAATTCTGTCTGTATCTAGTACTAATGAAACAAGAACACTATGGAGAGGAAAAGCTGAATATCCTGTCAGTCTGTAAGAACCATTAAAATAAGTACAAAAATGGATCTGGTAATACATTTCAAAAGTTATATGCCACAACCATGTAGGACTGATCCCAGGTGCACACAATATAGTAAACATTCAAAGATTTATTAATGTAGCCCATCACACCAACAAGCTAAGAAACAACAATCATTTGATCCTATGAATGTAGGAAAAGCACATGACAAAACAAAAATGTATCACAAAATCTCAAGCAAACTAAGAATATATGGGACCTCCTCAATTAGAGAAAGAATGTCCACAGAAAAGTTAGCATCATATAAGGATGTCCTCCCTTGCCACTCCAACCAAGCCTCACTTGAAGTCCATACTGATGCAATAAAAATAAGAAAAGTGCAGAAGCAGATTGAATGGGAAAAATAAAAACAAAAATCCTTCCATGTCTGCTTGTGCTTCAATGAAATCTCACTCAAGGTCCCCAGAAGTTACTGTGTGGATGCTGAGAAAGCGGGAAGAGCCAACCTAATATTGCTGACAGATAGAAGGCTGGATCTACCCAAATTCTAAATTCACCCTAAAGCTACAATAGACAAGGCAGTGTGGTAGTGAAAATATAGCCAACTAGATTGATGAAGCAGAATAGAAGGCCTAGAAAGAGACCCCTCCTACACAATTGATTATTGACGAATGAGCAAAGACAATTTGGTGGAGAAAAGATTTTCTACATGCAAAGAAGACCCTAAATATTAACTTTATATATTTCCCAAGAACTAAATAAAAAAAATGCATCACAATTTAAATGTAAGATACAAGCTACAAAACTCCTAAAACAGAGGAGAAAATCCACAGCGAAAGAAAAAATTGAAAAGCTAGACCTCACTTAAGTTGAAAAAATTTATTCTTTGAAAGACAGTGAAGAGAATGAAACCAAGCCATGAACTAGGAGAAAATGCATTCACAAAATATATTACCTATCTTTTGATCTATCTATGTATTCACATCTGTCTTTGTAAATGCATGTACCTCTATCTATAGATGTCAAAATAGTTATTTATATGCATGAGGTGTGATTAAAATATATTGTGAATGTTTAAATTTTAAAAATGTTTCCAGTAAAAGGCACCTTACCATTATTTGCCCTAAAAATACCTCCTCTTGCTTGGAGCACATTCATTGCTTCATTCCTTTCTGAAGCAGCTCTGGAGCCCTCTTCTCTGTTTTTAAAAGATGCAGTCAAAAAAATGGAGGGTGCTGCTGCCCAGTGCCACCAAAGGAGGGCAAGGCTTGTAGAAGCACAGTGCCGGGTCCGCATCTGCCTCATTCCCTGGGTCTGGCACTGTGGAACTCTGGCCTCTAATCAAAGACAAAATGACCGTGAAAGGGAGACACCTTAAATCCATGCAGGACACTGAGGAAGCCAGGACAGCACAACTAATGATGTTCATCAAATAAATAAAAATATTCAAAACATGAAGAGACACTCACAGAAAGAGTGGCAGCACAGAGGTGGGAATGGTTTCAACTACCCCCAAATCCAAGAACTAAAGGAAATGACAGATTTAAAAGCCCTGCGAACCTGGCACCCACCTCAACGACTGTTACCCACCAGACACATCCCATTCGGACATTTCAGAGGCTGTAGCTTAAGGCAGCTTCGCCTAATTACGACCAACAAGACAAACAGAACCCTCAAGAAGGGTAGGGAGTCAGAGTGGCATCAGAATTCTCACATTATAATAATGGAAATTAGCAGACAGGGGGAGTTGTGCCTTGACATTTTTAAGCAAAAGTGTTTTCCAGTGTAAAATTCTTTACTAATGAAACTAAAAATCAAGAGTGTCAACTGGGTGAAGAAATGTTCAAAAATGAGTGTGCAAAACATTTACCTTGCATTGCCCTGTCCTAGGAGAGTATAATGTGATATTAGAACCACTCCCCCACCCCTTCCCCAAAAGGGACCAGAATAGGAAGGAGAAATAGCAGAGGAATTCAGAGGTGGACACTCCAGGGTGGCAGTGACTTGGGCCAGAAGGGAGAGAGGCTGGCTAGCAGTGTTGCCAAGGACACAGGCTGCATCTCATAGGTTGCCTGGGGTTTACTGGCTGTGATGGGTGTGGGAGCTTTGGCAGAGTACCCTAAGGTGAGCAATGACAAATTCATCCGCAATACTATCCAGATAGTGGGATGCATAGCATTTGCCTCTAAAGCAATCAGCCTATATCTTAAAATAGTTGAACTCTTTGCCACAATGTGTTTCAGTGCTAGAGGTCGCTGAAATTTCATCCTGTTCTCTTTGCCTTAACGATCGGACCTTCCTATTTTTGCTGGCTATGTAGCTGCAGGGCTGGAGACCGTACCATTTCCTATGCTTTCCTGAAGTTAGGTGCAGCCACAGGACTGGATGCTGCCTGAAGACTGTGGGCAGATGTTAATGTGTAGAATGCTGCTTTGTGCAGTGAGAGGTAAAGAGCAAGTTTTCCCCAGTGACTGGAAAACATAAACAGCTGTCCTGGACCATAACAGAAGACAGCAAGGCCCCAAGACACTGCCACTGTCAGGCTGCCAGGCCACCCTGACCACGTACACAGACTTCCTTCATGAGAGATGTAAACTTCTATCTCATCACTGTAGTTTAGTGTCTGTAGACCCAGAAAAAAAAAACTGTATCCTATCTAATAAAGTTATGCCTAACACTTTCTTTAAACCTAATTCAGGGACTCTTGACAACATACTTAATTTACCAAACAACTTTTCCCGAAGCCCAATTTCCATAATTTGACATCATTTTTCTCCATCGTGTCTCTGATGTAATATAATAATAATGCTTTCCATTTGGCTCGACCCCCGGATTCTGTGACCCTAGTACTCATGTCAGGCTGCCTTCTGCCCTGGAAATAACATCTGGTTCTGTTTCATCCTGCTAACTTTCCAGTTTTGGGGGATGAAGAACAAAATGATTTTAACTCATTTTTCAGAGCAAATCCTTATTCACTCATAGTCCTTTCAATTAACTCAAAATATTCTTAATGTATAGGACTGAAGAGAAATTTGTGGCTTTCACTAACGTTATCTCATGGTCCAAAATGTTTGGCATCCTACCATGGTGCACAACTCACCCCTATTAAATGCCTTTCTCTTACAGTAAACATAGGTTCAGAGCTCTATCAAGTCAATTCATCTACTTGAAAAGAGAACCTCTACAAAATAGGCATTCTGTGGGTCTCTGATTTCACTTGGCACCCCAACTTCTCTCCATAAAAATGAAATAATTACACCTGCCACAAACTCCTTCCCTCTGATGTTATGAAGATAAATGACATAACCTGTATGTGAAAGCATTTTGTGCTCTTAGAATAAATCCACCTCAATCCAAGATGGTATAATTCTCCATAATGTTTTCCAGGGGCGTTCTGAGCAGCATAAGAGGTCATTACCCACAGTAAACTTCTGGCACCCAAGGACCACCTTTCTAGCAAACATCTCTCCTGCACCTGACAACACTTTTCCATTAATTGGGGGTAAATCGAGATGTTGTTCTGTTGGGTCATCTCCAGTATCTAAAAGGATCCAGATTTCTAACTGCAATTTCTTGCATGGTCTGAGATGAACAGAAAGCTCTAAATCACAGGGGTTTTGGTTGACAGGTTAACAGTGAGACCTGTTTCAATCACCTTCAAATGCAAAGCAGATTTGGCAAGCACCAGGGAGGGGATGAATGGAGAAGGAAGCCCTGGTGGCCATCTGACAACTCCCTCATGTCTACTGTCTGCTGCAATACATCAACGACCACAGTGGACCATGCAGTCAGCTTGGCCTCAAACCCAACCAAGTGAGGTGCTTTTAATTGACACTCCTTACTCGTGTACAGAAATCTGCTTTCGCTACCTCATTCTGGCAGAGAACCTAAAAATAAGCATTGATAGTTATAAATGCACAAGCACAAATTTTTACTCATCTAGTCTATATGTGACAGCCCTTAACCAATATCCAACACGTTAGTGACCCTGGTTGACATTCTGCTTGTTCTCCTGGGGTTCACTAATAGAGTTCATTGCTTTTAGGTGAAGTGCCAAGGGTCCCTGCATGTCCCAGACTGCTTTCGAAGGCTGCCAAACACAGAAATCAGCAAAGAGCATGCCAGCTACCTCTCTATCTCAGGGTGTACATGTGATATAGCTGTGTCAAAGCATCTCATATCAGGTCATCAATTATCTGTGGAGCTTTAGGGGGAGGGTGAGCACCTTGGCAATCTTCCTGGAGCAGCTCTTGTGGTGTAAGGTAATATCGAAGCCAGCATATGCTGCAAGAGGATAAGTCCACATCCTCAAAACAGCCCTCCTCTAGCTCCTGATGGCCTGTCCCTAAGGCTTCTATCACTGACAAAGAACTTACAATAGAACTCAGGTGATGAAGGTCACTTTCCACCAAAATATTTAGAAACATTTATTTTCTACTGCATAGTTTTCCCATAAGCAAATGTTAGTTTGAAAGTAACTTCATCTGTTTAGATCATGCTGAAGAACATAGAAATGACAAGCTAACTATTGTTTTGACATAAGCTCTACACATGGCCCCATAGTTCAAAATCTGTGCTAATTCTACTTTCATGAATTAGAGACTGCTAGCTGGACTTGTTATTGCCCTTCAAAGAATATTCAGGACACTGGAAAAGGTTAGAGATGCAAGGAAGTCAACATTTAATTTGTAATTCATCAGCATACACATTTAGACTTAGGGTTGATAGTTCAGTGGCACCTACACACTGCCACCAAACCCTCTCAGGGTGCTCTGTAGTACAGAGCTGTTTTTTTTTCTTATGACATGGGGGAAACGGTCACTGAAAAGCCTTTCCTTGTTCATTGAAAATAGGTCTGATGTGACTACCACTTTTGCTGCTGATCATAATCCAGGCTGTTCTATAGCTTAACAGAGCAACATAAGGAGAGACACATATGTTGCCCCAGGTGCCCCTGCCACATACAGTATGGTATGCAATAATACATAGGGTATAGCCCAGGAACAGCCAAAATGTGACATCTCAGATGAGTCTTGCAAGTCACCTACCACACATCAGTCTGGAAAGAACTGTTCACTGGACAAATGGGCCCCATCTACGAGCTAAAGTTCCTGCCTCTGAATGTGGGCCACCTATCACACCAAAAATTATGACACTTTATCCCACTACATTCCTTCTGTCTACCACCATTCACTCAACAAACACCTCCAGAGGGTTTCCTTTCAGCAGAACTCTGAGCTTCCACTGCCCTCTGGCCAGCTGAACTGGGAGACCCCTACAGGGCACAGTTTCTTTGAAAAAAAAAGAAAAGAAAGTCTTCATCACTAAGAAAACATTTACACATTTAGATTTCATAATTCCAAAACAGGAATTTTTCACAAAAGTTAATCAGTATAATAATTCTCAGACCTTATTAAAAAATCCTACTATATGATTTTGAGAAAAGAACGATTGAACACATGATGATATGTCATATTATAGGGAAAGGGGAGAAATGCTTCTGTTCCCACTTGAGAGGCTAGGCAGCACACACAGATCCGAGTCTAGGTAGCTTCTTTCATCCTCCCAATGTAGGTTTCCTTACTACCAGACTGCACTGAGGTACAGGCCATGGCAGAAACTCGTACTAACACAAAGCGCTCTGAAAGGATCATTTCCACTCCATTTTCTCTGGTCTCACACCAAGAGAAACACTTGTTTACCTTCTGCTATTCATATTGTGTTAAGAAAATAGAGGGCAAGAGAGAGCTAGGCACGAGCTCTACAACTGAGCTCTGTCCCCAGCCCACAAGCTCCAGCTAATGATGCTCTTACACTGTGCAGTCTGTTCCCTAGATCTCCTTCCTTTTATGTGATGAAGAGGGTTAGGTAGAAGCAGTTCTTCTGCAGGACTTCTTCCACTTGCCATCTGTTATGAAAGCAAATTGGCTTTGCACGAACATGGACAGGTACATTTAACAGCCTAACTGGGAGTGCACATTGACAAAGGGCACCCCCAAAGTGAGCGGGGTACACTGCTCTGCACATACTCAGAATAGTCTAGCATCTATTTTGGTTTCCAAAGCAGGTGAGGCTAATCACACATGAATACTGACTGGCAAAGATTTTATTGCACCTAACAGCTGATAGGGTAGGAGATTATGGGAGAAGAAAATGAGACTTGCTAATATGCTTGTGTTTGCCTGCATCAGTAACAGAGTTTTAGTCTACAAAAATAAAGGTAACATTGAAATGTAGAAAAAGTGAAAAAGATGAGCCAAAACGCACTATTTGGGTCCAGATATGTAGCAATACATTTTAATGTCTTTGGGAAAAAAATACTGTTTTTACAAGATCTGTAACATGGCATGTGACATGAACTAAATGTTATCAGCGAAGCATTAAGAAGTTTCTCTTGCTGCCTTTCATTGACCTTTGCTCAATGGGACAGTTATTATCCTGACAATAGAAACAGTGAACAGTTCTATACAGCATATCTGTATCTTATTAGACAAAGTACGTTCCTACTCTTGCATGTTCCTAATGCTGTGCTTCCAACAGAGACACTTTCTCTCAAGAATATGCAAATATGAATTTTGTTAGATATTAATTTTGCTATAGCTCAATGATAAACCAGTTTGGTAAAGGGAAAGGCATGTTGCAAAATAAAGGAGAGAAACCTTTAAAAAAGTTATCTTTTTTATTTTTTTATTTTTTTTTCATAATTTTATTGATAAACGAATAGCAATGAGACAGTTTCAAATCAAATCGCTAGGACAGTTTCAATAACTAACACACTGCATACATTCTTCTTAGTGGTTAATTGCTGTACAAGATGCGGACTTGAGATCCTATTTACAAACACCATTAGAACAAATCATTCTATTCATTAAGAGGACGTAACTGTATATCTATCCTAACCACTTTGAATACACAGATACAAAATGGACATTCATCTGTATACCCCTTTTTTGCTAAGTTCTGTTATTTGAATATTATAAGTGTGTAAACTCAGCAAAATATTCTAAAAGAGTCCAGTAGCCCATAATAGCATTGGGTCTTCTGTTTAACTGGCAATGTCAGAAATTGTTGACCTGAGTCCCCCACAGCTCAACATAACAGCATGGCTTTACTGCCTATATTTCATCTTCATAAAAGCTCTTATGGCTTATATCTAGATTCCCTCCCCCAGGGTCTCATGTCCTTATAGATTGGGCTTTGGGGAGGTGGCTGGATCTTGTGTGATATGGTATCTCGGGTGTGTGATACTGGATACTGGGTTTTTAGCTGAGTGTAGTATTGGGCAGTAAGCCCTCATAGGAAGAGGCGGATTGCTGAGGGCTCTGCCTAGGTCTACATATAGGTGTCCCTTCATAGTACACCTACATGATGGTGTACTCCGCCTCCTGTCCACCATACTGTGAGTGGCTCTCCCCCTCCAGGCCCCTTTGCCATGCAGCCCTGCTGAAGAGCCAGTCAACTATGGACTGAAACCTCTACACACTTTAAACCAAAATAAACCTCTCCTCTTTCAACTTGTGGGTGTCAGATCTTGCACCCCCACCAGTGAGAAAGTAACTAAGACAAAAGCTAAGGCTCCTAAGAGTATAGTTATCAAAACAAATTGCAAGTTACATATTGAATTAGAAAATTCCAACTTACATTGAATTATACATATTTTATACTGAAACTATAATTCTATACACAATTTTAATAAAATGGTCTAGAACATTGTTCTGTTCTTTAAAAAATGGGATAATCTTTTTCATAGAATTTTTAAATTCACTTCTCCAAAGCCATCCCTGGCCTGGGTGTACACCATTAGCTTTGGGCTGGGAGCGTGGCTTGGCGGTAGAGTGGCTTCAATCCCTGGCTCTGCCAAAGGGGGAAAGAAACGTCTCTGCCCACCTGACAGCACACTGCATGATGCAGCCCAGTGCAAGATACTTGACTTAGGTGGCAGGCAGTCTGAACCAGTATAAGAGAGAAAGTCTCAATATAAACATATTTTTTTCCTCTAACTCTATCTAAAATGTACACAGTAGCTCAAATTCTTCCCCTGCCCTAGTTGAAAACTCAGTCGTGAATTTTCATGACAGTTACACAATAAAAATGTGTACATTTTCTTTAAGTTGCAAAATCAGATCTCAACTTGACACCTAGAAAGTCAGTACCCTGTCATGACAAAGGATGCCAATAGCTCACTGTATTCTTGTCTGTCTATCTGTCTCTGTCTCTGTCTCTGTCTCTCTCTCTCTCTCTGTCTCTCTCTCTCTCTCTCTCTCTCTCTCCTTTAAAGAGAATTTTTTAAAAATACAGAATTTCAAAGCAAGATGATAGGAAATTGACAATGGTTATTATATTGCATATTGCTATCTTCAAAGTAGTTGCTCAGATTGCCGGATATAGGCATGCAAAATTGATCAAAGAATATAAGCACTAGTTGAAAAAAATGGCCTCTTACCTTGGCCCACAGCAAAGCCCACCAGCTGGTAAGGCAGTCAGCAGCAGCTTTCTCCACTGGTCACCTACTGGATCATTTGGTAGCTACTCACCCTGAGCTTCCTGGGTGGCATTGAAGGTGGGAAGTGGGTAGCGATGGTTACAGAGGGAAAAAATGTTTGGAGATAAGGGACATTCTTACTTAGCTGGCATTGTCAAAAGTAGAACTTCCAGTCTAGGAATCTGCGGTATACTAAGGAAAAGAATTTTTAAAAGTTGGAAATAGAGATTTAGAAAGAAAAGCTTCTTTAGAGAGCTTTGGGGAAATTTCAAGACATCCCTATTATTGAGATCCTTTGACTCTCACAAATACTTTTCCAATCTGACTATTTTTTTCTCTTTTCAAGTCCTGAGCAACTCAAGGGTCCACCTGGTCAGCACTTGAGCAACATTAAATATTATTTCACAATGGCCAAACTTGAAGAACACTCTATCAGCAGGGAGAATATACACTGGCCTACTTATTAAACTTATACTTTGGATTCTAGGCTTTTATTTCCTGACTGTTACCCTTGGATTAATTCTGAGCTTCAGCTTCCACCCCTATAAATTACTTTAATATTTTAATGAGAATCCTGTAATCATGGCGTACAGAAGGGCACTAATAGCTGAGGGAGCTATTATGAAGAATGAGGAAGGACGGTGAGCTGGGTAACTGCTGCTGTATAATGAACTACCCAGAAACTTAGCACCTAAGAACAATTTTGCAAGCCTTGCACAGTTCCAGAGGCCCACCTGGGTGACTCTCCTATGTCACTGGTGGCAAGGCTATAGCACACATGATACAGCAGGTTATCCATAATCGCTGAAAGCCCTAAAAGGTTTGCCATCTCTGCATGTGGTTACAAGCGAAAGCTCAGTTTCCATGGTCTGAAGGCTTGCCCAGGCTAGACATCCACACCTCCTGGCAGGGGATGCTGGTTCTCAGCTGAGTGTCCACTGGGGAGTCAGTGGAGCACCTACCCAGACTCTGGCTGGGCTGACAGTCCCCCAACACCGAGGCCAAGCACCTGCCTGCAGCACATTGACTGCAAACATCCTAAAGGCAGAGCTTGTAGGGCTGCATAGACTGCTTTCTACTCCCAAGAAAGCAGCACCACTGCTGCCACATTCTGTTGGTCAAGAATCAAGGTCCACCTGACCTAAACAGGAGGAGCATTAGACTCTACTCCTTCACACGAGACCCCCCATGCCTATGCCAGAAGAGAAGAACTTGCTTGTAGAATATCTACCACCAGTGAGAGAGAGACAGAAAAGTGCAAAGCCAAAGAAGGGAAGAGGATAGTACTCCAGCAGCTCCTAGAATGTAACACATAAAATCATTATCTTTTGCTCTTTTACTTTATAATATTTATATGAAGTAAATAAAATATGTTAATACTCTGGTATGTGCCTGCCAAAATTTCACTAACATGCACGATGCCCAGGATTTATCTTTCTTGTGCTGCAAGAAAGAGGCATAAGAATTAGTGATAGGAGCCTCTACTAACATTCTTCACTATATAAGTCAAGGAAATGTTTGCCTTTTACAAGTAAGTAGATGTGTGACCTAAAACACTCAGAGGCTTCTGACAAAGGGTGGCCTGTTCTGCCCGGAAGTGAGGATGACCTCACATTTCCTACAGAGGGTCTGTGCATTGGTGTAGACTTAGAAAAATGCTAGACAAGCTAGAGTGGTTTCTAAATGCTAATCATCAAATCAAGGTATCTGTTGATTTAATTCCATTGTTTGGGGGAATGGCTGACAGAATCTAAGATTACAAAGGCACTCAGTAATCTACTTTTTATACTGACAATGACAGTCTTCTCCACCCACCCTGACACGTCTGCGGTAGATAGCAGACAGCTGCAAATTATTTGACCCTGGGTGAGTTCTATGCTCCTCCCCTTACATCTGAGAAGACTGTGTGACTAATTGACCAATAGAACATGCTTCAAGAGATGTTGAACCAGATTCAGACTCAGGCTTAAGATGCTGGCAGCTTCTACTTGCTGCCTTTTAGAGTACTTGCTTTTAGAAACTAGCTCCCACACTGTTGAAGAAGCTCAAACAACCCAGTGGGGACACCCATAGGGAGAGGAACCATGAACTCTGGTCAACGGCCCATTGAAACTGCTGGTCAAAAAAAAAAAATTTGCCAGCCCCCAGAGAGTCACCTTACAAATCAGTGCTATGTTGCCAGTTACTCTACCCCAAAAGACTCCATATGAAATGAAGACAAGCCCCATCCAGGCTGAAGATTTGTGAGCAAATTAACTATTGGTTTGAGAATCTACCATCAGGTTGTATGACAAATGATTCAGTAGAACTCTGCCATAACTTGATGCTCATTCACATCACTTAGGAGGGAAAATGTCCACCACGGGACAACCTTCATCTATGAGAGCTTGCCTTCTTCACATGTCAGGAAACAGTGTCCCATAGTCATGATGGATGAACCTCAACCCTCCCTCACCATTTTGCCTGGATTCTCTCTGTAACTAACGTCTTATATTGGTCAGGTCAATAGTGTGATCCCAAGAAAATGAAAAATAGCAAAACATTCTGAAATTTCCATAATACCAATTAGCTTGCTTCATACAATGAACATTAAAATGAGATCCCAAAAAATTCTAGAAAAACTATAGCAAGATTTCCCCCTTCTCCATAGTTAATATCTCATAGATATGGTCTACATCATATCTATGGTATAGATAGATGTTGGGGCTTTTAGAGGTAAATGCCCAAACTGCAGCCCAAAACTCATTTATTTATCACAAAGTACCAACACTACAATTAAGCCTGAATACAGGTTTTTATTTAGAAAAAACAACATACTTTGACAACTTTTCTCTTAAAAGAAAAAAAAAATAACATGTGTCATAGGTGGGTTTTTTTAATCTTTCATTTATTTGGCACAGGATCTCACTACACAGCTCAGACTTTAGTGATCCCCATCTCAGCCTCCCCAGTGCTGGGATTACAGGCATGTGCCACCACATCCAGTTTTGGTGGCTGGCTTGCTGCGCCTGGGGTTCTGGGGTCAGCATGGTATGCAGTACTGGGGATCAAACCAGGGTCCTTGCACTTGTGAGGCTGGTGCTTAGACCACCACGCCGTCTCCTCAGCCTCAACAGTAGAACTGTGATGGTCTCAGTTCAGATATTTTTAAAAAATCTATTAAATAAGTCACAAGTTGGAAGGGAGCCAGCTGAGGAAAAAATAGCATCAGCGTGAGCTAAAACACATAGTGCAAGGCAGGCAACGACCCATCGATGCTGTCCTTCCTCAGGGAAGCCGAAGAGCACAGAACTGGTGAGGTGAGTCTGCAGCAGCAGTGCCAGACAGGAGGCGTGTTAGGCACCTAGTGACGACCCGGCTGTCCGCCATCTTCCGTGCCTGACACAGGATGGTGAGAGCGCTTGTCAGGGCCCTTTCGGGTTTAACCGGGTTTGCAGACTGGTAACAGATGACTTCCACAATCTTGGTTTTAACATGCTATACAAGATCTAAATGTACAATCTGCCTATGTGTCTGGAGGTTTTCCCCTCCGTTTGATGCATTGCCTTTTGATGAACATTTAGCTCAGCAAATTTTATTTCTGTACACTAAGGAATTTTATAGCTCTAAAAGAGCTTTTAAATCCTCTGGCAGTGATTCATTCATCTTAGTAAAACAATAGTTGGCAGATACACACAGTCTGCAGGAAATCGGGGTAACAACTTAGGTCATTTTTTTAGGGGAGCTACTCAGCAAACTTTGATTTGTCCTCTGCTAAACACAGATTTGTTTTCTTAAATGGAAGTACATGATTTCTCTGTAGTCTATATTCTAAAAATCAATAAACAAATCATCGAATAAAATCTAGTCTATAACAGCTTTCCCAATTCAAATCCAGGCTAGCAGCTCACAGCGCAGCTTTCCGCCATAACATTTCTCTAAAACTTACCCTAGGGCGCATTAAATCCAAGGAAAACAGTGCGGTTTATTTGGGGTCAGCCATCAACACCTCCACTGAAAATTTTCTTACCCCCCTATGATTTTTTTTATATATGGCCTTCAGTAAGATATGAGGATGCAGGAAATGTCCTTTAGGCAGCTAATAAGATTACATTCGATTCTTTGGCCTAGAGCTCAAGAGGAAGACAAAGTCAAATCAGATCTAAATTGTCCACTACCCAGAGGCAGATCTGCTGCTGTTGCCTTGTTATCCAAGTCTGCATGTGACATCAGGATTGTGAGACACAGAGCTATGAGATTCCACGTGGACTGAAGAGACATCTTTCCTGTTTACCACTGCACCCAGTGACCAAAACCCCAACCATGCATGCAGTATGCACTCAGGGCAGGTCACTTGGATGGATACAGCAAGTGACCCTCCTTCAAAACCATTTCTTTCTCCTTGTAAAATCAAATAAAGATGGTATCACTACTCCGACTTAAGGACTCATTTCTAGAATGAGCATTTAACATACTGTACGGTGAACTCCTGAAAGCCATTTTACATTTGGGTTCCTACTAACTAGAAAAAGTTCAGAATTTGTTTCCCTAGGTAGAAGATGGACTGATCACCCAGCCCAAAACTCCCACAAGTATACCAGGCCTATCTT
>NW_004524592.1:21457340-21479057 GCF_000260255.1 Octodon degus | reverse complement strand
TTTTTGGTGGAACCGGGGATTGAACTCAGGTCCTTGTGCTTGCCAGGGAAGCACTTATTCCACTGAGCCATCTCCCCGGCCCCGCCTCCAAATCTCTTAACCCTCTTTCCAAACTTTATTGATCTTTGTAGCAATTATCAAGAATATTCTATACAATGACTTGGTTGTCTGTCTACTCCTAATAGAATTTAACTGAATGATATCAAGGATGTTTCTGTTAAGGCAATTACCTGCATAGAAAAGGTGTTCAATCATTTGTTAAAAGGACAGATGGATGGATAGATGGATGGACAGATAGATGAAGAGATTGGTCAGTATCCAAAGATAATGGAAAAGATAAAACTCAGTAGACTGGCATAGTAGAAGGAAGGTAATAGCTTAGAAAATTAAATATAGTACATAGGTCTTATGGGTTGGATTGTCTCACAAACAATAAATTTCAAGTTTTAATCCCTAGCACACAGGAACATAACCTTGTTTGGAAACTATATAATCAAGCGAAGATGAGGTCATGCAGGATTTGTATGGGCCTTCATCCAATAGCATGTCATCTTTACAAGAACAGAAAGCACACAGAACAGGACCATGGCCCTGTGTAGCCAGAGGCAGAGATTGGAGTTAAACTCCCAAGCGAAGGTGCTCCTGGGGTCACCATAAACTGGAAGAGGCATGGAAGGATTCTCCTTCAGGAGCAATGGAGAGAGCATAGTCTGACCAATATCTTTATTTTTTTTTCAGTATCTTTATTTTTGACTTTCAATCTCCAGAACTACAAGAGAATAAATTTATTTGTTTAAACCATGGTCTGGGGTCCTTTGTTATGACAGCCCTGAGAAGCTGATGTGGTGTGTCTTTTAAGGGGCACATGTATTAAGGGAAGGGTCTCAAAAAGCAAGATTCTAAGGGCAAATATGGTCTACCTAAAACATTTTCCCCCATAGTGAACCAAAGCCAGTTTAAAACAATAAGTAGGACAAAATTCTTAGGGTAACAATATACCATTCTCTTCAAAAACTAGTTATTTTTCTTGGTTTGGTACTTTAATTCATTTTGCCTAATTTTTCTTCCAAATGTTTTCTAACATGCACCTCCTTTCAGGTTCTTAACTTCTTAAGCAGCAGAGCTGTGCCGGGGTGTAGCATGACAGTAAGCCCTTATCTCACGTGACTGAAGCCCAGGCTTCCTTCATCAGCAGAGGAGAGGGTGAAAGGGAGATGGGGAGTGTTCCGTCACTCTCTAGCTACTGCTAGTCCTACTCTGTGGAGGTGATAGACTTAGTAGAAGATGATGAAGAAAAAAATCAAGACTATAATAAAAACTAATGAACTAGGTTTCTGGGCCCATTGAGCTGATGAGGTTATGGAGCTACTATGAAAATGTTTGGAGAAATTAATTTTAATTCACTAAAGCAATTTAATCTAATAGTTTCAAAACACTGTTAAAGGGGTGGGAGTGTGCACATTACAGTTTAGATTTTCACTCACTCCCCTACTAGGAAACAAGTAGACTAACCATATTTTATTTTCCCTTTTTTCCAGGTTCACACAAAACCTGAATACCTGATAGAAATTCTGCCAAGAGCACAAGCCCTGTCATGACAGGAGAATATTAGAGATTAAGTTAGAGATGATGATTGATGCTGTGGTCCTGATATGGCTAAAAGATGGAGAACAAGAGGTAGGAGGCTGCTAAGTGACATCAAAGTTTTGGCAAATGAAGCACTCACACATATGTGGCTTGTTTTATGGGCTGTGCAGAATTTAGATAAGACAATGTCTCATAAAAATGAAATTCCAAGGAGTAACAATAAATTATAATCCAAGAGTTTCGGGGTATACAAAAGGGGAAACCAAGGAATATTTTTAGGCAAGTTTTACTTCTCCTTTGGAAATTCCCTTAGTCAATCAGGCTGCTATAACATAGTACCACAGACTGACTATCATACAAACAGCCGAAGTTTATTTCCTGCAGTTCTGGGGGCTGTGAAGTCCAAGACAACAGCAGGTCCTGCGTCTGGTGAGGGCCGCTGCCCAATTAACCCGTGGTGCCCTCTCTCTGTGTACTCGGGTGAAAAGGTGAGAGAGCTGCCTCGGGCCTGTCTTGCTTGAGCACTAGTCTCCTTCAAGAGGACACTGCGTTCGTGCCCTAATCATCTTGCAGGTTCCCACCTCCCAGGACCTTGACATGGTGATCAGACTTTGAAGTACGAAGTTTGGGAGTGACCTCAATGCTCAGACCATGGCAGAAGTTAGATTTTTAAAGGGAGTGTCCCACTAAGAGCTCAGTCAGGCCTCCCCACCATTCTAAAACCCCACTATTAGTAGGTCTATTCCCTATTTCTCTTGAGTTATTTTTGTCTTTTGCCAAATAAAAGTTATACATGTATGTTACTGTGTTTTAGGGGGTTTGTCACTGCTATGTGGGAGGATGGTTTATTCTTCCTTTTTATGATAAAATTTAACATCTTAATTTTTAATTCTATAAAAGCAAATATTTTACTCTTGTATGTTAGTTTTTCCAATTTCAAAAGCATGAGACTCCTACAGTGGGGTGAAGGGATAATTCCTGTAACTGAGATACTCATTGAAAAAGTATACTATGCGGAAAGATTATAAGAAAAAGAAAAAAATAAAAAGAATTCAACAATACAAATAACAAAGACTATAAGTAGATGAGCATCACACTCATAAAAATTTTAAGTTTATCTCAAGTGAAGAACTAGAAAAAAGATGGAAATTCTTTCTTTTGTTAACCACCACTTCAGTTCTGATTACTATTTTCTAAATACGATAGTTCAATCTAAATGGGAGGTTACGGGCTGGGGAGATAACTTGGTGGTCTAAGCACCTGCCTGGAAAGCACAAGGACCCAGGTTCGATCCCCGTACCACATGCCAGTCTGGACCTGAAACCAGATGTGGTGCCACACATCAATAATATCAGTGCTGGGGAGGCTGAGACAGAAGGATCACTACGAATCAGAGCTATGTAGCAAGACCCTATACCAAATAAATAGAGATAGATAGCTTATTTTTAAAAATTTAAATGGAAGGCTAACTTAGTAATGTATGAAGGAAAGCAAAGTTTGTTTGACTCATAGAAGAAAATTAGTTTAAGTTGAAAGATACCAATGAAAAAGAAAAAGAACTTATTATGAAATGCTTTTGAGAAAAATCAGTTTTTATTTAAGTGGAATAAATGAGATAAACTCGATGTTAAGAAGGACACTGAACTTAGATTTATGGTCAAATGATTTTGAACAAGGGCACTGAGACCATTTGGTGGGGAAACAATCATTTTAGTAAATGATGCTGGTATCACTAAATATCTTCAAGTGAAAAAAAAAGTTGAATCCCTACTTTGCATCATACAAGAGAATTTAAAATTGCTCATACATGTAAATATGAAAGCTAAAACTTTAAAACTCTTCGAGTAAAAAAATAGGAGCAAATCTTCAAGACTTTAGGTATTCTTTTAATCTTTAATTTATTTGGTACAGGGTCTCACGACACAGCTTGGACTCATAGTGATCCTCCTGTATCAGCCTCCCCCAGTGCTGGGATTGCAGGTGTGTACCACCACACCTGGTTTTGGTAGCCAGCTCAGCACACCTGGGGTTCCATGGCTGGCATGGCATGCAGTGCTGGGGATCGAACCAGGGTCCTTGCGCTTGCCAGGCAGGTGCTTAGATCACTGAACTATCTCCTCAGCCCCATAGGTATTTTTTTTAAAGATATGATACCAAAAGCACAGACAACAACTGAAAAATATGTAAGTTACATACAAAGAATTTAACACTCAAAAGGAACACTTAACAACAAAAAGACAAGGGCTGGGGAAATGGCTTAGTGAAATAAGCACTTCCCTGGCAAGTGCAAGGGCCTCAGTTCAATCCCCGGTTCCGCAAAAAAAAAAAAAAAAAAAAAAGACAAGCTAACTTTACAAGGCCAAGGGTTTGAATGACACAAGTTACACAAATTGGCCAAAAAGTATATGAAGAGATGCTCACCACTAAACACACTTTCCTCTCATAAGCTGCAAAACCTCTATGATTTGGAGCTCCCTCTTGCACCTAGGAACAGCCTTCCTTGATACACACTGCCACCACGATTCTTTTCACAAGCATTCTAAGAGTGCCTTGACAGTAACAAAACTTGTGAGTCATTTGTAGGAAAACGGATGCACCCTGAGACAATAACACTCAGTGATATAAATCAGACGCACAGGCTTAAATATTGCCTGGTTTCTCTTATACCAGAAAACCGAAGTATAAATAATTTAAAGAACAAAATAAAAGATAGATAATAGGAAACAGAAAGGTAGATCCTTCGCAAATGGGAGGGAGACTAAGAGATGGGAGGATGGGAGGGGGAGGGGAGGTAAGAAGATGTGTCTCACACATGTCCCAAAGGCCCTCTACGAATATAATCACCGCCATCACATATGCACTAAAAATTTTGTAAAAGGCTTGAATTTGAGACAGTTGTGATAATCAGTCCTTTGCAATGATATTTAAGTTTGTACTTTCTTGGTATATTTTAAGATTGGTTTATTCCATTGGCTATCTATTAATACAATAATAATTTGAAATACAAAGAGTGTTTGAAAGATACAGTAGGGCCGGCCAAATCTGCTCAGTTAGGTGGATTAAAGAGCCTGCAAGCGGGCGCAGGGGCTGGAGGTTGGATCTCCAGGCCTACTGTGCTGGCCCCGCTCCCCAGGGTGCGCTGAGAGGGCAACTGAGACTGGGTGTGGTAGTGGGCACTTGTAATCCCAGCTCTTGGGAGGCTGTAAACAGGCGTATCACTATGAGTACGATCTAGTAGTGAGATCCTGAACACCCTGTAGACCCTTCCCTAAAATGCAAAAAAAAAAAAAAAAAAAAAAAAAAGATACAGTAAATGTCTACAGTTTTTTAAAACTTATTACATGAGCTGTAAATACAAAAGATACATTTCCTGTTATATAGGTCTTGCTTTATCTTGGTCTTAATGATCCAGCAGAAAAGTATAAAAACAAGGTATAAAAAGTAAAACTGTATTAATATGCTGAGCTGTAAAAGGCTCAACTCAACAACCTCTGACATTGCCAGTCCTGTGGATAACCCACTACTATTATGGACTATTGGGCTATATTGTATTATTTTGCTGAATTCATGGACCTACAATATTTAAATGGCAATGGAATACCCATCTCTGACAAAACTAAACAAAAAAGGGATACAAATGAAGGACCATTTTGTATCTGTATATACAAAATAGGATAGATATACAGCTACTTTCTCTTAATTCAATGAGAAGAAAGATTTGTACTAATAGTATTTGAACAGGATATCATGTCTGCATCTTGTACTATGAATAACAACTATGAAGACAATAATCTGCAATGTATTTATCATTGTAACTGTCCTACTAATCAGTTTTGAAACTGTCTCATTGCTATTTGTTTCTCAATAAAATTAATAAAAAACTTATTACAGAAGTCATATTGCCAAAACAATGGGAAAAGAGTTCAAAACCAGCGTATTTTCAGAGGAACTAACAGCAATTACTTATCTTCTACTATAGTCAATTGCTCAAACAGTAGCAGTATTTTATGACCACTTCTCACCGATCAAGTGTTTATGGTCAGTTTTATCAAATAAAAACATCATGATGCACTCTCATCTACTTTACTCACTGGACCTGTGTGACCTTTGACTCTTCCTCAAATTCTCAATGACCGTGAAGGGTAGAAGTTTTCAATCCATTCAGGACATGGAAGCAGTCACAGCAGTGCAATGAAGGGCACTCATGCGATGCATCTGCATCTCGGCAGCCAGGAAGCTGGGAGCCGAGCTTGTGTCCGGGCAATTTGGCTCCTGAGCCCACAGTCTCAGACACTACTCCGCACTGACACCTTCTTTGGGGAAGGTGTGTGCTCTCCTCTGAGGTAACACACACAGTGATGCAGCTGCCAGCCACAAGTCACACAGAAAACCATTTCTCAGTGTCCAGTCATACAGCAGACAGTCACTTATCTTTAGATAAACCTTCTAATCTAATTGCTGAGGTTTGACCAGATAGAAGTTGGAAGCTCCACGCTGCTTTGTAGATCATGAAGCATGAATTAGTATTGTACTATTAGGGGAAAGTGAGATTAAATACCAAAATTCTTCAGAATCAGTGCACTTTTTTCTTTTGGCTTTTGTACTAAACTTACTCTCCATGCAGCTTACCAAGGGAAACCCCATGAACATGCTAAACTCTACCCAAACTCAAAACAATATAGCCTCTGTTTAGATTATGCCTCCCGCCTCCTCTAATTTTTATATAATTTGTCTGTCTGCCATGTCCTCATTCAAATTACCCAGCCTATGTTCTCTCAGCTCTCACGCTGGGAACCATAGTCTCTGCCTTCAAGAAGTATTGGGTATAGTTTAGTACTCAATGCAATCTCTGCATTTTTGTTTTGAATCTAATACAATATAAACACCACTCACTCATTTTCATACTCTTTACTTTAAAAAGTAAAATCCACTCCTCTAAACATTTATACTTGAAAAAGAATAAATCATCTAGCAAAAGGGACCAAATGGAAGCCACCATTTTTATGGGAGTTTTCAATCTAATAAGATTATATTGAGCTCTATAATTCAAATCTAAAATAGATTTGAGGGGTGAAGAGATAGCTCAGAGGATTAAAGTGCCTGCCTAGGCAAGCTTAGGCAAGCTCAGTGACTGGGTTTCAACCACCTGCCATGCCAGCCCTGCACTCAGGACAGGCTAAGCCGGCCAAAGTCTGGGCATAGTGGCTCATGCCTATAATCCCAGTGCTGGGGAGGCTGAAAGCAGGAGGCTCACCACAAGCCTGAGCTGCATAATGAGACCCTGCAACAACCACATACATACATACATACATACATACATACATACATACATAGATTTGAGCTCATTATTCCCCTTCATAATCTTCACTGCCAAATTAGGTTTCTAATTAGAATATGTCCAGCAACACTCTAGATGGCTCACAAGACTTGTAATGTGTGATCTGGTGGATGTCAATGATGTCGGCCTGGCTCTAGGTTGATTCTGTTGTTAAAGAATTTCTTGTTTAAAATTTTCTTTTCTTGTACCCGGGACTGAGTTCAGGACCTTGAGCTAGCCAGGTAAATGCTTAAGCCACAAAGCTATCTCCTGGACTATCTAGGTTGATTCTGAATAGTCAGTCCTGCATGTCGAGGAATTACTCAAGAGCACATCAATTTAAATAACAAAATATTCCTGGCAAACTTGTCTATGATCTTCAGTTGGGAATTCTGCAACTATAAAAGCAAGTAAGATGGTCTGGAAGGATTTATTTGTAGAATTACTAGATCACAATAAAATAGAAGGATCTGTTCCGAGCATCTATAAATCTGTTGTTTTGCAGGTGATAAAAGTGAGGCCACAGAAGTCTTTTACACATGACTAGATTTTTTGGCCCTTTTATTTCTACTCAAGTGTACTATCCCCTAATTCATACTGGCTTTCACTTCTTGAAAACCTGTATTTTGAAGCAGTTACCACCAACGGCCACACAGATAATTCAGGTGCTTCGAGGCACAAAGATGGCAAACAAGTAATCTGTCTTACAGTGCTCTGTGACCAACTTCTGCCCCCATTCTTCATCACCAACCTAAACAGCACCACTCTCTGCCATCACCCCCCAAAGAATCACTAAGCAGGGAATGGATGTTCTGTTACCCTCTTACCCCCTCTGTGCTATACACGCTTCTTTTCATTCGTTTCTGATGTTTTCCATAAGCTTCAGGAAATCATACATCCTAAGACAAGCAGCTTTCTATGACTTTACTTTGTTTACTCAAGCCTCAAGGGAAAAGCTAATACTTCCCCTATGTCCAAGATCTAGCCATAATTTTGGTTTCTTTCTGAGATCACCCTCTATAGGATAATGTGAAATTAAAAAATGCCAACTGTGTTTCCAATCAATCATCTTCTTTGACACCCTGCTAAACAAAAGAGTTGTATTCAATATATTTATGTATGTACTGTTTCTATACTATTGTAATCTCTCAAAAAATAAGTCATGGTGATTTATACCTATATACAATGCACGATGGCAAATCTTTATATATTATCTTCTAATTAGATAGCAGAATAGAAGGTACCATACGTCACAGCATTACTTCTAATCTAATAAAGGCAAGAAGACCAATCATGGCCACCATTGTTTTGAATTCTCAATTGAGTCTTTGTATATTCTATACAGGAAAATGCAGCGAAAAAGCATACTCTGAGAAAATCTGTTTTCTGGAAGACATTTAGTATGATGTCAGCCATCTGAACTGTGGTTCTTTTATTGGTGCATTACATTTTATTTTAAAGATTAACTGATTTTGCTCTTCAGTGAACCCTTATTTCTTGAACCTGAAGATTTCTTGAGATTAAGCAGACATCCAGTTCACTTTAGGTACTTGTGGTTTATCTCAGCCAATGAGATATTCAGAAACAACTCTATATAGCCGTATTTTACGAACAAAAGCAATTCAGACTAGACACAAAGACTATCCGAAAGGTTCTACACCAGACACACTGTGGTTTCTCCGATGGAATGCAGAGAATTTTAATGATATTTCTACATAAAGATTTGAAGACTGGATTAATTCTACCATAGATCAAGTGCAGCAATGATATCTTTAGTATCACATACATAAGTATTAATACACTAAGTAGAGTTTTTTGGTAAGTATATAGAAATGTGTTTCACTATTAAGATCAAACCAAAACTCACAGGTAAAACAGCAGTACAATCATAAAATAAAAAGAAATTCAAATGTACTTACTGAAATCTAAACTCTGGAAACTAAACTTGAATTCCATTAAAGAGGACATAGAGGAACAATTTTCTTTCTTATGAGTAACAAAACATAATATGATTTAGTCACTATAATATTGTTGTTTCAGTGTTTTCAGTGTCCCACTGTTTATAAAGTTTCTGCATTTATAATTCCTCTGTAAAGAGTATTAGTAGACAAAAATCTTACTGGTATGTGCAGATAGTTTTCTAGAGAGTTTTATGGCTGAAGTGTGGAGCCCAGATTGAATAATATACTAACTAAATGTGAAGGTCAGTCTTTGGAGCCAAAAATTTGCAAGGAAACTTTCCAACCCAGCACAAGGCCTTATACATATCAAATAGTAAGTAATTTAACATGGATAACTGATAAAATTCTATGGTAAAAACAAATTTAACCTGTATTACCCTTTGGGCAACAAATTTCCACTGACCTCTGAGGCAGTTCCAAAGACTTTAAAGCTTGTATAATTGCTACTAAATCAGAGCAGAATGAAAATTCATGCAGATTTCTCAAATGAATTCTTCAAAGCACCAACTAAGCTTTTAAAATCTATCCCTGTAGGAATCCCACCAAGTCACTAAACATGTTTGAAGCAGTCATGGATGCAAGCCCAGTTCACGTTTGCTAGAGTTCACAGCAGGCTCTTGCCAATGCCGAAGTACACTGTGAAAGAGGTTCATTTTTAATATTCAAAACATAGATAGGGTTAGAAGGTAGTCCAGGTACAGATACAAAATAACCTTGAACATCACCACTATATTAAATACTACTGGTTTTAAATAGCAGATTTTGCGCCAGTCAGCTGAAGGACCCAATTCACACCTTCCTGGTAAAGGACTCCATGTTATTATTACTGGAAAACATGCTGTTCTCACCTTCCCTTCCCCATCAACTCACACAGGGCTGGGCTCTGGACCCCATCCCAGTGCATATACACTTCCTTTTCCAGTCCCTACCTATAATCTTAATGTTCTTGATGTTTGTCTTCTTGAATGTTATACATCTGAAGGGCTTTGCAAGTCAAATAAAGCTTCCCTAAACACACAGCCATGGGCTGATCCTGCTGCTATTGTAATCCCTGAGACGGGGGACAAAGGGGGACCACAGACACAAACTCAGTGTGGTGTTACAGTAAAGGTATGTCATGAAAAGCTGATAAACTGTTAAAGTAAAATTAAACATTAAATTATGTTTTGATAATTATATTTACGGTCCTGACTTATAATTCAAGCATAGTGCTCCCAGTAGCATTCCTTCACCTCAATTCTAATGCTGCTTAACATTAGAATATTTGTTAAAAGCTAGTTTTCCAAGAAATTTGATCAACTAATGGCTCAACTCTGTGCAATCTTTTTGCCCCTCACATTTATAAGAATTTATGTTTTCAATTATTAATATTTAGCTATTTAATCTTAACAATTTAATCATCATCACAGAAACTGTTTAATGTTTCCTTTATAAATTCCATCTCCCTCCACTTGAACGCCACATGCAGGACTTAGAATCCTTCTTTACACACCTAGTCAACTATTTCCTCAGTGACCCGAGAGAGTCTTAAGAGGTCATGTTGTCTTCACAGCTATAAACCAGACATATTCCCAGAGGAGGATGTCAGTCCCGGGCTTGAGATTAAGTAAATCTACACGGCTGAGTAGAAAAGCTGCATTGTTTTAAACAACTCCCTGGCTGAACAGATTGTCTACAAATCCATTTCATTGTCTCAATAACTCCATCTTACCTACCTTTGGAAAGCAACATGATTAGTTTCAGTAATTTTAAAAACTCATGCAAAACAAATTGATTCCCTAACGATAACTGAGAGTGATTGCTGATATATGAAGGGGTTGTATTTGAGGCTTTGTGGGATGAGGAAGCCGATCCTCTTGCCTACGGCTATGCTATCACAAGGGCACTGACTTAAATAGACCAAGAATTAATTCATATATTTTCTAAAGGACTGTTTTTTAAGTTCTATACACTACCAGAAAATATTTCTTTGTTATTGACCTAAATTTCATGCCGCAATTTAATTTGAATTTTTCTGGCATCCACAGGAAAAACAAAACATTTAAATATTCTATTGTGTATGTTTGCATTTTTCCAATCTATATTGGCCCTCACCCTATATAAATATTACTATTCTAATTTATCTGTTGGAAGTAAGAAGAGTTCAAGCTTATTTTTAAAATTTCTCTTAGAAATTTAGGGTGTACTTTCACTTGAAAACATTAGAAATTATCGTAGTCTAGTTTTACCAACGAAACAGCACTAATAGTAGTGTCATGCCCTAAATGCTGAAGTTAGAACCTGATATCCCTAAAATAAGGGAGTATGAGGAATTAGTTTAAGATGCTAGCAGCTAGTGGCACCCAAAATCAAGTCAGAAAAGCACTCTAAAACAAAGGAAATGGGGCAAACCCTTCCCCTTTCTTTTCTTACTAGTGAGGCAATGTGGCTTTATTGGGCTAAAGATGATTCCCTCCCTATACAACTGTAAGGTTTTCAGTAGCATCAGAAGTCCTTACAACCAGTGTCCCGTTACTGTTTCTATTAGTTAGGTCTCATTAATCAGCCTACTGTCTAACAAAATGTCGTGTGCCTGGTAGAGCCTCAGCAAAGGCATTAAATGATGAAAGCCTCCATGTTTATTATTAAATCACATCTTTTTTTTTTTTTTTTGTTATAGTACCAGGGATCAAACTCAAGATTTTGCCCTTGCCAGGAAGGCACTTATTTCACTGAGCTATCCCCCCAGCCCCTAAATAACACCTTTTATAACCAGGCAGAACTGGGCCATCCAAATAGCTCAGTGGATTAAAGGTCCTGCTTAGGCAGGTGCAATGGCCAGGGTTTGATCCCTGGCATGATGTGCCGGCCCCGCCCATGGGATGTGCTGAGACAGCGATTGAGACTGGGTGTGGTGGTGTGTGCCTGTAATCCCAGCTGTTGGGAGGCTGAATACAACTAGATAACTACAAGCCCGATCTATGCAGTGAGACCCTTTAGACCCTGTAGACCTTGTCCTAAAATACAATAAATAAATAAATAAACAAACAAACAGGCAGAGCAAGTAAGCATAAGACAAGTGTGACATATAAGACATCCCCTTTCCTAAAGATATGTGAACTACGTACACAGCTACAAATTACAACAACATCTACTATCACCAATATGAATGGAGTCTTGCTTTCCATAACTCTCAGGGGAAATCTCAGGGCTTCCTTTTTTCTTGAACTATTGAGCAGGCCAAAGTGAATCTCACCAAGGCTTTCCCTATGATGTAAAAACTTTCCCCAACATATAGACTCTTACCTGGAGACCAAATGTGTGAGGGCCCCAATCCCAGGACAGGTACGGTCCACTGAAGTTCTTGCCATTGCTGTGGAATTCCTGATAGTTCCATGGCAAGATAAGACATCAAAGATGTTTTTCATCTCTTCATTAGTTTATGAGGAGTTTGTCTTGGGTTTACTTGCACCATTTTTGTAAACAAATTCTCTTTTTAAAGGACCAGCAGCATAACTAATGAAAGTCTTCATTGCTATATAAAAATATAGTAACTTACTCTATAGGTCTAAAGAAGTAATCATATTTGGATGTGAGAATGAACAAAACTGCTCAAGAGACATTTTAGTATCTTAAGAAAAATCCCAAGAAAGAATTCTGACAACAACTGAATTCCTAAATATCTCAATTTGAAAGGTCCTCTTGATTATCTCAGAGACATTCTGTTGTGGCTACAGCTAGCTTCTTGTTTTTTGAAGACATTTGTTCAAGGGGAAATACAGGGTGGGACTCCTGCACAGCTCTGGCCACATTTTTGTCAATCTTAACCTTGCCTCCCCACATCTGCTCCTATTGAAAGGTGCCTGATGTAATATATATGGTTAATTTGTTAACATTGAACTCACTGGCAGCAGCAGCACACTACTTAGATTCATGGCAAATACAGTTCATCTAACACAAGCAATTTCCCCATAAGACATATAGTAGCTTTCTTGCACTTAGGAACTCTAAAAACACTGTGGCTGGGGTCATTTTTACTTACAAAAGCATCAAACAATAGGTCTAAAATTTCAAAAACAGTGATATAGAGTAGACTTCAAAACAGACTCATGCTGGCCATGACTGTTGGAGCATTACGTAATTTTTTGCCACTGTGTGCACACCTGGGAGTAGCTGTGAAAGTGCCTAAGTGTTGATCTGAGGTCACAAATACAAGTCCCAGTGAGGTGAACCACAAATACAGAATCAATGTGCAATAAAAAATGTACTTTCACTCCCACTGTGAAGTCCCTGTCATAGGCATGGGGCACACCAGTGGTATTTCCTACAGCCCTCCTCTGTGATGTGATGCCAAAGTACATTATTGTACCATAAAAAGTGTGACTTTTGTCACTCCTAGTGAATTATATCTCTTCTGCCTCAAAACAATCATAAGTTCTAGTTCATGGAGAATTTCAAATTTAGCCTTTATCAGGACATGTCTATTTAGCATTACAAGTGTTTTAGTGCCAGAGGATGCTATAAAATTCACCCATAAAATGTTAACAGTCACAAGAGAGCAGTTCAAATTGTCAAAGAGGGAAACATTGATGACAGTGTCAGGATGCCAATTCAAAGGCCCCATTTTAAAATAACTATATGTTAAAAGACAGAAAAAGGACAACTCAGATACCCCAAAGCAGAAGTACAGAGAAGAAAAGGAGCTTTGTAACATAGAGGCAGATCGCTATGACCCAAAACACAAACTCAAAAACATTGATAAAAAATTGAAGTTATCCAGTGAAATTATTGATGGCCAATAGATGGCCAGATATAACTGTGACACATAAGCAAGTATTATATACTGATTGCATTCCAGTGCTCCATATCTGCTGAACACTCATAGTCAAACCTCATGCACTGTGAAAAACTGTTCCATACGTTTTAGAATTCTATAATATAGAAGTCCTGATATTTAGCTCTTAGTTCTGAGTCCTCATTTTACACATAAGATTTCAGTGACGACCAGCTCAGCCTATGCTAATCTCAAAATGTATCATATTCTTGTTTGTGGTATGTGATATTATATATCAAAGAGGGTAAAAAAAATTCACAGAGAAACCCAGGAAAGACAACTGCAGCGGGACAGTGGCTCCTTTTACATGACATGAGGTGTGCAGTCAGAGATGCCATAAAAGAAGTCTATTTACATGAACACTATAACTCCACTTTTTACTCAAACTACTATACATTCCGCATTATCTGGACTAGTGAGATTTTCTAGTCTTGTTAGTGTTTATTGACAGAACAGTTTCTTCACTGCAAACATAGAAGAATGGAAGTGCATGGCCTTGTGATTTAGACAGACCTTATTTAAACCCCAGCTCTCCCAGTTACGAAATGTGTGATCTTAAGCAAGTTAGAAATTTGCTAAGCTCGATTCTCCACATGCAAAGCAAAGAAACCAAGTGCATCACCAAACAGCTGACATAGGAGAACTAAGCAGGTCTAAGGATAAACAGTATCTGACACAGAACTTAGTTATATGTAATTACTCAACACATGATCATTCTTGGGCACTGGATAATGTCAAAGAATTCTGCGGTCATCATCTTAGAGTCTTGGGTTAGACTAGATGTCATCAAAAATCCAACTATGATTTCAGAGATCACCCAGTTCTATATACAATCAACTAGCATAGTAAGTAGAAAAGAAAAAAAATATGCCGTCAAGGACAAACATCAATACTCTGTCAATAACGCTACACTGTGAACAAGAGGACACATAATCTATGCTGACAATTTTTCCCTCTTACTCTTTGGCACAGCATATTCAGAATTCATCAGACAGATTGATTATCTAACATGTCATGGTAAGAAAAGAAGCAGGGGAGTTCAATGCTGCTGTTTTAGTCCCCACGAATTACAAGATGACTTTACAAACTGAATCAGAAAACACAGGTGCTAAGCAACACTTCTATAAATTTTAGCTGACATTTTGATTCACTTTTTGAATATACAATCAATGAAACTTTGTATTCCCCAGAAAGATCTTCAGACTGAATTATGCTAATAGTTGGATCATCAACTCAATGACTTGTACAGCTCCCAACAAAGCTATCAAGAACCCCAACCCATAATCATTCCTTAAAACTGCATTCTCTTTAGAACACATACACAAAGCTCATTCAATTGTTCTTCAGTTTTGTCTATAGAGTGCTTTTTTTCTGAGATGTACATAAGCAACCTCTGTGACAAATCATGTAATTTGGTCTAGAAGAAACAATACATTATAAATCAGTGTCTCATTTTGCTATAATCGCCTCCTTAAAATAGCTGTAACCGGATCGATGTCTCAGATCCTGTTTTATTATACACACATTCTCAAAAGCATCAATGACAAAACGCTAACTGGCAAAGGCACAAGAGCAGCTGGTTCCATGGCTCCATGAAAAGAATGTTCTGAAAACAGTTCAAGAATGTTTGATGCTCTTCGCAAGGATTCTGTTCTAAAATTTCAAAGCCACATTAAAAAGTGATAATTGCTATCTGAGTAGAAAAGAGGAAGTCCAGAATAATGGAACTGGACCAATGTTGGCAACAACTATTTTCTGGGTACTTAAGAATTTTCCTTCCTTCCCTTCCTCCCAAATATGGTTTTCACCTGCATATCATGGTTTCAAAGGACCTGGAGTTGTTTTGATTAATTTAAGGGACATCTAATCTTTCAATGCTACTACTCATCTGTATAGCATTCCAACTCACTTAGCAGGACAGAGCAATATGCTAGCTAATTAAGATATAATCACCCTTATAATTAGCTATTCAATAAATGTGTTGCTTATACTTTTATTTTGAGGTTGCTAAATCCATGTTCTCTTCCTCTTGTTTTCTCCTCAAAAGTTAACTATGCTTGGGTTTCTCTCTCTAGTACCTTCACTTCCATTTGTATTTTGGTTCAAACAGCACACAACTATCTCACCTTATGAACATCAGGAAACAGAGATTGTTTCTTCTTTCTTGTTACTGGAAGAAATAATATTTCGTTCTATTTTGCCTGAGGAAGTTCATCAAAAGGGTAATGACTATGCATTGGAAGAACTGCTTGAAAAACCTAGGTATGCTCAAAGTTGTGCGTGACCTTTAGTAGAGTGAGTTCTATTCTTAAAATTAAATTTATTCATCCGGCAGGAGATAGGTAATGATTATAATAATAGTGATCCACTTTTAATGACCCATCTGACATTACTGTGCAGTACAGGAAGCCCCACTATTCTTGCTTCAGTGTTCACAAGTTGGTAATTATAACTTTTCAGGGGCGAGAGCACATAAGGTGTCATATTTAAAACCATTTGATAGATGAAACTCTCTCTCTTTTCTAATTACCAAATAAATTCATGCCTCACAGATCATCACTGTAGTTTCCAAGCAAAACTACCCACACTTAATGCATGCCTTGACTTGAGAAACAGAAATGCAATAGAATGCTTCCCAGTATATATATAAATATATATATATTATATATAATATATATATATTTATATATAAAAGATATTATATATATACATATATATATATCTTTTCTACCTCTTCACTCTCACAAGATTCTTCTTAATGGTCAAACAATTGCCCATGCAATTTTCTGAAACATCATGTTGAGATCATATGGCATTGCAGAAAATATGACAGGCAGAGGCACTGGACATGGACAGAGTAATTGATTCCATGGTAGACCTCAAGTAAATATTCTTCTCACATGAAAATGCATTTTTGTACAATACCATCAAAAATGAGGGCAAGAGCTAAAGAAAAGACTTGAGTAACAAATTTCAATCATTGTGTTGGGTCTTCCTTTTCTGAAATATTTTTCTCCTTCAAGATTTTACCCACCCTAGGGGCCAGGAAGATGGCTCAGTGGAATAAGCACTTCCCTGGCAAGCACTTCCTTGGCAAGTACAAGGGCCTGAGTTCAAGACCCAGTTCTGAAAAAAAAAATTTTAATTAAAAAAAAATTTTACCTGCCCCTCATCTAAGTGAATATCTGATAGCAATGTGGTTGACTCTCCAGCATCCTTTCTGTCATCAAATGTTTAAACTCAGCCAACTGTGGCACTTTGCCAATAATTAAAGTTAGTTTTAGGGAAGGGTAGTTCTCTGTCCATGTGGCTTGCTCAACATTCTAGAGCTAGAGCCTTCTCTCTTCTACTCCCACCTCCTTGAAGGGAACCAGCCAACATGCCTAAGTTGCTGTTGTTAGACATCTGAGACAAGAATAATTACAAAAACCTTGCTTCAAAATAAAGCCACCAAAAAAGCACTTCCAGGATAAATTGCAAAATAAAGACTTCCACAAATTTACCCTTCCAAAAAGGGAATTAAAAAAACCAGCAAAAATTGTCAAAATCAACTTTTCCAGAATTCTGGAAGTTAACCAAAGGCCTATAGCAATCTCAGGGGTGTTTATTTAAGGAAAACAGCTCAATCTCTATAACAGCAGCCTTTATGGAGTTGTAATATATCCGATTCCCATCTTCCTCTTCCAAGCCAAGACAGCCTCAAGTACCACTCTAAAACATGAGAACTAAGCAACCCCACAGCAATCAGACAGGTCCAGTAGGTTTGGAGATCGCTGAAAGCCCCCGCCCCAAGGACTCATCACTGTTTGACCTGTCTGGCAGCCCCCTGGAAAAGCTCTGTTCTCAGGATTTGTCTTTTTTCACCTGACTCAGATAGGTAGTGAGGAAAGTCCTATACCAAAGATATCTATGGAAAACAGTCTTGGCTGCCTGCTGCTGCTATACTGGTTGAAGTTAGGGGAAAAAAAAGAAAATAAAACTTGGTTAATGAGACATACATAGGTCCAAAATTTACTGAGAGTGCCAGGCTGTGTTTCTGCTAGGAAAAACCAAAGGAAGCCTGGCCTCACTCCTGGTGACCCTGGGGCCACATACAAGCAAGAAAAGAAGGCTAAGGCAGAGTTGTACATTGTAGGCACATTTCACACACACACACACACACACACACACACACACACACACACGAGAATGCTTAATGATTCAAGGCATTTAAGGAAACCTGCTCAGTCATTAACTGACCACTAAACTAAATGAGCAAAGAAACCAGTGCCAGTGTACAGAATTCATCCACTGAAACCACAAAGCCAACAGCAAAGTAGAAGTAAAATTCTAGCTGTTGCATACATTGTGTGATCAGGTCTAAGGGCAATCTCAAGTGACCCAGACTGTGCAGTCAGATTTGGGTATAACATCCTCTATGACAAAGACACCATCTGTGCATAGCAGAGCTTTTTCTTAGTATCAGCTCTGGACTGGCACATACGCTAACTAGCTCTCAGTGTAATCTCCATGGTGCTGGTTCTCTCATACTCCTGCATTGCATCGATGGGCACAAGGCAGAATATACTGAAGTCACTTAATTGGTAATATAGAAAGCCTTTGTTTAATACCTACCTGTTTAACAGCTGTTTGGACTTGTGACTGAGGTGCGCTGCTTGGGCTTAAACCCAGCCCTTGGACTTATGAGTCATCTTTTTCATATACAGATCTGTGCATCTTGTTTACAGAGCACTAAAGTCTTTTGATGTGCAGTAACACTTGTTCATATAGCACTAAAACAGTACAGTACTGGACTTTTATGTTATACATTACAATATTGCATGTAAGAGTTATGCAAATGAATCAAAATCATCAAGTTGGAGCTTCTTTGGTCCTCTTTCTTTGTTCTGAGTATTGTAATATACATAATATGTATAATTCCTCATTTACTGACCAGTTCATGTAGCAACCTAGTTTCAAGGGCAGAACTTAATCATTAAACAAGGAATGTCTATACTGGTTTCTTGTGCACTGAATACACTTTTGAATTCATTCTTTACAGAATTGTCTGAACATACATCCTATTATTTTTATAAGCTATAGACTAAATATACATTTTTAGCTCCAGTTATTAATGTATAAGTTTTTTATTTAACCTGTATGAAATTTGATCAATTTCCTTAGCTGAAAAGTGGGGGTGGGGGATGTAAGTTGTTGCAAGAATCAGGTAACATGCATAACGCACCTTGAAGTGCGAGGAAAATACAGTGCATTAGACTCTCGCTTGTGCAGTGGGTCATTTTCACACTGAGAGCAACTTTAATCATGATGGCTGCTGACGAGTAGAAAATACAGTAGTTGAAACTCAACTCCCCACCCCCACACAGCAAACTGTGGGAACTGAAACCCACTCTTTCTGGCCTACCCAGCATAAAACTCTTCATTCTATTCCTAAACAATAACATATGCTATTACAAAAATTAAAATTCTATCATATTGTAAAGTAACAATAGGCCAAAAATCAAGATACAAACACTTGAAATTTTTAAACATAATTTAGGAGAAATTACTCATCTTACAAAGGGTTTCTTCACTTTTGGACCTTTATATAAGTTAGAAGTTCCATTATGCACTTAAAATATCTAGCTTACAAAACTTGACCTTACTCACAATTTTTCAAGAGTATGTCTCCTAAGTAAAGCAAAATTACTTATAAGAAACTAGGACTTTTTTTTATAAATAAGAGATGCTTTGAATTCTCCAGTTTTCCAGGTATCAGAGGCCACCAAATCTGGCAGACAGCAGTAGTATTAAATGAACGAGACCCAAAACCCTCCCCCAGACACCTGTAACTCCTTCAACTCATTCTTAAAAGCTCTCATAAAACTTGTGGGTACAACCACAAGTGGCCACAACCCTAAGCAATACTACAGGAAATGAATAAATCATGTTCAGTCTGTAAGCTTGGCATAAAATATAGTGTATTGCTAACTATTGTTAATATTGTAAAGGTCATCCTAATCCAAGAAAGGCATTTTCCGTCTAACTCTCCTCCAAATTCCTAACTTCTAAAAATGCCTTGTTATTTATTGTTCACAACATTTCAAAATAACCTACTTCTGAGAACATTTTTGATTAAATCATTCCTTACAATAATTTATGTTCTCTAAATATCTTTTAAGCTAGGGAGATAGGTCAGTAAAATAAGAGCTTGCCTGGCAAGCACAAGGGCCTGAGTTCAATCCCCAGTTCTGCAAAAATAAATAAATATCTTTTACATACTGTATGAGAAGCTATGGGTATTGAATATCAATTCTTGTTACCATATTTAGTTCTGGGAAGGAATCAACCCAGAAAATTCCCAGATTGGAATGAGCTTTTTTTGCTACCCTAGTAATTTTAATATGTAGAAGGAAAAACTAGGAACACTGTTAAATTATTTGAAATCATGAAGATTTATCACTCAAAATGAATGAAAAGCTTCAAACATTTTTATAGGTACATAAAACTAAAATATGATAAAGGTAAATTTTTATCCAGTGGTATGCTACCAGTTGGTCCACGAAGCATGCTAAAAAAAAAAAAAAAAAACTAAGAGAGTGATGTGGATAGCCTAAGCATATAACAGAGAGCATTTTGGTAATCTCCATTTTCCTAAGAACACTAGATAGTAGCCCTGGAGCCTAGTATCAGTCTTTGCTAGCACTCCTGCAGGCATGACCACAAAGGAAGTATAACAAACACTTCTAATGTGATCTACACATTGTCAAGAGGAAGTGCTAAGATACTACTGCTCAACTGAAGGGTGCAACGAGGGAAATAGAAGCTGAGGGAATTTACTCATGAGTGGAAATTAATAAAACATCTCACACAAGAGGCATTTTGAAATTTCTCTTTGGGAGCCTGACATGTTTAGGGCAACACTTAGGTTTCACCCAGATGGAACTTTTCAATTGCAACACTTCAAGAGTATAAACCCTCAATGAGGGCAGTAAAAGAAGAAGTATGACAATAAGAATAAAAAGAAGAGTTGTCCTGATGATTATTGGAAGCAAGACTGGTAAATTTCCCTTCCTAATAATACACAGACTACACACATTGGCAAAGAAATGAGTTCATGGCAATCTTTGAACCAACTGTTTCAATCAATTGTTCTTAAAGCCAGCCTACCATTGCTAAAAGAATAACAGAGCCTGCTCACACTTCAGGCACATACTCTTCACTAAACTCTAAAATTAACCATGCTTCAAAGGCCATTTCCAGGCCATCATCTTTGACAGACTCACATCCAACCCTCCTGTCCAGGTTGGCCTGAATGATTTTCTCCGTTGTTAAAATTCCACACTCAGGCCCTTTAAGAGCTATTTGTCTGCAGTAGGTTGGTACATTCAGGGGCACAGTGACATCACAGTCATGAACAGACTTCATGGACAGAAAGATCTGAGTCAATTCCTGATGCTACCAGTTCAGCAACTGATTTAACCCAGCTGCACTTCAGTGTCATATGGTGTAAGATATGGAGGATAACAATAGCACCTCCTGAGCCCACAGCAAGAATTAAATGGGGTACAATAACAGCCAATGAAATACAAGATGTAATTAAAAACCTACCGGCAAATAAAAGTCCAGGTCCGGATGGATTCACAGCTGAATTCTACAAGACATTTACAGAAGATATAGTTCCTATACTCCTCAAACTCTTCCATGAAATTGAAAAGGAAGCAATCCTCCCAAAATCATTTCTGGAGGCAAGTACTATACTGATACCAAAACCAGGGAAAGATGCAACTCAGAAAGAGAACTACAGGCTGATCTCCCTCATGAACATAGATGCCAAAATCTTCAATGAAATACTGGCAAATAAAATCCAGCAAATCATCAAGAAGATCATACACCATGACCAGGGATGCAAGGATGGTTCAATATTTGAAAATCTATAAATGTAATATACTATATCAATAGAGCGAAAACTAAAAACCACAAGATCATCTCCATTGATGCAGAAAAGGCTTTTGACAAAGTCCAACACTCATTCATGTTCAAAGTCCTACAGAAAATTG
>NW_004524592.1:21446614-21456280 GCF_000260255.1 Octodon degus | reverse complement strand
GATAAATCCTGAGGGGATTTCACTGACCTTCTCAGACCCAAAAGCTACAACTCTTGTTGCATAGGTCATGCTTTACCTTGGTCTTAACCATCCAGAAGGAAAGTATAAAAACGAAATATAAGAAGTAAAGTCATGCTGTTAAATTGAGCTGTGGGGGACTCAGATCATCAATTTCTGACATTGTCAGTGAAGCGGAAGACTCAGTACTATTGAGGGCTGCTCAACTCTTTTGGAATGTTTTGCTGAGTTTACACACCTATAATATTCAAAAAACAGAACTTAACAAAAAAAAAGGTATACAGATGAATGTCCATTTTGTATCTGTGTATTCAGAGAGGTTGGAATAGATATATAGTTACATTCTCTTAATGAATAGAATGATTTGTTCTAATGGTGTTTGTAAATGGGATGTCAGGTCCGCATCTTGTACAGCAATTAACCACTAAGAAGAATGTATGTATTGTGTTAATTATTGAAACTGTCCTAGCGATTTGATTTGAAACTGTCTCATTGCTATTTGTTTATCAATAAAATTATGGCAAAATAAATAAATAAATAAATAAAATGACTAGGGAAAAAAATTTAAAAAAAGAATTAAATGGGGTAATGCATCTACACCACCTGCACAGTAGTGTGGCAGTTCATTAAACTCAGTGAGTGAACACCTGAACATTTTTATCCTATAGACAGTGTAAATCCTTTCTGAAACAACACAGAATGTAGTTAGTTCCTTGAGAGTATTCTCTTGCTTTTCCCCAAATCAGTTGTTCTTACTTGTTCATATGAATGGAAATTAATTTTCCAGAACACTGCACAGTGCTCCCCCACTCCATGGAATCATGGCTCCCCCTCAGTTCTCATCCCTCCAGCCTATCAGTAGAAGGATACAAACAGCAGCGCTGGTGTAGTGGTATCATGCGAGATTCCCCTCCCCTAACAGTAGAAGAGTACAAAGATGAAAGAAAGACCTTTCTGGGCCTCAAGGATTTTGGTTTGTGTTTGTTTTTAATTTTGATTTTTCCTATAAACTTTCCATGATCACATTCTGCCATATCCATCAATGTTGAATCCTTCCTGCGGTGTTGCATGGGGCTCCTCTTTAGCTTTGCCAACATTCTTTGCCTTCTCCCATAAATGTCTTCCCCTCTTTGCTAATGTCTTGTATGTGTTTTGTACTTGTTAAGGTGCCATGCCTCTTTACTTTCACCTTCTTTGTTCAATCTCTAAAATAACAGACACCTTGTTTTAATAATCAAGGTCCATTGCAAAACTTTTATTAAGTCATAGGTACATGAAGGGGGGTGGCTCTGTTCTCTGGATGGTTTCTAAACACGTCACCCTTAAATCACCTGTTAGCCACTTAATAAGGGACCTTTAAGAAACAAGTCATGGGCTAATTCAAAGCTCTGAATCATGTGCCTAGGCCCCCCAAAATAACTTGTGAAATAAATGACTCAGAGTCACGCTGCCAGTTTTCACCTTGCCCCTCCTTTAAGTCCCCAAGTTTCTTTGGAGTTTACAGATGGCTTTAATTAAAAACAAGTAGTTTCTAATTTATAGCTCAGGAAACATTTAGAATTTGTTGTTGAAGTAGAGTTAGTGGAACCTAGTAACCCTAGTCTCACCCCCAGACAACTACCTCCATGATTTTAATTCATTTGTACAGATTCCTGATGTGTTCATAAGTCTTTTTTATTACAAGTCTAATACCCTTCTAGTGCACTTAAACTAAGGGAAGAAAGAGTTGACAGAAAGGCACCACATCCCATCTTGACTTCTTCCCCGCCTTGTATCCTTGGGCTTTGTTGGGCTCAGAGTGGGAGCCAATACAAAGATCAACAGCCCTGCACCTGGAGCACCAGTGCCTGGTAGGCTTTCCCTTTCATGCAGGCCAAGTTTCTAACCATGACATCAGTGTCCTGAGTCTTTATAAAGTGGAACATTACTGGCTTCGTCTACCCTGTTTTCCCTATGAACACTTCAATAGCCGCTGTGTTTCACAGCCATGTTTCCTCCACTTTCCATAATTTGTTTAATGAGAAGTCAGTTCCACCAACAATTATTCCAGCAGCCTATTCTGCTTGAAAGTATTTAGTTGCATTTTCTAAAGAACTCACCTTGGAATAATGAATGTCCTTAACCCACATGCACTCCACTTAGCTCCTTGCAATAAGCACACAAACCAACATACAATTTGTCAAAGTTTTTCCAGAGGTGAGGAGGTGAGGGTGAAGGTCAAGTTAAGAATAGAAGTTTTATGGGACTGGGAGACCAGCCAATATGCACGTTCTAAAGTTGAGCTCAAACTGGACAAAGTTTATTGTACAATCCCAACAGAACAGAAGTCACATTTTGAATGATTTTCCCCTTACAAAAAACTCACATTCTTTGTAAAAGGAGTCTGACAGTGACATTGTCTGCATTTAGATGTCAACACTTTCATGAAGATAAATACAAGTGAATAGTTTATTTCACTGTTTTCTTATTTCTAGAAATTGAGAAATTCCCTATACAACATATTTATTTTCACGTAGTAAATGTATTATATTTCTTATTATATATATTCAAGGTGTTCAACATGATGTTCTGCTACATGCTGAAATGATTATAACAGTCAGGCCATCCTATCAAGTATGGATTTTGTGTATGTATCTGTGATATGAATACCTGAAATCTACTCTTCTAGCAAATTTCTGTATGACATTGTATTAACGCCTCCAGGCCTCACGTTGAACAACAGGTCTCTGCACTTATTCTTCCAACCTAACTGCAATGTTCTCCTATTTGGTCATCTCTCCCTGTACTTCTCTTACTAAATCTTCCAAAACTTTTCTCCAGGTAGTTTTCATTGTCCTTAAAAACTTCCATTTCCTAATATTTACCATCCTACTTAAAGTACTCCTTCAACTAGTAACTATAGTCAGAAACCAGATTTTTTCAACATAGAAAGGGAGAGAAAACAGGAGCTAAAAGGAGTATCACCTTAGCAGAGCCTTCTTCTCTTTTTGATCACACATCCTGTAACCATCACTGCCTCTGAAAGAACCTAGCCTGTGAACTCTGAAAATCTTCAGCCCAGCTCTGCTGCTGGGATGAGAGGGCTGTGACATGGCTCTAACTACGATGAGGGCTCAGCAGGACCAGGCAGCCACTCGATTTCTAAAGGAGTAGTTTTCTGAAGCCTGTACCCAATTTGGAGGAGGGTCAAATTTAACTCCACCAAAATGAAAAAATAGTCACAGAGATGATGAAAGGGTGGAAAGTAATACCTATTGGGAAAGATTAAAGGAAGTGAGATTATGCTGCCCGGTGAAGGGAAAACTGATGGATGATTTAATAACATTCTTACGGTATTTGATCAGTTATTCCTGGGACCAGCTGTTCTCTATCTGTGAAGAGGACAGAACCAAAGGAATTAGCCTTAAATTCCAAGATGAATAGCTTAGGTTAGATCTAAGAAAGATTCCTCTGAAAGTGAGATGGTATAATGCTGGAATGGAATAGCCATCCTAAAGTCTTTAAATCTGACACAAATTACCATCTTCCTGTCCTCAGGAATATGGGTACTAATGGACGGTAGGAGGCTAAATCCTCTTGGTATCCTATCAATAGCCATGAAATCTGTGATTTCCGAATCAAATTCTCCCATCTCTATTTTTTTCTGTTTTTTGTTAGTTCATGTTTGTAGTATACAGTGATACATTCCTTGTGGGGATTTGGGACATGCATATAACGCATCTTGTTTCTTTTTAAAAATGTACAATTATTTAATGTGAAAAATTACCAGAGGCAATGAAGTTGAACATTGAAGATTTCAAACATCCAGTAGATAGTGGCTTTTTTCCATTTAAAGGATTTTCAAACTTTACACAGAGTAGTAGCCTTAGACTACAGTAACCAACTATCTGTTAATATTAAGAATCACACACAAACATCATCTCTTTTGCCTGTGCTGGAATAAACAGAGGGATCAAAAAACAAAGGACACAGGAACAGATCTGATTTCCTCATCATGAAAAAAAAACCCAAGTAGACACTTAACCCTCCAGAAGTCAAGCTAAGTGGGGCATACCTAACAGAAGGCATAGTGACTGCTCTGTGGGTTAATTTTTCCTTTTCAATATCTTAGTATCTACTGAAATACTAAGAAAGCAGACTAACAATATCCATTGAGTTCACAGAGTATGTGAGAGAGATCCTGCATCACCTTCTAGCCTTCCTGTGCTTGGCGCACATTTTAATGTATGAATGGACTCCTACTCTTCTCCATCTAGCACAGTAAAATTACCACAATTTGAGGGGACTTTGCAAAGTGGATAAAAAGGAATCGAAGCCTCTGCAATTCAAGTCACTTAAGCCTAATTCACAGACAGCAGCCCCGAGAATAATTACCAGGACCTAGTCATTTTCTGCTATGCTGCACATGAAAAGCATCTGATCTCTCTGTTTAAAAAATGATCTTGAGATATTATATTCTTAGAATTATTATCATTCTTCACTTGAGCGGCTCAAATAGCTGCAGCACTGGCAATATGGTTCCCAAAAGACCTTATATAACATTTACAAATGCAAATACTCAAAATTAAGTGTCCTAGCAATACCGTGCCTCACAGAAAATTCAACAAAAGGCATCAAGCAAATCTGCTAAAATGGGCCTCCCAGGAATTGCTTTCCTATGATAGATAATACAATACACAATATATATATCTTGAAAAACATTTGTGCACTGATTTGCCCATTTGGTATCTTTATACTCTTATTAACTCTATTCAAATAGCTGCAAACTCAAGAATCAGTTCATACACTATACACTTTGTTGTCCTGGTGAAAAACTATACCTTCAGGTTTTTCCAGTATGCATTAAAAAAAAAATTTAAAAGTGAAGTTACTACCACATATTAGGGAAAACTCAATAATTTGGTACCCAAACCCAGATTCTTTTTTAATTTTTAAAAACTTTTTATTTATTTATTCATTTGGTACAGGGTCTCACTACACAGCTCAAACTCATAGTGATCCTCCTGTCTTGGCCTCCATAGCACTGAGATTACAGGCGTGCACCTCCATGCCTGGGGGTCAAACTTGGGACTTTGTGCTTGCCAAGCAGGTGCTTAGACCACCGAGCTACCTCCCCAGCCCAAAACCCAGATACTTTTGAGAATAAAAGGGACTCTGTTTATAACAGCAGAACTGTTCAAGTCAAACCAGGAAGTATGGCCATGCCCCAGGTGTCTGATGGTGAACCTTTTAGAGCTTTCCCTGGAAAAAACAGCCCACTGCAGCACTCATGCCATGAATTTGCCACCACTGGCCTAGCCCAACATGGCCCATTTGTCAAAATCAAACAGAAAATCCAAAGTGTCTCCAGGAATGTAGGTCTGCTGGATTAGGACTGGTACTGAGGAGAAAATTAACCATTATAAAGGTGTGGAAAGAAAGTTTATTCTGTAGGTCAAGGCATCTATTGAAAGGCCAACCCAGAGAAGTCAGCACTGGTGGAGTCCCAGGCTGAAATAACAACGCAGCCCCACCACATGTGTGGGAGGCAGACAGGAAACACAAGAGCCCCAGACAGACAGAGGATGCCATCACAAGCCACTGTTTGGACTGGAACCTACAGCTAGATCTAGTTGTCTGATCACTCCATGGGTACCGTGGGAACACCTACCACTGTATGAACACACTCTGTGTTGACCCAGTGCTTGCCGCAGGAGCTAGAGAGCCCCAAGGGCTGCAACCCAGGTATCAGCTAAAGGCACAGCAGATGATAATTTACTAGAACTGCAACACAGCATGAGGACTAAATCTAAAAGAAAAACAAGCGTGTTAAAAACCTCAGTAGCAAGGGCCGGCCTGATAGCTCAGCAGGCTAAAGCGCCTGCTTAGGCAGAGTGCAGTGGCTGGGTTTGATCCCCAGGCCTGCTGTGCTGGCCCTGCCCTCCAAGACGTGCTGAGACAACTATTGAAATTGATCACGGTAGTGTGTGCCTATAATCCCAGCTCTTGGGAGGCTGAAAACAGGAGAATCACTACGAATCCAATCTTTGCAATGAGACCCTGTAGACACTGTCTTAAATACAAGAAGAGAAAGAAAGAAAGAAAGAAAGAAAGAAAGAAAGCAAGCAAGCAAGCAAGCAAGCAAGCAAAAACTCAGTAGCTTCAGATCAGAACTTTAGTTACACAAGCTGTAACCTAAAGCTCAGTGCAAAGACGAGTCCACGGCTGGAGATGAGTCAGCATTTCTTTCCAGGAGCTGCCCCTGTCCCTGGGATGAGGAAAAAGGCCTTTGAGGGGAAGGAAGGTCGTGGTGCCCTGTCCTTGGGGAGCAGAGGAACACAGAGCTATAGCAGACAGCTACTATTTTCTTCACAGATGATCTTCTAGTTTCTTCTTATTCCATAACAAACAGCATTTTGTTGTAAATTAAAGCACAAAACACATAAGACTAACAGCCATAAGCGCATCCAAAGTAAAGCATGGGAATAAGCTACACAGCAAGATTCCAGATTCTCTGAGGCTGCCCAGAAGTAGCATTTTGAAACAATGATGATTATGACCAGAATGATCAATATTCTAATTACCTTTAAAATGTAATAAGCAAATACCACTATCTAAATAAAGACTGAGGAGATACCTTAAATGCAAGGGGGACATCTATATATGAAGACTTATGGTAGAACTAGAGTAGTAATAATTCTAGACCAAGCAAAGTACAAGTAAGATCTGAAGACTAGTTTCCTTGTATACTGAAGAAAGCCTGACCACTGGATAGTCAAAGGTAACCACCATCTCAAGGAAACCTGGTTTTCTCAAAAATGACTTGAGAAGTGACTGTGGCAACTTTCTTCTGAACTCACAATAAATTAGCACATCCCTATCTTTATAGCCAAAGCACGATATTTCTGAATATATTCCATAAATAAATCTTAAAATTTTATAATGATGTTAGCACTAATTCCAATTTGATTCTTTCGAGAATTGACACTACTACATGATCCTCTTCTTCCTGCCTATGCTCTCTCTGTGAAACTTGACTAATATCTTTTTTTTTTTTTTTTTTTTTTCTGTTACAAACTTGTTAAGCAGTACGCTTTGGTTCTGAGACTTGTGAAGGATACAATGATAAAAGCAAAGACAACTCTGATATTACACAGATTCTTCCCAGGAAAATCTATATAAATAGGAATTAAAATGCAAGGTAGATTAAAATAACTACTATTAAGTTGTGCTTTAGGCCAGCTCCAAGACTGACGTAAGAGTAGTACTTTGAGCCTGACTGGGGCACATGTTATGTTGGGACCTTAAAACTAGTGGATGTAAGACCTGGGAAAGGAAGACCTGGGGGATAACACCCCCATAAGTGATTACCGAGAAGCAGTTTCAGCAGATGAACTTAGTCTTGGCTGTGACAAATGCTAAGGCATTCTCTGTGTGGCAACCACCACGTTGGTGAAAACATAGGGCCTTCAACTCATACAATGAGAACTGAAAGTAAAAATTTTAGATTCATCTGAACAGAGAGCACTAAGAGAAAGAATACAAATACAGCATATAAGAGAAAAAATGCAAGCAGAAAAATCATGGATTTCTTTTTGTGCACAGAGGAACAAAAGAAAGTTGGGGGATCCAAAGGGAGAGATTTGGAGAAAGAAAAAAAAAAAAAAAACCAGAAACACTGTCATGGAAGTCAGGGGAGGAAAGTATCAAGTAGTAGCTAGAATTAACAGTCAAATGGTAAAGAGGGTGAAAAAGATCCAAGAAAAAGTCCCATTGTAGCACAGTCAGAATAATATTGTTAGATGTTGTAGCACACACTTGAAATCCTAGCACTCAGGAGACTGATGCTGAGTGCAAGGCTATATGGTGTGTTCAAGGCCAGCCTGGACTACATAGTAAGACTCTGTTTCAAAACTACAGCTCTGTGTGTGTGTGTGTGTGTGTGTGTGTGTGTGTGCACGCGCGCGCGTGCACATGCGTGTGTGTATGTGGTACTGATACAGGAAGAAAAACTGATTTCAGGTGGGTGACCTCCAAACGATACAGGGAACCTCCAAATGACACAAGGAAAAAATCATCTCTCAACCTGACCTGCACGAGTTCATGTTCACTAAAACCAAAGAATGAATTTCAGAAACAAATGGAGATTATCAGCAGAATATATTTATTGAGGGAAAGAAAGCTCCTGTCTGAGAGAGGGACAGGAGGGCGGCCCGAGGGGGTTTTCCCCTGGAAACCATGCAGGGCTTGGGTGGAGAAAGGGGGAACTCGCTTAGGTGGATGTGAGGTGAGACAAAACTATGGTCAACCAATGGGATTACCAGCACCATTGTTCAGGTAAAATTGATTAGGTCCAGGACCAAATGGGGAAGGGAGTCACATAGCAAGGAGCATGAATGTAGAACAGGACTTTTTCTGGTAGCCATCAGATAATGAGTCTTCTTTCTGGCTTTCTCAGGGTGAAGATCAATCCAGGATGCTAATCTTTAGGGAGGTCAGCATTTATTTGATCTTTGGTCTTTAAGTCTGGCTCGCAGCAGGAGCATCCATCCCTCCCACAGTTGTAAGGTTTCTTGTCTCCTTTGAGGGCCTAGCCCTATCTGACTGCCTATAATATTTTTACTTAGGGGGCTAGGGATATAGCTCAATGGCATAAGTGCCTGCCTGGCAAGTGCAAGGTCCAGAGTTTGATCCCTGGTACCACAAAAATATAGATAGATAGATAGATAGATAGATAGATAGATAGATAGATATTGGCTGCCTGCAACAGTACCAGGGATTGAACTTGGAACCTTTTGCTTGCCAGGCAGTCACTTATATTGCTGAGCTATATTCCCAGTCCCCTTGTCTCAAAAATAGATAGGTAGGTAGGTAGACAGACAGACTGACCAACCAACCGAGTGAGTGACTGGCCGACCAACCAACAGACAGTTTTGAACATCCCTATATAGTCAAGATGACTACTGTTTCTCTCTGGTGCTTAGGTAATTTGAAACCATCTGTTTACCTACCTTGTTCAAAGTTCTGAGTAATCAAGGAAGACAAAGATTCACTCCATCAGACTGCCTCATAATTTCCATCAGTAAATATGCACAGAGTCAGGATGGCTCAGTTTCATTCTGCTGGGCAGTGTAAGTACAATACATCTGGATCCTGAGTGCAGGGTGACAGAGTCACTGGTTATCCAGGCTGTTATGTTTGGCCAAATTCCCTGCATCCACTGCTAGTTCAGTTGACAACTGGAAGACACGTGACCAAGAGAAGCACTGCACTAGGTTCTGTGCTCACCTTGCCATCATAGCCACATGCGCCCTTGCCCACATCCATTATCAGCATCTCCACATCTTCATGAGTGGCTCGAAAATGCATATCCATCAACCTCCACCCATGCAATGTGATAAAGCAAAGCCAGAGCACACGTTACCACCCAGCTGCCAGGCGACCTGCCTCCCATTCCCTGCCCAGGATCATCTGCTTGTCAGACATCATTGCTGTTTTCTGGAGAACAGCTGATTAGTGAGGGCTAGGGGGTAACCACTCAGCAGCTGCACCACTTATCTGGGAAGAAGGATGATGGGTAATGTCTATGAGCAGACAAGTACAGGAGAACTGAGAAGTTAAAGGCCTCTGGAAAGGAAAGGAAAACAAAAGCAGAAGCGGAAGCAGAAG
>NW_004524592.1:21433470-21441254 GCF_000260255.1 Octodon degus | reverse complement strand
ACTAAGAAGAATATATGCAGTGTATTATTTGTTGAAACTGTACTTCCGATTTGATTTGAAACTGTCTCATTGCTATCTGTTTATCAATAAAACTGTAGAAAAAAAATGTTATACAGTATAATGAATAACACTTCAAACTATGATACAAAATCAATACATCTTATGTTACATAAGAAACTTAACACAATATTTGCTTAATACATGTATATAAAGCATATATGCATATACATATATTCATAATGAAGCAAAGAACACTCATGACAATAATGATCCTTATTTTTAGAGCTGGTTATGTAGTCTTATAATTGCTTTATTTCTCCTTTCCCATTTCCTTTTCCTTAGCAACACACCAGCTGGTTGGGGATTTTTACCTAACAGGGTAACCCAAACCTTCAGTCTTGGAGGATTTGGGCCATTAATAGTGCAGCCCAGGGTAGGGACTTTTGAGATTTTTCACTGTCCTTAATCACAAGGCATAATATCACTAAAAGACACCCTAAAGGATTTCCTGTATTCCAGACATATTCTTCCTCCTCTCGGTGGTGGGGCCAGACCCCAAATCTCCCAAGTAGCCCTGATCAATCACCACAGCCAGCAGAGTGACTCTCTTCTTGCCTCTGGGCACAGAAAAATGAGGAATCCAAAGTGGCCAGCAGCAGTACTAACTTCCACTCAATGGAATCATTGTTGTGTCCCTGGTGGTAGCATTCCTCCCTTTGGGACAAAGACCTCTAGGTCAGCAGAGCATGGGAACAGGAAGCGAAAATTGTGTTAGGGGATGGCTAAGAGCAATGGTGAGTTCTTCCATTAACACTGATTCCATGGGAGAAACAGCACTAGGCATGGGATGCGTTTCAAACTATTATGGTCTGGAGAACCTTGCTCAGCCTTACAAGGTATCTCCATCACGCTAGAACAGAAACTTAGTCTTCAAAAAGGCCATTTCAACCATTCTACTGAACAAGTAGTTTCAGGAGAGCAGCAAACATAGTAGCCACTGCATTTCATGAACAGGGACTGTTTGCCCATTTCTTTAGCTGTGAAACAAGGCCCTCCACAGCAGAAGCAATCCTGTTTGAATATCATCGTGGTGGGTAAAGTATTCTGTAAGTCCAAAGAGGATACTTCAGTAAAAAGTTTCCATTGATGGAAGGCAAATCCATGTCCAGACTAAATGTCAATTCCAGCAAAAGTGAATCACTGCTCCTTCCATGATGGAGGCGGTCCAATGGGATCAATCTGCCATCAGGTAACTGACATATCACCCTGATGACCTACCAAGGACTTGGCACTATTCTCTGCTGGGGGATGATTGGGTACTCAGAACTAGAACAGCCAGGCCAGCCTTGGCAAGCCCATGCATAACAACCACCCTACCTACTCAGTCACTCTGCTCACGAGCCTACTGAACAAGAAGAACAGGTGTGAATGAGGAAAGAGGATGAGTGGTGTCCACAAAAAGGGTCACTTGATTACTAAAATCCTCCTTTGCTGAGGTTGCCCTTTGGTTAACATACACATGGCAAGTAAGTATCTTCATGTGTTTTGCTCACCCAGTGAGATTTAGCCACATCCCTCTTCCCCAAATGTTCTTGATATCAATTTTAAAATCATGTTCCTTCCATGTCCTTACCATTCCAGTCAAAACCCTGACTACAGCTTCTGCAGCTGCATAATTGCTGATCTGGCCATTTCTTCTTTCTATCAAAGTTAACAACTAAGTGCACTGCTCAAACTCCTGACCACTGGGGAGTTGCCCCTCACCACTATCATTCAAGGATGTTCCAGGAATGGACCAAGGTTCTCTAGCCACCCACTTTCAGGTGGTAAATGAATATCCCATAGAGCTTTCTGTAATGCAAGCCCAAGTCCTCTCTAGCAGTAATGGGCTGCTCTGGATGCATGTGTACGCAGCAGGTTCATGGATGTACATATTCATTACACAGGCATCTCTTTGTAAGATACTGCATAGATGCTTCCTCATATTTTCCAACCCTGGTTTATAAACTCCCAGAATGCAGAAATGATAAACTCCACTTTGCTTTACCTGTAGTAGACAGCAAATGAGTTTTGGTTAAGCGGAATTCAACAACATTCTTCTACAAGCTTGCCTATGTTTTTAAATGTATTCAATTAGTGCTTATTAATTTTACAAACTATTGAGTTCCAACATGGTATTTTTGTGTCTATCTCAGCTATTACCTTCCTTTAAGATTTATGTCTGACAATGAGACATACTGCGCAGCAGAGATTGTTCTAGTTTTTTTAAAAGGTTTTCAAACTAAGATATAAAATATATTTTTAAAGACTTCTTTATTTCTTGAGTAGAATAAAGAGGAAAGTAAGCATTTGTTTGGGCTTTTGTGAGGCACCAGAGCCTGTGTTAATGCTTACATAGAATTACATTACTTTAAAAATCACTAATGCAAATTGCAAGGCTAATAAAACCTGTCCTGGGTGAATAGGAAACACTGAGCAAAAAAGTGTTTCCTGTGAAACCTGGCAGTTGAACTATTTAAAATAAATGGAGCCTGTTGGAACGGGAAAACACCTCTTCTCAATGAAATTTGGACTTGATGGGAAAAACCTATTGCTGGGGGCAATAACAAAGCAACTTCTACAACTGCAAAACTTCGGAACTTAGCTGCTGCGAAAAAATATTTTACCCATAAATATTACCCATGCAGCATTTAAATGCATAAAAGTAGCTTCATCTTAAACTCCAAATTAATTTAAAAATAAAGCTTAAATCATAAAACCAAAGCAACAACAAAAAATAGCACATGACTAAAACAAACCCAGACCCCATTGAATTTGAAAATATGGTGCAAAGCTCGAAGGTTTAATGGTTTGGGGATTTTCCAAATTTGTTTGAACTGTCTTTACAAAGCTGTGGCTCTCCCCTCTGCACAGAAACAGAGAATGAAAAACACGATGCGAATTTGTGGTTGGGACCATGACCAAGAGTCCTATGTGCAGACCTGGTCTCCTCTACCCTACATGGGAGCCCCTGCCAACTGAGAGCCTCCACTCATCATTCACTCAAACAGTTACTGTTATACACCAGCCTGTTCCACAAAGCTCTTTGCCACCTTTTTCTAGTCTTTCTCTAAAGCAGGACAAAAGAAGAAAACTGGTAAAAAATCAAAATAGCAACAAAAAATAAATTCCTCTCATTAAAACACTTAAGAACTTCAAAACAGTGAAGCTTTCACACGCATACTTACTCTGCCATAAGTGTTTTATCTGCCACATACACAACTAAAACTTGGGGCTTTTTTCCATAATTTTATTGATAAACAAATAGCAATGAGACAGTTTCAAATCAAATCGCTAGGACAGTTTCAATAACTAACACACTGCATATATTCTTCTTAGTGGTTAATTGCTGTTCAAGATGCGGACTTGATATCCTATTTACAAACACCATTAGAACAAATCATTCTATTCATTAACAGAATGTAACTATATATCTATCCCAACCACTTTGAATACACAGATACAAAATGTACATTCATCTGTATACCCTTTTTGTGTTAAGTTCCGTTATTTGAATATTATAGGTGTGTAAACTCAGCAAAATATTCTAAAAGAGTACAGTAGCCCATAATAGTATTGGGTCTTCCGCTAACTGCCAATGTCAGAAATTATTGACCTGAGTCCCCCACAGCTCAACATAACAGCATGGCTTTATTTCTTATATTTCATTTTTATACTTTCCTTCTGGGTGGTTAAGACTAAGGTAAAGCATGACCTATGCAACAAGAGTTGTAGCTTTTGGGTCTGAGAAGGTCAGTGAAATCCCCTCAGGATTTATCCTGAGATCCTGTACCTCAGATTGTAGAACCTTTGTCAGTGTCAGCCATGTGGATGAGTCACAGCCATTGCTTGGCCAATGTGCTCTCTGTGAAAGCCTGAGAGAATGTTTTCTTTCCATGTGACTCTCCTTAGGCATACTCTACATCATCGATCACTTTCCTCTTTGGCCCCATAATCTCCTTGATCAGAAAATTTGGTACACTACCGAGTTACATGACGTTACAGTACAAGTTCTCACATGTCCTGAGTCTTAATTGACCTTAGAAGACTAGGGCCAAAATGTTGGCTTTCCTTGCAGCCCTCCTTTTTCTCTAATTTTGGCCTGCAAAGTTAGGTTGTTAACCATCCAGAAGACAAGCTTGTTGTTATTATCAAACAACTTAGGCTGTTAATCTTAACCTCACTATCTGTCTGCATTTCAAACATCTGAGGCATAATATGGAACAGGTATTTTTCATCAAGTATTGATATGTTGAACTTTAAGTCCCTACTAAAACTTGGTTTGAGCTCATAGAACGCTACAGCTTCAAGTCTACTATTCTCTTGTACCCTTGCTTAGTTAAGACAAATTAGTATTTTACAAAGGACTTCAAGAAGACTACAGCAGGGATTTGGAATGGTCCACAGCTAGTTTTCACACTCTCTGTGCATCATTGTCACCTTCTCCCATAGAGACCAGGGACATTTCAGATAGGAGTCTCACAGGGAAATGAACACAAGCCCAAGTCTAAGCACTCTGTTGTGGTATGCGTGTGTTTAGGTGTAGAGTGAAACTATGTGGATAGGCAAAAGAGTTTGCCATATTATTTTAAAGCAGCCTTCTGGCACCATATTTCCAATGGTTTACAAAATAAATCTTCATCACAATAAAATAGTACTTTTCATTTACAAAATGTGTAAATACTGCAGCCAAGGAGATAGCTCAGAGGTCTAATGTGCCTGCTTAGGCAAACTCCAGCAAACATGCAGGGATCTTGGTTTGATCCCCCGCCAGCCCTGCCACCAGGGCAGGCTGAATTGGCCACAAAAAGAAAAAAGAAAAAGAAAAAGAAACAGAGGACCGGCCAGAGAGCTCAGCGGATTAAAGCACCTGCAAGCAGACTCAGGGGCGGGGGGTTCAATGCCGTGGCCTGCCTGCTGTGCTGGCCCCACCCCCAGGATGCACTGAGAGGGCAATTGAGACTGAGCGTGGTGGCACACACCTGTAATCCCAGCTCTTGGGAGGCTGTAAGCAGGCGGATCTCTATGAGTCTAACCTAGTAGTGAGACCCTAAACACCTTGTAGACCCTTCCCTAAAATACAAAAAAAAAAAAAGAAAAGAAAATGTATAAATAGTTGAAATAACTTTAAATTTACTTTGGAAGAAATGAAGTAAAAAGATCAATCAGGGATGATTAAGACATTTTAGTTCTGAGTCCAATTACAAATATTTTCCCAATTTTACAGATGCCTCATTTCTAAAGCAAGATCTGACTGAAATAATAGCAAGGTTTGTTGTAACTTCTGTGACAAAATTATAGAAATTAAAAAGATTTAAATTTATTTTATTTTTATATTTTAGGGAAGGATCTCCAGGGTGTTCAGGGTCTCACTACTAGATTGGACTCATAGTGATCTGCCTGTTTACAGCCTCCCAAGAGCTGGGATTACAGGTACACGCCAGCATGCCCAGTCTCAATTGCCGTCTCAGCGCACCTCAGGGGCAGGACCAGCATGTAGGCCCAGGGATCAAACCTCTGGCCCCTGAGCCTCCTTACAGGCACTTTAATCCATTGAGCTATTTGACCGGTCCTAAAAAGACTTAAATTTGATCTCTGACTTGCCATTGTCAGTATGGAGAATCTTAGCAAGTCTCTAAATCTTTAGGCTACAGTTTCTCTGTAAAACAAGGTGATTTTACTAGATCATACCTAGAACCTTTTCCTATACTATTTTCTGAGACCAGAGAGTGGGCGGCAAGGAATCTCACAATAAAAATGAGTACGTTAATGAATGCATATGCTAATGAGATAAATTTGAGCATTCTACATTGCATATATACTTCAAAACATCATCTGAACGTGATAAATATAATTTTACCTATCAGTTTAAAAATAAAAAAGTAAATGGATTTGAAAAACTCACCTTTGAGATATTGGAATCCATGTACATAAGTGAACTGAATCAGGGAAAATTCCAAATCTCTATCAAGAACTTATGTAATTTTTCCAAATTGACTAGTTCTCCACAGCAAGTTTATCTAGGTTTACCTAGTAATCACACTAAGCAGATCTCCTTAGTAAGTTTTCCTAGTGTTACCAACTTCCCACCAAAAAAAAAAAAAAAAAAAAAAAATGTGGTTCATATCATTCCGTATGAGTCAGTATTTTACTGAGATAAATTCTTTTCACAATAGCATCTGTTTAATCAAATGGAATTCCTACTCTAATTGCTACATACAAGATCAATCATTATATCATTCATAACATCTGTACAAATAAAATTTTTAGATATGTAAGGGTTTGGAAAATTTTTTATTTCATATATCATGTTCCCACAGCTTGTCTTCACAGTGCACTTAAGGATCCAATTTGAAGATAAATTTTCACCCCCAGTCTAAAGTGCAATTTCACATAAAACCAGTTTATTATTATATCTCTTTGTAGTTCATATTTTATATTTTTAGAATATTAACTCATTCCATGTTTAAGAGAGAAAGACAATGGTTGTGTTATGTATCTATGAAAGATGATAATGTACAATTTAACATCTGGTAAGCAAAAGAAAACCATGCCTACTTTACTTAATACATAGGAGGAGTCTCCATCAGGGAAGCAACTTGAACTAAAAGCAAATATTTAGATAGCAGGAGAAGAAACAAAGGAGCAGATAAAACTTGTCAAGGACCTTCTGAGCCTTGACCCTTTGCTCTGCCCTTATTGGGCACTCCTAACAACTCTATTAGATGGGGGGGGGTCGTCTCATCTGTACATGAACACACCAATCAAGGACACTGTCACTGCACACTAACAATGGGACGGCTGGGATTCAGGCCCACATCTGTCTCCTCTATGAAGCTACCAGGATCCAGATGGAAGGTAACTGGGCAGCATCACCACTCTATGATAAGGTGGGCATGCAAGAAAAAGGAGAAATGAGTCCTGGATTGAGACCTTAAAGACTCAAAAAGAGGAGAACCAAGACACAGCTATGGTCACCAACACAAAGAAGGGAAGAGAACCTCAGAGGTAGGACTGATGAAGCTACCAACCATGTGGAAGTGACAGAGCAGACTGCCCACCTGCTGATGAGCCCAACATGAGCCTTTGTGAACACATATAAATCAGCACTGGTGCCTTCTTTCCCTCACCAATTAGTACAGAGCTTGAGTGAATTTTCCTTTTCTCCTGCCCCTACTGTACTCTGGGCTCTTATCATTTCCCAGTTGAACAACTGCAGGAGGGGGAGCTTCACAGCTTCCGGCGTCTGTCCTGCTCCTGCTTTACTTCTGGATTTCTCCCTCCACTGTTCTGGAGCAGTGCCGACTGCATGCTTCTCCTGTGCAGAACTCCAAATGGTCTTCGACCAGCCACGTGATACTATCCTTATGGCCTTCCTCACTATCTGTACACATTTCCATCTGATCTTTTCCCGGCGCAGCCCTAGTCAACGCTATTGGCCATTGTGTAAGCTGTTTGACCTTCTCCAAGTTAGTTACTATTCTACTTGTACCTCAGTTAGGTACGTCATCTGAAAAACTGAGATAAGTAATAATGCTCACTGCATAAAATTATTTTGAGTATAAAAATCTGTGAAATACTTGAAACTGTGCCTGCACTATTAAATAGGGGTTCGACCGTTATGGAAATCAGTATGGAGACTCCTTAGAAAAGTTTAAACCAGCTATTCCTCTACTGGGAATTTTTCCAGAGGATCTGAAAACATCATATCATAGGGATATATGTGTGCCGATGTTTATAGCGGC
>NW_004524592.1:21431435-21433370 GCF_000260255.1 Octodon degus | reverse complement strand
GAGGGATGGTGGGAGGGAGGGAGGGAGGGAGGGAGGGAGAGAAGCAGAGAAGGAGGGAGGGAAGGACGGAGAGAGGAAGGAAGGAAAGAAAGAAGAAAGGAAGGGAGGGTGGGCCAGCAAGTGGGGTGGGCAGGCAGGTAAGCTCACAGCTCAAGGGAGGCGGTGCTCTTCAGAGCCATTGCTTTTCTGACACCACACACATAGGGTGGTCAGTCAATGGATGTAACTACAGAACTAATGCACTTATTCAGGCTTTAGTTACTGACCACCGTCTAGGTGCCAAATGAAGAATTAGGACTATTTTGACCACCTTAACTAATTTGCATATGCAGTAGAATCCTTCACAGAATATCTCCTTCTGTCCAAATCTAGAGTCCAACTCAAATGCTAGCTCCTCCTAGGATTCCTGGAGTCTTCCAAGACAAAATCAGTAATTCTCTCAGATCTCACTGTACTCTATGTGGACCTTTTTCATGAAAAATGCTCTTTATGCCATACTGAAATTCCTTACATCTGTCATCTCCTAATAGATTGCAAGTAACTTAAAGCCAAGATTCATGTCACTTTAACAGGCCTTGGTCATATTCTCTGAGCGTGATGCTGTTCCTTGCATAATGGATGTTAATGAACTCTCTGTGGCCTGTCTCAGCCCAATGCAGATTAGCTGCTTGCCAAGGAAGACTCTGCCTTGTTCTCCACCACTAAAATCAACTTTAAAATCTAAATGAAAGACAAAATCAACACAAAAGGTTATGTACAAATGTAATGTAAAAAGAATTGTCATATTTCAATGTCAAGAATATCAAATCTAGCACTTTGATCAATACAGAATTTAATTTTACCTTTGCATCTATGAATGGAAGTCTTATGAAAAGAAACAAAAGAAATATTCATAATCTACTTAAGCTTTCCAGGTGAACTATTCAAGAATTTCAGAATATTAATTACACCTCCGTCTCAAGTATTCTTTAAAAGAATCACAATGGGGATTTTATTCTATCAACAAAATATTACTTAGCAATGCTGTATGTATTTGAAATAATTCTTTAGTTATGCTTATTTATAAATAATCTATAATTTATGTAGTTTGATCATTTACCCCCATTTTCTTCCAATGTTCTAATTTAGCAAAAGAAAGTTCAGTGTTTTGGAAATAATACTAAAAGTAGTAAAGGTTTGCACTAAATAAATAGAAAGTAGGAACTCAAATGTACATTGTTGGTAGAGGACACAATTAGTAGCACAGGGAAAAGAGGTGAAGGAAATAAGGTAGAAGGAGCAAGGGAGGTGGAAACTTCAAGGTTCAGCATGTGAGTTCCTGCTGGCAGGCATGAGCTGCAGCCTGAAGCCTGGCATTACACTCCCCAAGCCCGTTCCCCATTCTATAACACCAGACAAGGCACTCTGATAATTTTGCTGTTAAACCTGATGACAGTAGGCATTGGTAGGAACTGTAAGGAAGTGGGATACCTGAAACGACAGAAAGCTTTATGGCACAGGATCTTGAGGAAGATAAAACTTCTAATAATATACAGTGACACGCTCCTCCTGGCAATGAGACATGTGAATTACAACACCATCATGAACATGTTTATGAGGATTGATTCTCCTGAAAAAACGAAACCAACACACACACACACACACACACACACACACACACACTCTTGCATAAACACGCACATCAAGAGATCCAGAGGAGTGTGCGGAGAGCTTCCTGCTACCCTGCGCCGGCGGGACCAATCCCAGCCCAGGCGCAGAGTGGGCCGGACCCTCTCCCAGCCCCTTGGGCCACCCCCCACCACTCCGCAGTACCTCCCCCACCCCGCCCACCAGTAGGAATTTTTGCCCCGTCCCGGAGGCCCCAGACCCAGTCCTAGCCCGTGAGTGTGTGCGGAGAGCTTCCTCTTCCTCCTACTTCACCTTGCCCCCTCCAGG
>NW_004524592.1:21422205-21430250 GCF_000260255.1 Octodon degus | reverse complement strand
AGCCAAATACAGGGCCCAACATAAAAGTTAACAATAATAACAGTGTTGGCACCAAAACTTGGGCACAAATTATATGGCTCTCAGGTTACATTTTTATCTACTGTTACAATCTCATAAAGAAACTCTCCAATTTCAGCTTGTAATAGCTAACTCCAAGCAATCACTATTATTTTATTTCCTGTCTCAAGGACCCTCTCATTCTCAAATTATCAAATTCTTAAATGAAATATTGAAAATTCCAGCCCAATTATAACCCTTTCTGAGACATCTTCTCTGAATTTGCAGCCAAAAACTATAGTCTACCAATTGTGAACACCCTTTATAATTTGAACTTTCTTCCACATGTAGTAATTATTAATTTATTGTTAGGAAATTTTAATCCACTGTGGTTTCACACCACCCAAAGACGACAAATACATCGACTCTTTATGCTCTATTTCTCTCACTAGCCCCTTTGCGAGCAGGAGCTTGAAGTCCCGCCCTATGCAGCACCGCACTCAGGGCAGCTTTCTCCAGACGTCCGTGTGATGTTGCTGACAACCTGTGTGCAAGTAGTCTCAACAGTTTATTGAAAAAACAAACCAAACTGCTTTTCACATAAAAATCAAAAATTTTACCTACTCAATCCTGTTTTTTCTTTTCTTTACAATTTTTAAGAAAATCAATTTTCATGTTATAACGTCTTTGGCCCCAAACTGTCACCTGTCTCTTTCAAATATACTGTTGCTATGTCTTAATTACTAGAAAAGCAGGGTTTCATCTCCATAGTGACCAACGAGGGCAAAAAGAGTCTATAGACCAGAACTACAACTCTGTCACCAGGACTAACAGCATTTCCCTTTCATAAATTTTTATTTTCATTTAATATACAAAGCCCAGAGAATAGGGTGATTAATTTCAACAGCAGAAGGCATTCTCTTGATCTGATACAATAGGAATGTCACAATAAATTACAACAGAGTGTCACCAATGGTTTTGGACACACCCCCATGAAATGTAGTTAGGATTACCAAAACCAACAGCTCAAATATGTCACATATATTCATGTTTTTATGTCTGAATATTGATAGTCGCCTGAGCAATATTTGATGTAAGTAGCAGATACCTATAAACAAAGGCAAAAAGACAGTAACTATGGCATTGTTCTCCATTTAGTCCTACTTAAGCAAGTGCTAATTTCAAAGTGACAAAAGAAAACCAGAAGGAAAAAAACTAAGACATTGGGCTACAGCCCAAGGCTGCCTTAGCATCCATGCACTGCAGACCAAGATAAAAAATGATTTAGTTGATGACTAACAAGAAAGAAAAAAAAAGCTCTCTAATTTTTATGTTGATCTAGCATTCCCATTTATGACTTAAGAAGCAATATCAGGTAGAAGGTAGACCAGATGACAAAATTGTCACAATGCTCAACTAGTTTCTTATGCACAGCTGCCTCTGTTTTCAATGTTTCGAAGATAGCCATACTGGATAATATTCTACAAGGATGTAGACATAATTCTTCTTGTTCAATGAGTACTGGGCAAGAAAAGAAGTATTTTCATAATAAGTTGATTCCTTAATTTAGTGGGAGCCACATAGCAAAGTGAATGGGGGGGGGAATAATTCATCCAACTTTTAAAATGGGATAAAGTGGGCAAGGAGTAAATGCTTCTATTCATACAAATAACCAATGCATGTTTCATCTCCTTCCCCAAAAAAAGTCTCACCTTGAAGCCACTCTTTTTTAAACAGCTGCTTGTAAAGAGAACATATATAAAATGACTAGAAGCATCATGGTATACAACTCATGGTACACCCTACTATGAAGATATTGAGAATGATGCTCATAATGATTTTTAATTATGTGGAAAATATTTGTTGAATAAGTGGAAAATAAAAAATATTACTTATAACACATTATTTCAACTATGTAAAAAAACATCTAGTTGGATTTTTTAAAAAAAAATTTAACATTAAAAATATGTTAAAAATTTTAGTTGTTTCCTTAAATTTAAGACGCTTTCTAGAAGTTCTTACTATTACATTTTCCACTAAGAAGTTCATATCACCCTTATAATCAGGAAAAAAAAATAATGAAAATCAAAATAAAAACATTTTCAAATTCTAGTTTTAAAGGAAACTTTAAGAAGAAAGCACTAACCCAACTTATCCTTATATGTAAATATAACCTGTAAATTGTAAGTGATGATGTAATTATCATTTCTAAAATAAAGAAATTGAGAAAAATATCCTGTGAAAACTGTGGCAGTGGAAATCACAAAGTTAGTTAAGCAGCCCTATCTCACATTGCTGCATTTCAAGGTATACTGGCTGGAGATCTGATGATCTTTTAAGTTCAAAGACAGAATTCCTCACTACACACAATTGAATACTAGATACCTAGTAAGCCCTAAATAGTTTTTAGTTGCAATCAGCTTTTAGATATAAAGAAATTATTTTGTCCACATCAAAGGCGCAGATCACCCTCTGCAGGATCCGCTGTCGTGTAAGAATCCACCACCATCATCCCACTGTGAGTACTTATGAGAACACGGGCGACAGCAGCAGCCAACTAATGCTCTGATGCCTTCTGCCCTGTGTGGTTTCCTCTTCGTTGCCCCGGAAGGAGCACCTTTGAACGATGCAAGTATAACTGGAAGGACTGCAGAGATGCTCTGTGGTAGAGGACTCGCTTAGCAAGAACAAAGTTCTGGGTTTGCTCCCCACACCACAAAACATGGAACAAAACAAAAAGTGGTGAGAGAACAAGGCTTCACCGACAGCCCAGTCTTGATTCCACACTTGCATGTTTTCAGAGCATTTCCCTATGCATATGGCTTAAGTGCGTTTATAAAATGCAAGTTTTAGACTCTATAATTTCAACCATGACCAAGTGTATGTATTTTCTTGAAGAACAGGGTTAACATGTATTCATCTCCCTGTCTCTCCATCCATCCCTGATAGGCCAGAAAAAAAAACTATTCTTCTCAGCCCATCAGCAGTTTCTAACTGCAAAAAGAATGCATCCATTTTGCAAAGTACATATTTCTCTCTTTGCAGGTTCTTTGACAAAAGGGTCATAACCTACAGAACACAGTGAAACAGTCATGCATCTTAACATCTCCATGGACCACACATGGTGATTTTAAGCTCTTTGGGTACAAATGTATTTTGTTAAAGAGAGTGATTTTTTGACAATTTGTCCATCAGAACTTTTCAGACTAAGGGCAATCATTTTAATGACAAATCCGGAAGTCCTCTATGGTATATTATGCTGGAGATTTGCTAGAGATATACTTCATAAAAATACAATAACTCCTAAAGAGTAGTAAATCTCTCCTCTTTTTTAAATGCATTTGGTACAGGGTCTCATTATGAAGCTCAGACTCATAGTGATCCTCCTGTTTCCAGCCTCCTTAACACTGACATTACAGGTGTGCACCACTATACCAGGACTCAGTCACCAGCTCAGTGTGCCCTAGGGTGGGGCCAGCGTGGCATGTGGTGCTGGGAATGGAACCCAGGTCCCCGGGCCTGCCTAAGCAGGTTCTTAGTCAACTGAACTATCTTACCAGCCCTTAAATCTGTCATTTCAATGAATGAGAATCAGGTTTTCATTATCTTAGTTTATAATTTAAAGGGTGCATGCTCAAATAGGTTCAAATACCAGCAATAAAAATAATAAAAAGTTTTTTGAAAACTTAGAGAAGGTAGAAAATTCTGGATCCTGGAGAAAAACAGGAAAAACTTAGTAATAACAATAAGTGCATGAGAAAGATCCTAAGGGAATTTATCTCACATCAAAGAGAAGAATAGGGTAGACACTAGGGGAACTGCCTAATGCAGAGTGTGCTGGCTCCTCTGACCTGCTGTGGATAACTACAGACCCTGTGTCGTCAGAACCATTACAAAGATGATAGACAAAATGATAACCCAAACACTGGTACAAATGAAGTCCTCTCTGCCTCTGGAAGTCCAGGCTGTGATCCTGCCTCACTTTCTGCCACAAGCACCGAGTTCGCTGCTCCCCACTACTTACTTTTCCTAAGGATCCCTTACTCTTCCTCCCATTAGGATCCATTCTGCAGAAGGGTATGAAACAGTGTGCTCTACCACAACAAAAACACCAGACAGCACATTCGGCAGTTACTGTAAGCGTTTGCTAAAGGAGCTCACACCACAAGCAATTCTCAACATAAGGATGGTGAACGAGACACCCCCTTCCTTCCTGGAGCAGAGTCCAATGGAATAAGCCAGCCACAGGAAATGGCCACTGAGTAACTGTAGTGCAGAATGTTTTTAAGCACCGCCTTCCTTGAGATTCAGATTTGTATGGAAGATGTGCAAAAGCAGAATTGAAACTTGAGGAAGACAGAGAAGTTGTAGGCTGAGAAGGGAGGGCTGAGAGGGTTGAAGGGCCCCTGGCAGCATCCTGGATGAAGCCCAGGGGTTGAAAAAGACAAGAGGAGATGACAGGAAATAGGGCCTGTGGCTGGAGGGTAACTGGAGGGACAGCAAGAACTGAGGCAAGGAGAAAGCCCTCCCAACAAGGGTCCCAGAGGAGACTCACTTCCTATGCCAGGGGCTGGAGGAATCGTGGAGCTTGCCAATGCAGTCAGCAGGCTGTTACCATGCCCAAGGACAGATTTCAGCAAGCAGGACTGAAGAATGTAACAGTGGAAGGAGCCAGAAAGGCTCTGGCTTCTGTTATCATAGAGTACGTGGTTTTTGCCTCTGGTGTTAGAAATTATTATTTTTTACAAAGACTGATATCACCTTTTTGCAACTCAGAAACATAGTCTTGCTGACAGAGAAGTCCAAAGATATAGAACACAATTTCTAGTTAATTTACTCATAATATCTTCTAATACTAGAGAAAATTGAAAGTAAGTTCTTTTTCAAGATCCAAGCTATGGATCTTGCTCTTGTTCAGATGTATTTGACATTTCCAATTTTAACCATGCCACCGAGAATGGAAAAACTCGTGATTTAGTAAACCAAGCAAAGCTCATGGATCATCCAGTATTTAATTAAAAAATGTTCAAGTGTTCAGGGCAAAGTGTGAGTTCTGTCTTTTCATCTCTTCTAGCTCATCTATTAGCACATCCTTTGACACTGGAGTCCTGAAACTCTGCAGAGCACTCAGCTGAGCTCAAGGTTCTGGACCAGAGACTATGCTGGGGTAAATCACCATGGAGACCGGTGGGCAGTCTCAACAGTGCTGCCACCTTCAGACAAATTGACGATGCTTTCTCCTTAGCATTTCTCATCAATTAGGATGCATTTTTCCTTATACTTTTTTATTAAAATAAACTTACAATTAATGGACTGAATACCTGTCCTTACATGTACTTTTTGCTGTTAGAAACATTTAAGAGGAACAGGGAGTTGTGTTCATTCTTTCTACTGTTTGAATTGTGTAAAGAATGAAAGCTAGAATGACCAGAGAAAGCCAAGCTCGGGTCGTGCCCCATGACAGCCGCTGCCATTCTCCTGTGCTATTGACCACCAGACCCCTTCCTAAGCTCACTTTCAGAAGTCGGTTTGCTTTTTCTTGTCTGCCTGTTATATGCTTGCTTAAAACAAACAAAATTAAGATAGACACCCAGAAAAATCAATCCAAAAACAGAATGTAACAGATTTTACTGGTATATGTTTTTTGTTAAGGTTTTATTGCTACATGTTTGTGGTACAACATGATTTCATCCCTACCAGGGAGTTGGTACATGGACATAAGGCATCTTAATTCTTTTTTTATTCCCTTCCCCCTCCAAAAACTATAATGAAGTCCTAGACATTTGTCCACCCCTCCTGGGGTTCATTTCATATTAGTCTAATCCCATCTCTCAGCTCCTTTACCTCTCCCTACACCCTTCCTGCTCCTGATACTGTGTCCAAACAGTTTCATTGCCTGTTTTGTATTACGGGCTCTTCTTTTCAGGAGTAACAGAAATAATAGATAAGAGGTAAAAGCTTAGATTCTGCAGTAAGGCTGAACTGACTTCCTCTCCTTAAAATTCATATAAAACCTGAAAGCTATTTTAGCCTATATGAGCCTCTTTGGTCCTATCTATAAACTAAAGGTCTTAGAGTGTTGTAAGAATTAACTAAGATAATAAATGAAAATGTGCTTAGCATTCAGAATAATGAATTTCAGCCCTTATTTCTATAATTTGCCTGGGGAGATATGGTGAGCACCTGAGGACACAGAAAAGCTAAAATTATTCTCTGGAGATAATGGAATGACCTTGAATGACCTTTAGGCACCCTCCCAGAACAATGATGTGCTTTGTTAAAAGAAACCCAATATTAAGCTTGTGCCTCAAGCACTGTAATTCTGGAACCCTAAAAAGGCCCAGTGGACCTCAAAATACATTTCATGGATTGTTCATGTTGTTGACATGGAACTCACCAACATCAGGGAGCCAGAGGAGGATGTGCTAATAATCTAAGACTGGCTTAATAAATAAGCCAGTCAGCATGAGTCCTTCCATTTGCAATGTTAGCATCCACTGCTCCTATCGCAAGTGTCTGTTGTAGGAAAGAGGATAAAAATGATCTCCAGTCATAGGCACAAAAGAACCCAAAACATGGGGACACAAAGTTTTTCTGTGCAGTTGAATTACATGTTTTCTCCAAGTGGAAACCAAGTAGTCATTACCGTTATAAACTCAACTATGCCTCTTGTCCTGTCAGCTTTTTGAGAGTTCCCTGCTGGCCTGTATGACAGTGCTCCAACAATATTATGCCTTTATGCCTTCATTAGATTAAACTGCATCACCCAAATCTGAGATCATCCCAAATCCTGTGATGGAGACGCTCATGAACCCAAACACTGAGCTGCAGAACTTAAAGCTAGCTGGGAAGAGTCCACAGGATGTTTGGCTTAAAAAAAGAAAAAAAGGTCAATAACCTTTTAATAACCTTTCCAAAGACACTATCAGAAACTGCTACTAGGGACAAAAGCAGGTGCAAATTCTCCTTCCTACAACTGGTAAATAGAAATCCAAGAAACCAGGATACTATAGCGTGGGAATATGGTGGCAGGAGGAATCCAAGACCATGTGGCATGTGCACAGCAACCCCCACCTCTGAATGAATGCGAGAAGGACAGAGAGGAGAGAGGGAAAGAGAGGATGGAAGGAAGGGATGAGAGAGCAAAGGAGGGGAGGAAGGGAAGGGAGGAGAAGCCATCGAATAAACTAGCTAAAATACCCTAGTGTTAGTTGAATAAAAGCTTACTAAACTCAAGGTAAAAAAAAATTTCATATTTCAAAATATTAAGTGTCCTTTCCTATTCAACTGCATTTGTAACAATCCAGGAAGCCCACCCCCCCAAAAAAAGAAAACATACATCTGGATAAATTAGAAAACAACCCAGTCAAAAGAAAATATTTAACCTTCCTGATCAAGTTTAAAATTCCATTGTAAGCTGTTAGCATAATTACCAAGCCAGACACTCTGTTTTCTTCTACTCAGTGTGACCTACTACATCTGCGTCATGGATGAGAGTATAAAAACCAGCCAGAAAGACCCTTCATCGAATGGGACCTCCCACCTAAGGCTCAGATCCAGCCTGTGTTGTCCTTCCTTAGAGATGACTCATCAAGATCTTTTCACTAGTACAGAAAAACTGGATTGCAGAGGAAATTGAGAGAAAATCACCGGCTTTAAAATGTTGACCTTAATGATACAATCTGGATTGTAATTAAATCGTCACACTGAGAATTGACTTTTGAACATTTTTTTTTAAAAAGAAAGGTGTCGCTTTTTTACCAAGATGGCGCCGAAAGCAAAGAAGGAAGCCCCTGCCCCTCCCAAAGCTGAAGCCAAAGCAAAAGCTTTGAAGGCCAAAAAGGGTGTGCTGAAAGGCATCCACAGCCACAAAAAGAAGAAGATACGACCCTTCCGCCGTCCCAAGACGCTCCGGCTCCGGAGGCAGCCCAGATACCCTCGGAAGAGCGCCCCCAGGAGAAACAAGCTTGACCACTATGCCATCATCAAGTTCCCCCTGACCACAGAGTCTGCCATGAAGAAGATTGAGGACAACAACACACTCGTGT
>NW_004524592.1:21381387-21422105 GCF_000260255.1 Octodon degus | reverse complement strand
AATAAGCACCAAATCAAACAGGCTGTAAAGAAGCTTTATGACATTGATGTTGCCAAGGTCAATACCCTAATCAGGCCTGATGGAGAGAAGAAGGCATATGTTCGACTGGCTCCTGATTATGATGCATTGGATGTTGCCAACAAAATTGGGATCATCTAAACTGAGTCCAGCTGGCTAATTCTGAATATATACTTTTTTCTCAGTAAAAAAAAAAGAAAAAAAGAAAGGTGTCAAGATCTGTAATATACAGTACTGAGAACATCAAATGATATGCAATTATTTTCACTGCAGGAAATCACATAAGCATTAAGAGATCTGGGTGACTAAAGGCTATCTACAATCATTCCAGCATTTCCCGTTTTCTCTGCTTTCTCCTCGGGAGATTCTTAACGTATTTATGTACAGTGAACCATGGTTCTTGCACATACTGTGAATCACCTCTGCTAAGAGGTCGGCGAGCACTGCTAATTTCCGTGCTTCTTAAGCTTAGAAAGGCCCTACCACACCTAGACCACCTCAAGAAAGATGCACAGGGCACTAGTTAGTAGGATTTTTTTCTGAGTTCTTAAACAAGTTGGTTTAGATGTGGGAGTGGGAAAAAGACTTTTTTTATTTATTTGTTTGTTTATTTGTATTTTAGGGAAGGGTCTACAGGGTATTCAGGGTCTCACTACTAGATCAGACTCATAGTGATCCTCCTGTTTACAGCCTCCCAAAAGCTGGGATTACAGGTGTGTGCCAAGACACCCAGTCTCAATTGCCACTTCAGTACAACCCCGGGGCAGGGTGCAGGCCCCGGGGATCAAACCCCCAGCCCCTGCGCCTGCTTGCAGGCACTTTAATCCACTGAGCTATTTGGCTGGCCTGACTTCTTTTATCTTGATTTTTTTTTATATAATTAACCTGTGTAACTCATACAAAAAAAAGACAACAAAATAGTCTACAATGAAAGATATGTACATCAAAATATATGGTGAGGGGCCGGGAGATGGCTCAGTGGAGTAAGCAGGCATATGATTCAACAAAACTTAAAGTCTAAAGACTGCAACGATCTAATACATACTGAGCACAGTTCTACTCCATTCATCAACCACTTTCAGAAGTGCTATCCTTGTGTTTCCTTTACATTATTTCTAACTCTTACTGGATATTTCTACTTTATGAATAAGGAAAGGCTGGCAGGCTGGGAAGAGCATAGTACCTTGCCTCGCACAGACTCTGGTTTGGTAGAGAGCCACAATAGAGCTCAGCCCAGCGTTCCCTGGCACAAAATCCAGGCCCCTTCCACTGGCTGTGTCAATGTGCTCTCTGCAGAAAATAAATAAGATTCTTTTTACCTTAATTATGAGTACAGTGCTATTTTCCTTTTTCTTAGTATTGCTACTCAAAAGCACTTAAATGCAAAATTCCCCATGAGATGGAAGAACACACTAAAATGTAAATTTGATGAAGTTAGAAGAAGAAACAGTGAATTTTTAATATACTAAATTCTCTTTTACCTAGCTAAAAATTCTATTGTTTCCTTTGGCATTCTCTTTTCTTTGACCTTAAATAAGTGTCTAGCAAAGGAAGTAGTTTTGCCCTTGCTAAAATATATTAGGTGAGCACAGTTCTTTCACTTTGTGATGAAGGACCCCCAGGAGACCAACTATGTCAACGTCTACCTTGTCCTCACAGTAATGCGAAAATCCCATCTACCATCTTGAATTTGCTCTGTGGAGGTCTACACTTTCTAAGCCTCCGCAATACATTACATTAAATATGATTGACCGTCAGTCAAACGCCGTGAACTATGCAGGAGAGAAACTTGATCAGCACATTCCCAGGGAGTTCTTTACATAAAAAACATCAACCCTGGACACCACAGTTATTTTTCATACTGATGATTTCCTTTTTTACTTCAAATTTTAAGATAAGGGTTATGAACCTGGGGAGAAAGAATATAACTTTTACAGAATTCATGCTTTTTTCAAAGAATTCATAGGATAGGGCCGACCAAATAGCTCAGCATATTAAAGCACCTGCAAGCAGGCACAGGGGCCAGGGGCTCAAACCCCAGGCCTGTCATGCTGGCCCCGGCCCTGGGGCATGCTGAGATGGCAGTTGAGACTGGGTGTGGTGGCACGCACCTGTAATCCCAGCTCTTGGGAGGCTGTGAATAGACAGATCACTATGAGTCTGATCTAGTAGTGAGATCCTGAACACCCTGTAGACCCTTCCCTAAAAATATTTAAAAGAAAAAAAAAAGAATTTATAGGATAAAATCCAAATTCTTACAAAATTCTAAAATGATAATTTCAGGAAATTTTCTTTCAATTTGGTATGCAGAGTATTTTATGCATCTTTTAAGTTAAGAACGAAGGTCTCTCTCCAGATTAATAAAGTGTGTGCAGTAGGTGCAAATGAACTGCCACTTGTTTAATGACTTTGTTAAAATATAGCAAAAAGCTTTGCATGCCCCAATTTGAAAGCAAGAATATACTTGAAAATCACCGAATCCAACTCTTATTTAACTAATACAGAAGAGAGATAATAATGAGAGTATTAGGCAGGATTAGCCAGGCAATCTCCTTTTTAACATGTGTTTAGTCATATGCGTATTTGTTTCCCAACTTCTCATAAAGCTCTCTGAAAGTATTTCTAACCACAGTGATATTAGGTATGTACTGTGGGTGGGGCACTAAGGGGGCTTGCAAGCCCAGAAATAAATAATTCAGATGCAAATAGTGTTCTCCGGAGAGTAATGTACTACATCCTAATAGCATTTCTAACTCTGCCTGGAATAGTTACAGGGAAACTCATTGTCTGACCTGGCACTTGAGCTGGTCATGAAGGCTGGGCAGACAATCACTAGGCAGAGAGCAAGAGGGGAGAATGTGCTGGGCAGAGGACGCTGAGACACAAATGGGTAGGACGCTAGTCTTGGGAAATCAGGGCTTCCTGTGAGCCACATTCACCTGAATTCTGCAAGTATTAGGCCAAGGGGGACAGAAAAAGGGCGCCCGTCTGGGCTCCTTCTAAAAGCCATGGATAGAGTTATGAAGCATCGTAGAAGAGCTACATTTTTACAGGATCTCACCATAGCCATCAGCTGTAGAGAATCAACTGGTGAGGTATAGAGACCCCTTCTAGAGCTCATTGCAGGGCAGAAAGAGCTGCATTTGTAATCCCAAGGGAAAGTTATTGAAGTTCTAGTGAGTTAATTCCAATCTACCACTTCCAGTGCAGCCTATGGCTCAAACAAAGACACAAATATATATCTAAGATGGTGGGGAGCCGAGGGGTCCTAAGTTCAGCTACAAGGGTGGGGAAGCAGAACAAAGGCCCCTATCCAGGGCCAAACCCAGGTTGTATGAATTTGTGAAGAGGGTAGTGGCTTGGGAATGAGAGACAGTGAGTGGCAGGGAGTGTCTGAGTGTCATGAGCTGGACTAGAGGCCTGAAATCACCTTAGCAATATGGGGTGGGGGAGAGAAAGTGAGAGTGAGAGAGACAGAGAGAGAGAGAGAGAGAGAGAGAGAGAGAGAGAGAGAGAGAGAGAGAGAGAGACAGAGACAGAGAGAGACAGAGAGACCAGAGACAGAGATGCAGAAGGAGTAAGTTCAGGGCAGTATCTAATGTTTTGGAGTCAGTGCTTCAGCTCTGATGTGTAATTTTTTATGCCCTGAAAAGTCATAGCCTCTTCTCCCAAGTCTTGGTCTCAGCCTACAATGTGGCTCACTCGGGCCAGCTCACACATACTTCGTAGGAGCTCCGGTGGGCCGCTCTGACCTTCCCTTGCTTCACAGACTACATATACATCAGCACCTCAGCTGGACTCATTTGTATTGCTTAGAGCTAATGGAGAGGATAAGGAAAGTTCCCAGACAGCTCTGTATGTGTCACTACAGGGATCTAGGGTTCGATTTAGCCAAAACGGACACAACTACTCTTCCTTCAAGGAGAGTCGTCCATGTGGTCCTCTGCAGGGCACAAAGATGAGAAAGTGGAAGATAACTATTCAAATTAGAACCATGACAAAGGGGATGAAGGGAAAATCTACTATGGGCCATATACAGTAATACTTTCTTCGTAATCCTCTGTTTACTAGCTGGCCAATACTCATGTTTACAAGATTCGCAATTATAAAAATAAAAGATTATACTAATTGTCTGAATTACTAAGAAGTCTCCTGATAGAAGGTATTGAAATACTTAAAGTGAATTGTTTAAGAAATATATCCCCAGTCTTTTATTAAGCTAGGTACTAATATTTAAAAATTTTAATTCAGTTCAAATTAGCTAAGTGCTAGGCACAGCCGTGTATATGAAAGGACCAAATTGGCACCGTACTACATCAGCAAAGTGGGCTATTGAAAAATTATTAATATACCGAAAATTAATGTGACCTTTACAGCCCTTGCTTACCAGGAGATTTTAAAATGTCAAATTTTAAAAAATGCCAAACGGTCAAAATAATATTTTTGTGTGATTATTACTTGTGGGTAGGTATAACTTGGACTGCTGAAAGTAACCACCCCCCATCCATTGATTGCCAATATCGAGAATGCTAAAAGTTATCTTTCTCATCTCATTAGCAACCTTATTTTAAGGATAATAACAACTCCATGCATCAGCAGAAAACCCACCCTGATAATGAAAAGAAGAAGAGACCAATATCTACTACCTAAAAGACATTACCTCTTGGTCTCTTTGTTATATGCAAATGACAACAGTACAGTGCCTGCCAGACATGCTGCCCAAGGGTTCATAGGGATCACATGAGACAATTAATGCAATATCAATTATAAACCCTAGCAAAGAAAAAAGAAAATAAAGAAAGAGGTTTTTCAAAAGGCATTTCCTCTGTAGGTGACAAAGGTGGGATTGTTTTTTGTTGTGTTTGTTTGTTTTTGGGGAAACCGGGGATTGAACTCAGGCCCTTGTGCTTGCTGGGCAAGCACTTATTCTACTGAGCTATCTCCCCAAACAGTAGGATTGTATGACAGATCTCTACTCTTTCCTCAGATATCATAGCCCATAAAATTAGGTATTATATTTCAATATATATATACTTTGCACATCCCAATATTTTTGAAGAATCTTTTATTTTCAAATAAAATTTACTTACCTCTTTATTTTTTAAAATTCATAGTCAAAAACTCAAAATCTATATGTTATTTTTCTAAATACTCTAGTTTGCTGTGCACAAATTACTTTCATCTCAAATTTCTAGAGGGCTGGCCAAATGGCTGTCGGTCAGTCAAATAGCAGAGGGCCAGCCAAATAGCTCAGCAGATTAAAGTATGTGCAAGCAGGCACAGGGACCAGGGATTCAATCCCTGGGCCTGCTGTGCCAGCCCCACCCCAGGGGCATGCTGAGATGGCAATTGAGACTAGGTGTGGTGACACATGCTTATAATCCCAGCTCTTGGGAGGGTGTAAACAGGTGGATCACTACAAGTCTGATTTAGTAGTGAGACCCTGAACATCCTGTATAAACCCTTCCCTAAAATACAAAAATAAATAAATAAATAAACACATTCACTGTAAATGGCAAACATGTATAAAAAGAAAAATACAAGGTTTAATAAAATTCTAATAAATCAACAGCTACGCTCTCATTAGCCTTAGACTGGTTTACAGACAGAGAAGCCATTTCCACAAATTAGGTAACAATTACAGAAACAGCACTATCTTTCATATAATAAATGTACAATAAAGATTTTTATCTAATATTTTATATTAACACCATGTAATGCCTGGAAAACATGTGAAATATTCTAGGGAAGGATGTAACTTCAAATGTTAAAACTAATTTTCACAATTTTTTAGAAATAATTTAAGAATTTAGAAATAAACTGTCTCTTCCTTTTTATTTTATGAATTTAGGACAGGGTCTACAGGGTCTCACTATGAAGATCAGACTTGTAACGATTCTGTTTTCAACCTCCCAAGTGCTGGGATTACAGGCACGCACCGCCACGCCCAGTCTCAATCCCCAGCTCAACGTACCCTGGGAGCAGGGCCAGCATGGCACACCAGGGATTGAACCTCAGCCACTGCACTCTGCCTAAGTAGGCACTTTATTCTGCTGAGCTGTCTGGTTGGCCCTGTCTTTTTCTTTTTAAAGTTAAACTAAACTGAACTCATAGAAGTGGAAAGCAGAGCAACAGCGACCCAGGAAGGGTCCCAAAGGGGACGGGGCAAGGCTGCTCATGGGGTACCCTAAGCTGTAGTTAGGCAGGAGCAAGAAGTACTGATGTCTACTGCCCAGCAGATGACAATAATGTGCTATCTCAAAAAGAGAGAAGAAAGGATTTTTGAAAGTTTTCACCATAAGAGACAAATGTTCAAGGAGACAAACATGTCACCTGAGTTAAACATGCAGTATACACATTCCATAGTATCTTATTATTCTGTTCAATGTTTTATGTTTTTACATACCAACTCAAAATAAACTTTAAAAAATAAGTTTCACTTTAAAAATAAAGTTGAACTGTCTGCTCAACTTAGTTCAACTGCTCTAAAAAAATATTAACAAGAAAATAATACTTTATATATGACCATAAAATAATTACTAAATTCAGGAAGTTGATATAATGGTTACTTTAGTAGGCTGGTAGAAAACACAATTAAAATACTAGCAATTTTTTTTTTTTGTCTAAGAACATTATATCATGCGTTTTACATACTACCGAGATGTTTAACTTTATGAAATTTTCAGTATGTGTCAGCACAGGAAAACCCACTAATTATATATTACCTCAAATAATTGAGACCTAGCATTACCCATTACTGAACTCCTTCTAACTGTGCTTAAAATATAAAATTAGTCTTTCCACAGACAGCACATGGATACACAATGGCCCTCTTTATGAAGCCAGCGCTTTACCCAGCTCCTCTTTCTGTCATTCTACAAGGGCAGCCTGAGACTCCCAAAAGAAAAGCCGAAGAGAAGCAGCAGTGAGACGTCCTCTGCTGGGTGGACAGGGTCTGCTCCTCCTGAGGAAGGCAGCTAGAGCACGCTGGATCCACTGTACATTGTACAGAACCTCAAGTGAGAATGCCACATCCCTCTGCCCTGAAAGGGGGCCTCCTGTGAGTCCTTTCATGAACCATTATGTTTTCCTTCAACCCTAACCACTAAACAGGCTTTGAACTGACAGCTCTCCGTCACAAAAAGCTCATCTCAGCCACTTTTCCCCAGAGGTCCCATAGGGTTTCCTCTGAGGTGACCAACCACATCCTAACAAAAAGATCAGTGTGTCCAAGCACGAAGTGAGACAGCTGTGAGTGGCCCTCTTTGTAACATCATGCCACCCAGAAAGAGAATATGGGAGGTGCTCAACTGCAGAACACACAGAGGTGCCTGAGGGAAAAGAGGACAAGGGAAGGGATGTGCCTCCTCCTCACTGGGAAACCAGTGCTCTAATGCCCACCAGCGCTTTCCCAGCAAGCTGTGTTGATCCTGCCTCCTGCATTCTGTCCACACAAGTATGAGAATGACCATTTCTATTCAATCCCAGGCAAAATTGAAGAGTGCAATGTTAAATTCCTCTCTGTAAAGTTTAGAAGGAACACTTGGTATAACAGTCCTGAAAGTTGTCTAATCACCAATTGGATGCCAAAACCCAATAGCTTTTCCACAGTGTCTGACGAAAGTCATGTAACCGTTTTCTTTTCTGTCACCCTCCCTCAACTACACCTTCCAATTGTTCAGGATTAGACTCAGACAGTGTCTTCTACCATGTTCTCCCTAGTTCATTCCTCTTCCATATCTATTGCTCTCAAAGAACACAGATTATAATTATTATGTGTTCTTACAGAAACAGGATTAAGATGTATGTCTTTTTGTGCACCTCACACAGAATTTGACATGTCATAAGGAGTTAATAACAATCTATACTGTTCTTTGGAGGGTCCCTCTAACAATGTTGGGTTTTATGGTTCTTGCTGAACAGGAGAGAATGTTATATTCAGGAAGTCAGTAGGGTCTCCAAATGGATAGAGGAAGTCAGGAATGGAACATTCCAGACTTTAGGGGCTGTTAGTCATAGTACATCTACAGGATGGAGGTTATTGTCATTGAGGCAGGGATTAGCCTGTACTTAATTACTGAACTCTCCCAGGAATGGTGAGCCCACTGTGTCAAAAAAAAAGCCATAGTTAAATAATCTCAACAAAAGGGAGAGACAGTCTCTACTTTTCCATAGAGATATGCTTTCTATTAACTTCCACCTCGAACCTAATTTTGTCCTATATTAGAGATGTTCCCCTATATGTGGGAAGACAATCACAGTGCTTCAACATCACCACCACCCCTAGATCTTACCTTTTTCAGATCAAATATTCCCATTTTCTTCTGCTGTTATTCCTACAGGATCAACTTTAGTTGCTTATCCTCAATGCTCTCTTCAAGAACTGCTTTTGCCAGTATTTCCTTTAATACTAAACAAAGCACCACATGCCTGATTCATACTTTGCATCAAACAGTACTACCACCTACTGTACTGAAGAATAACATAACATGAACTATTCCTGTAGCCTTCTCCCTGGTATCCTTCCACCCATGTTATGAAAGGATGACTGGGAACTTCAGTGGCATTAGGACCTCCATGTGCTTAATGAGCATGTAGTTAGCTGAACAGACAGGAAGCCACATATAAAGTCTATCATCATCCACACATTTCATACTGTTCATGAAAGCCTAAGGTTACAAGCAGCTGACTCAAGTAACCAACCTTGCTGATAGACATAAGGCAGCAGTGGGGTGAGGGAGGGAGCTGGAGTGGGGCGCAATCTTCACCAAGCTCTTCAGGGGTGAAAGACAAATTTTTAAACTTTACCTTCTGGCATTATCCAGCAACTGATTTGGATCTGCCCTATGTGTAACAGAGTATTGTCCCAGGAGAACCGGTGTTTTCATACACCTCGAGCAATAAATAAGAGGCTTTGTTGAAAACATTAACACAGAGATCATGGGAAAATTTCCCTTCGCAGTAAACACCTTGGAGATCTTTCAGGGAGCTCAGAGTATACAGCATTTCCATGTGTCTGCTTCAGATTACAGTCCTGTAGATGAGCTTCTGGCTCAATTAATATTTTTTTATTATCATTATGCTGTGACTTACATGTGAATATTATGTTTCATTCTTCCAACTGTAATATGTGTTATTTTAACGAGCTTGAGCTGAACCAACATACTGGTTCAGGCTACCTCCTTGCAGCACAGTAATTAAACTTGATCTATATCATTTCCAACCCAGGAAAACCTACTCATCAGACAGCATGAACCTATATAGCTTTGTAAACATACTACGATTATATCCTGTCTAGCATTCATATTTCCTATATGTTGAAATAGTATATTCAAATAAGAAGATTTTTGGCCGTCTCATCAAAGAAAAAGGTTGGATACCTTGAGTTATTAATTTTTATTGAATTGAGTCCTGTAATTCCTTGGGAAATGTTTTATATGCTTTTCCCATAGAAGTTGTATTTGTAGATCTGAAGAGCCTTTTGCCAGCTCCTATAGCATCCTGAAGAACTACATATATTATTAAATATATGAGAAATAGATTTATTTTGAAACTTTACAATATGCCACAGTGAGGACTCATGTCTGGCAACCCAGGAGACATTGTGGCAACCTGGGAGACATTGCTTTCCATTAATGATGAGCAGTCAGCTGGCTCTAAGGAAGGGACACCATGGAAGCCAGAAAGCAGGGCAGGAGATAGAGCCTGAGAGGAGGACACCAGAGACTGCATACAGTACCCAGAGTCATGACTCCAAGGCCCACTGAGACACAGGAGAAAGATGCTATATTAAGCCCTTATCAACCCAATCAAGTTGACACAATTAAGATTAACAGGAACACTTGCTATAAGAATTTCATAGTCCAGGACCAAGAAATGCAACAGATTTCATGATCAGATAGAAAAGAACATGAAAACATTCTAAATATGCCTGTTTTGTAATTAGAAATAAATTATGAGTTCTCAAAGAATATAAAATTTATGAAAACAACATAACAAGATTGACAGCACACATAGACACATGACATGTGTATGGTGTGTAGCTTTTATGTGTAGTGCTATTTTTTGTTGGTGAGCCATTTCCACAGTAATCATGGGAACACTGGCTCTTAATATGTGTCTACCTCTTCTCCTACTACAGCGCCCTGGAGATCTACTTTCCTACCTTTATTTGTTTTCTGTGGACCAAACTAGATATAAAACTCTTACAACTAAGGGTAGGAACAGAAAGAGGATGTACTCATAAAGAAACCCTAACCTCTGGTGGCTAGTCTTGATTGGCTTAAGACAGCCCTAATTTATTAGTAAAGCTCCCTTTTTGATGTATCTGAGAGGGTCATAGGAACACACAAGACCTCGGTTCCTGGCCCCTTCCTTCCTGGGATTTTCTGCCACTATGCTTCCTGGAAGCCATGGTTGGGCATCTTCTCTCCACCATGTCCTTCCGCCATGATGTTCCTGCACTGGAGCCAAGTGACCATGGAACAAAGGAAACATTTTCTCCTTTGAGATATTTACATCAGGTAATATTCTCAGCAACACAAAGAAGATTAATGCATAACCTAATCATCCTATGGCTATACAGCACAAAACAAGGTCTAGGACCTTTTTCCTAACTTCCTTGTGAGGAAAGGAGGTTCCTGGAGTTATTTTTCATATAGGTCTGCACTCCCAGGGTAGGTTGGCTACAAGATCAAAATTTAAAATATGCAGTTCCACAAAACTAGACCATGAGAAGGAATACATGAACAAATTTTAGGTACTAAAATTACATTAATCACCAGTGTACATTATCACATGTCCAAAAGTGGTGTTCCAAAACCAACAGCCCAATGTCCATCAACTGTAATTTTTGAATTTGCACATCCATGCAAATGAATTCTATATAACTAATAAGGCAGCAAAGGATGAGGCAGAATCACCTATAAAATATTGCTCACAAAAATACATACTCTGAATCTTACTATGATTACAGAAAACATAAGAAATAGAGGAACTAGTGAAATAAAAATGTACACTGAGTGAAACTAGCATTTTCACTGACATGCAATTTCAGCAGTGCACACAGATTTATGGATTGACTTACTCACTTCAAAGTTACTATTATAAGCATTTAAATAATCAAAATAAAATCATTATAGTAAATTCACACACATACCATACATGTACCTCTATAGCAGTGGTGACGAACCTACAGCACACACACCACAGCAGGCTGTTCGTATTATTGAAAGCTCTAAAAGTTTTGCCATCACCTTTCCATAGTTTTAAAATGAGTACACTCTACCTTTAAAATAATTTTCTATCTTTATATTATCTAAGAAGACACTAAGCTTGCTGTCTTCTAGATAAATCTTTGAAGTCTTAAGAACTTTGTGTTACATGTTATTAGGTTGCTTGATTTGAGCTCCATAAAAAAGGCTTTGACATACCTAAACACTTATTGCACCTAATTGTCCTGGTTACAATTTATATAATTTTTTAAAGAGCAGAATATATTTATTGGGAGAAAGAAAGCTCCTGTCCAAGAGAGGGACAGGAGGGGAGCCCCTGAGCGAGTGATCCCCAGGAAGTGGTCTCTTCCAGGGACTTTTATATAGGAACACCATGTAGTGAGGCGGGTCTAAGGTGGTGGAGAACATGAGAACTTGCTTAGGTGGGCATGACATGGGACAAAACTATGGTCAACCAATGAGATTACAAGCACCATTGCTAAGGTAAAATTGATTAAATCCTGGTTACTATTTAAATTTTATTTCTCTTGCTCTATTCATTGTTGCTTCAACTTATATCTAGATGTGCCCCAAAGCCTCATATACTCATAAATGGGGCTTTTGGGAATGACCATATAAAGCATATATGATACTGGAGCATGGATGTATGATACATCAGTCCACTGATTAGTTTACCATAATTCTGGATGTAGGTGATGGACTTACAAAGAGAGAGGACCCACCCAGGATGTGGGTGGCACCATCCAATGGGTTTGCAGCCTGGATGGAATCCAAAGGGAAAGAAGAAAGAAGTCTTGCTGCTCCCTGCCTGCTATGCCATGAGCTCTTCCTTCCCTGCCATGCCGCCCTGCCTTGGAGCCAGCTATCAACTGAAACTCTATAAACTGTAAGTAAAACTAAACCTCTGTTTCAACTGGTACTTATCAGATGTTTTGTTCTAGCACTGAGAAAGTAACTAACACAATGTTGGAGCTATGACAAAACAACATATGCAGATTACACTTTTAGACAAAGAAAAATATTTTTTTTCTTTTGTATTTCTTAAGGGAAGGGTCTATAGGGTATTCAGGGTCTCACTACAAGATTGGACTCATAGCGATCCGCCTGTTTACAGCCTTCCAAGTGCTGGGATTACAGGTGTGCGCCACCACGCCCAGTCTCAATTGCCATCTCAGTGTGCCCCAGGGGCTGGGCCGGCACAGCAGGCCTGGGGATCGAAACACCAGCCCCTGAACCTTCTAAGAAAAATATCATCATTCAACATAAGACTAACATACTCTAAAATTTGAAACAAGAAAAATAAGTGGAATAACCTGGAGGATAAAGAAAGAAAATTTATGTAAAATATGTTACCCCATTTTCTCCAAAACTGAAAAATATTTCTGTACAGTTGAGTTCAGTAGCTATGGTAGCTGGCTAACATGTGGCCTTTACAATAGTTCAGTGGCAATCAAGGGCTTGCTCAGCAAAGTGATTTTAAAAAATTACTTGGATGCTCTTAGGAGGTTCTTGCTGTCCAGTCAAACAGCAGCATGCCTTAGTCTAACCTCACAGATTTCTATCACCCGGGAGGTACTTGGATTGGCCTTCTAGCTTTAAACATCAGTCCTACCTAGCTAAAGTAACCCCACTTACCCCAAGTTTTGTCCTTCTCTTCTGGTTCCTCCTCCTTCCTACCAACTCATCAAACTCTCCTTTTGTAAGCTGAGAAACATTCTAGTAGCCCAGGCAGCTCAGCAAAGTTCTGCAAACCTCCCAAGCACTTCCCTCCATACTGTCCCTGTGGAAAACTTGCCAAAATCTTACTACTACTTACTTCTAGTCACATTATTTTATCTAAAAGAAAAAAACAGTATTCTATGAAAAAGGCTTAGAAAACATGACATATTATATTCCCAGTTTTGGAAATTTCCATACAAGTCCCCCAGTGAATAAATCTACTTACATTTGTTTAACTCAGTGTGGGCCTAATATGTTTGATTTTGAAGATCCTTTTCTTTATAACATCTGTTAATGTGACAAAGAAACTACATTCTGAGGAACACAGTGGGAAGCATTACAATAAAAGGACGTTAATAATCAGAGATAAAAGACAATTCAAAAGGTTCTTATAAGTAAATTAATGGCAATCAAAAGGGAAAGACTGTAAGAAAGCCACTAGGCTCTTCAAACCTTTCACGCTTAGGAGTTCATCAAAGAATTAGAAAACAATCTGGATCAGTTTTCATTATATTTTCCAATCATATAAAGCCAAGAGGAGTTGGAAAAAATATGACAGTTGTGATTCCAGAAAATTCTGACAAGGTTGGAGTTGAGTTTTATGCAAATAAATGGGAATTTAGTGAAAAAAGTATGCAAAAATCTTGAAATCCCCCAGCAAAGTCTATACAGGAAGGAATACAGAAGACACAACTTGGCAGCACTTATAAAAAAAGTAATTGGGGATTTTTATCAAAGCTAAACTCAGTTAATAGAATTACAAGACCAGAAAGAACATTACTATAATTTTAGGTGGTCCAAGTCTGCAGCATTCCGCCTGATGAAGCTCCCTTCTCCCCATCCCAAGTGCTTGCCAGACCACATCTGGCGCTGCATTCAGATCATGTATTAACACTAAGAAGAAAACAGACCAATGAAGACCTCCAAATGAACTAATGGCATTTATCCTGAAAGCAAACACAGCAAGGAGAACATTGGGTGATTTCAAACACTTGGGGACTTAGACAACGTGGCACTCAACTTGTTTTTAAGGATAAAGGGTAGAGATGCTCATAACCATTGTGTGCAAAGATTAAAGGGCATGCTTCAAAAGATCAGCAAAATTGACCTTTTAGCACTGTGTCACCAAGGAAATGCAACTATCAGGTGCAGCATAAGTCTAGGTAACCTCTGATCACCCTGCCAGCACTGAGACCCTACGATACCAGCAGAAGCCAGGCCTGGTGGGACATGTCTGCCATCCTAGCTACTTGGAAGGCAGAGGACTGTTGGAGCCCAGGAATTCCAAACCAATCTGGGCAACACAGCAAAACTCAAGCTCAAAAATAAATTAGTAAATAAAATAGGAGCAGAGGTGACATCACCCTGGGCAGACAACACTTCCAAGGACAACTCAACATGCACCATTTGGAAACAGGGACCTCAGTGATTGTGGCAGCCAGAATCTGGACACTCACTCAGGAGAGCTGACTGTTCAGTTGTCAGAGGTTTTCAAGCCTCCTGTTAAACACAGCCATCATTAAAACTTCAACAACATAAACTTATTATAAAATATATTTTTAAACATATCTAACAACACTGAAATATCTCTTCCCGATGTCACTTTAACTTGAAATGAACTCTGGTGAGATATGTGTACACTAAAAATTTGTAACTTCTTTTTAGAGTGGCTGAACACCTATGATCAGCACTCAATACTGGCAACACATTTAGTTATAAAATATTTATTAAGCTCCCCCATGTACAGTTGAGGCCATATGGAGCTGAAGGAGAAATAAGTAATCTCCCTCAAGAAAGGGGAAAAGCAGGCACAGGGAGCAGTACCTCAGCCCTCACAAGAGATTTGCCTTCTCATTAAAGTGTGGCCTGTCTACACAACAGGATATTCTGCAACCTTTAAAAGAGCAACATGACATGAATCAGTTTGTCTTGGGAAATCACCCAATCTGTACAAAAACTGTTCTGAGGCATAGAGATGCAGTACTGGGTACCATTTGAATTCAAAGGTTTGCATGTGGTACACAGGTGTATTATTTAATAACCTCAACTACACTGACACCAAACATGAAGAAGTTGCTCTTGGGACAAAGCTTGATCATGAGGCAGCAGGTGCAGCCACAGGTGGAGAGCAGAGGACAGCAGCTGGCACAGCAGCAGCTGAGAGAGAATGCTGGAGCACCCTCTGCAAAGGGTGTGACCCCAGAGGCAGCCTGTTCAGACCAGCTCAATCTCTGTTCTCCCAGAACAACCACCAGTTGATAATGTGCCTGCCTTATTGCTGGGTTCACTTTAAAGCATGCTTTTTTCTAATCTTTCTTTTATTTTCTTATTTGGTACAGGGTCTTGCCACAGCTTGGACTCATAGTGATCCTCCTGTCTCAGCCTCCCCAGTGTTGGGATTACAGGTGTGCACCACCATACCAGGTTTAGGTGGTCAGCATGGTGTTCCTGGGGTTCTGGGACCACACAGCATGTGGTACAAGAGATCAAACTCAGGTCTTTGTGCCTTCCAGGCAGGCATTTAGACTGCCGACTAAGTGTAGACTATCTCCCCAGCCCCAAAGCATACTTCTCATCTGGGAGTGATCTTACTTCCCGCCCCACCCCCAGCCAAGTGTTCCCCCAGAGCACTTGGCAGAGACCAGACATGTGTGGTTATGAAAACTAACTGCAACTAGTATTGGGTGGGTAAGGCCTAGGGCACTGGACAACACCCAGGCCAGCCCCCCAGTGACATAGAATCAGCCCAAAGCATCAGTAATGGCGAGGAGACGCCCTCCTCCACAGCCTCTCCTAGCAGGACTGGATCTCTGTTATTTACAACCAGGCAGAAGCCAGCCAACACCTAGAGACCCTGCCTTCACTAGAAAATATGGCCACAGACTCCACACCAATGTCCATGGGAGCCAGCCAACCTTCTTAAAAATAACTGCCAGGAAGGTACCCTGGGGCAGGGTCAAAAATGAAACACTTGACCTAACAACAGGCAGCGACCATCTCTCTTCAGAAAAATCACCATATTGGTGTCACCAGCATTTCTGTAAAGCATCACAATCCTAAGTAAAGAACTTTTTTCTAAGAGCTTTCACGTCTTAGAAAAAAGTGAAATTTTAAAGAATACCCTCACATACCCACTTCTCTGCATAACATGGTACTACTTTAGAAGCTGTGGTAAGTGAACTGGAATTAGGATTTCAAATACCAATTAGCATTCTAGCTTTAAATCCATTAACATTGGCCATAGTTGGTTACAAGCTATGTTTTTTTGACTTTTAATTCTCTTGGAGTCTTCAGTCTGCTTATCTGACACCATTAGTCCTTCCCAAGAGCTTAGAGCCTATTTATTTCTCTAAATAGTGTGGCACATGTCATGCGGCTGACCCCTGGTAAGACGCAATGAGTACTTTACTAGTTAATCCAATAAAAAACAATTTTTAAATACCCATATACATGGGGCCTTTCCATCCTTGCCAGAGCTGAAGCTAGGGCATACCAAAAGTCAATGGCCACCTACAATGTAATTTTTAAGATACTAATATTCAAAAATATTTGACGTTTAGAATTCACTCGTTGTTTCCTTTGTAATATGAGACTGCTAGAACAAAGGCTGCTTCTAAATGACAGTGCTTTTGGTGAAAAAGCCACCAATCACCATACAGCTTATGCATCTTTGCCTGCCTTATCAGCCATCAGCCCCTGTTCTGACTTCATCTTTCACCCTAGAATGTCCAGGCAGCTGTTTTCCAGCTTTAGCTGCTCTTCTGCCAAAATCCCAGGGGCCTCGGCCAAAAGGTGCACAGCTGTGGCAGGTAGGAGCACAGGCAGGTGTGCACAGCACCACACATAAGCAGCAGCTGAGGTAGAAAGACACCAAATGAGATGGGGACCAAATGGCCAGGACTGAGCAAATAACTCTTGGGAAGTGGAGACTAAAGCCAAAGCTGCCCGAAGCAGCAACATGTGGGAAAACAGGACAGGAATGTGATGGCAAAATCCATGGAAAATCCGAAGGAGGAGATAAGGTGCTAAAGTCAAAGCCAGGCCGGCAAAAATGACAGCACGGATTCCAGATGCAGCCATGCACGCTCACTCTGGGCAAACTGGGGCAAACACGACCTGTGGAGGACTTGCTTCTGCACACGGCAAAGGGCCCTTGGGCTGTCCTTCATCAACTTTCTCCAGGAACAATGAAGGATTTGTGACTTTCCTACAGGAAGACACTGGTTATATTTGTGAGTTATAGAACAAGTATCATTTATGAGCCAAAATTTTAAATATAGTAACTGAGTTGGTATAACACATTGTGTTCCTTCTGTTGCTAAATATACACGGTGACAAATATAAAACATGAGTATGGAACTGATTTATTCACGAGCATTTTTTCCAAATCACAATGTAATCCCTTGCAAAGTTTGTTAACATTAAAGAGTGTCTTTAAACCCTATTTTCTTAATGTTCTAGTTATTTCATATTAGACATTTTCGATGACCACTATAATTAATCAGTGCAGAAATGGGAGAATGGATAATGTAGTTGAGTGAGCATAATTACCCAAAACTCAAGGGGCAGGGCAGCAACTCTTTCTCTCACATTAGTGAAACCACTCACTGATACCTACACATAGGAATCGGAGTCTTCCAAAGTGGTTTCTACTTGAAACAAATTGTCAGACCACTTATGTAGATGACACCAGTAATACAGACTCAGCAGTCAACACTACTCCGATGGGCCTGTTATACAAAGTGCAAAAGTCCAATCTAAAAGGAGCAATCCTCTAAATAACAAGTGTGTGTATATGTGTGTGTGTGTGTGTGTGTTTGCACATGTGTGTATACATGTGTGTTGGAGATTGAACTCTGGGCCTTGTGCATGCTAGGAAAGCTTTCCACCACCAAGATACCTCCCCAGCCCTCAAATTACTGACTTGAACAGTAAGAAAATTAAATGCCGCATAACCCATAGGACAATTGGAACATGGAAGGAGATAGAGTAATAATCATTACTACCATGATTTTTTGAGCTTACTGAAAGATTGGTTCCTGCATAGTTGCTTTAGTAATATAAAACCAAAAATTGTGCTCCTGTGGAAAACTATGTATTGTCTATACTACACTTTTCCTAATTTATCAGGTTACGATCCTCTGAGAGCTATTTTATAACTATAAACTATAGATAACACCAAAACAAAAATAGCTCTTGTCTAAAGACATGCGATTTCTTTCAGACTTTTCTTGGTCACTGTGGAAGAACCCAGTCTGGCCTCCATTTATACATAAATTTCCATTTTCCTGAGCCACAAATATACAGCCTTCAGTTTTTCCTTTGAACTTGTTATAACCTATTAATAGTATCTCCTTTAACAATTTAAATAAAATCATTAAGATGTTTATTTTACTTCTGCATGGAAATCATGATTTTACCTTTGAAAAAAGTGTCTTTTTAACCATAATTTTTGAAAGAAAAAAAGATCACGTTTTGAAATCTGGGGTAGAATGTTGCTAAGTCATTATTGTTTCCTTGGTTCTGCTGCTGGGCTAAAACTAAGTACCCTTATTGCCCAGGAAACCCTGGGGCATTGGGACCTAAAGGCGATGATGAAGACCAAGTTGGGTGCTGACAGCAAGGCACTCTGACAATGAGGTAGCCCCTTTACCAAGCACCGTCCACAGAGGGATGCAGAGTTAACCTCAGGTTAATGCTCTTGCTAGAGAAGAACAGGAAGAAGAGAGCCCTACACAGCCTGGCAGGACTGGGGTCCTCGGGTCAGGCATAGGTCTTTCTTGTAGCTCCACAACACATGGCACCTGTCCACTATGCCAGCAACAGATCCCACTGGGCCATCAATGCCTGTTCCATGAGAACACTGGCATCGCTTCTCTGTCCACACATGTGTCTGCTGTGTTCATTCTTGGTTTTCAGGAATTCAACAACTTATTAATCTCATCACATCCTATAAATGTGAAAATATCGTGAATGCTTAAAAAGCTAGCAACACATGATTACAATTAAGCAAAAGTGGAGACTTGTAATAAATTTAAAATGATGAGAAAATGACATCTGATACACATAGGGGATGTATGTGATTGATTAGAAAGTTCTGTCTGGATCTTTGCTTGAGGATTGAAGATAGGATTAAGAGTTTTCTACTCAAAGAGTTGAAGGATTAAAAGAATAAAACACAATTGAGTCTAATGTGTCATGGACTCTCTCTCTCTCACACACACACGCACAAAAAAAAAAAAAATAGACCTCAGGCCTCTCAGTCCAAAGATACCTTTTGCTGGAAGAATAATCGAACTTTCAATCCCAAAAATGTCAACATATATTTTACCAACAACACATAGTATTCAGAACTTGATTGTGGAACCAAACCAATACTGAGGAAAGTACCTCAATAAGTAACTAAATGTGGAGTATTAGTTTTACCCAGAAGAAAACTCTACACAAGGGGGCCCGGGGAGATGGCTCAGTATAGTAAGAGCTTGTGCAAGGCAATCCCTGGTTCAGTCTGAGTTCAATCCCTGGTTCCGCAAAAAAATAAATAAATAAATAAATAAATAAAATAAAAGTAACTCCAAAAATTGCTTTAAAAAAAAACTCTACACAAGAACATAAAAGCCCTAGTTTCTTGATGGATGTAGTTTCGCAGGGCTACAGCTTGTTGGAAACGTCCAAATGCACAGCACGTACAGAAGGGTTAAGCCACCCTGCAGGCAAGCTGCTTCAACTCCTGGAAAACCATCAGTTTTCACAGGAACTGGGCGGCAAGTTCAGGAGGATACAGTCTATCTGGTCAAATCTCTTTTATGTAGCTCACAAAAGCTTTGTTTGGCATATATGATTTTTCCAGCCTTTCTTATTTGATCAATTTTCCCATCTTTTGCTACTTTACTGATAACTAACTGCTCGGGGAAGGCCAAGTAGCTAGTTTAAAAAATCAGAGTCTTTTTCTCTTTTAGATTTGCTTAAATTCTATAGTTTGAGACTACGTATTAAAAAGAAAATAAATTGTTCACCAAAGCCCAAAAATTTACAAGAGGCTGGGCAGTTCCATGCTATGTCCTGCAAGACAGAGGAAGTTCTTTGCTCAGCCAAACAAATGTCCACAGCCAGCTCCTTGAGTAGCAGCCAGCACTGCTGATGACAGTGACATGCACTTCCACAGGAGACACAGCCTTTCAATTTCCCTTCTGCAATGCTTGTTACTGTATCATTGTACATAGCTTCGTCCTTTCTCTATGAAACATGCTGTGTTATTCATTCACTATTGGCTAAAATATTGTTAATTTCTAGAGATTTTTCCTATTGCTTAAACAGATGCATAATTCCTGTGCTCTCTCTGGGAAAAACATGGCATGTGTACAGAATGTGTATGGCCTTTTCCTCATCATTATCCTCTAAACAACACAGCATAGCTACTATTTTCATACCATTTACATTATGCTATTATACACAATCTAAAGATGACACAGTACCCAAGAGGGTATGTGTAGGTTGTACGCAAATCCTCGACCATGAAATATTCAGTATCTAAAGATTTTGAAACCTGTGGAAGTCAGAGAACACATCTTCTTTCATGTACAGAAGCCAACTGTAACTTGGAGGTGAGTTATTTTTCATATAACATCTCCTAAACCAAGTATTGCTAGCCAAAACATTTAACTGTTGGAAACAAATATATTGAAAAGAGATGGACTGATACAACTTGACGATGTAGTGTCATAAGAACACATGGAATTAAGTCCTAAAAACTCAAATTTTAAGAAGACACAAGAAACTCATTAAAAGTGTAATTTGGGGCTGGAGAGATGGCTCAGTGGTCTAAAGCACCTACTTAGAACAAGCTTAGCAAAGCATCAGGGACCGCGGTTCGATCCCCCAGCACCACATGCCAGCCAGCCCCGCCCCCTGGTGGGCTGAGCTGGCCACACACACACACCACACTCTCTCTCTCTCTCTCTCTCTCTCTCTCTCTCTCTCTCTCTCTCTCTCTCTCTCTTTCAAATAAATTTAAAAAAGTGTAATTTGAAGGCTTAAAATAAATGACTAAAACACTGATGGGGTATTGATGTTGGGTTTCTAAAATACTGTGGCACTCTGAGTGACACACTTTGTGTACCCAGTTTTCCTTGGTAGCACAATAATTATATCTCCTCCTTTGCTGGAATACTATGACTCCTTTGAGACAACTACTCTGTCACTTTTTTATTCTATCCATTTTAGTAGATAATTTAACTTCCACCACTTCTAGTACTGCTTCTAGCCCAGAATTTTGAAGATGAGGTCTATGCCGACAAATGGAAGGTATCTGTAGACAGAACAGCCATGTGACCCTGGAGATTGGACTTTGAGCAACTCTCCTCTGTCCTAAGAAATCCCAGCATTCTCTGGAAATGTGCAAGGGGTCTCTCAGGAAAAAGACAGACAGTGGAGAGAAAGAGTGCATGGGATTTTGGTCTCCAGCCCCCTAACCTCTAAAGTGAATTAGAGTGCTTAACACTGTATCTAATTTGATGAATTAGGGTTTCTCATGCTATTTCATTTTTTAAAAATTTTAGCCTTTATATGAAAAGTTGTAAAACCCTTGAACCGCTGGACTTGATTCTAAGACTTATCTTAACTTTAATATGCTAGGTTTACAACTTCCTTGGAATATTCAGACAAAGGAGAGAGAGATGAGAATATTAGTGTGTATCGAAATGGGCTCTAATAAAAATTCTCAAGCAGCCAAGTGTTTGGGTGTTCATTATAATCACCAGGGACTTTGAGAGACTCAGAGCTGCGTAAGTACAGACCACAGCCCATGCCATGGTGCTCAGAAATGAGGCAGTGCACGCAGTCATGGCAGGAGCCCACCAACCAGTCAGCATGTGCCAGGACCTGTCCCCAACAGTCACCTGACCCAGCTCATGTTGATAACCATACTAGAATAGCAGTTATTTATGGGGCTTATTTCATTTGAACTTCATCTCCTCTGACTTTGTGTCCCAAATCCTTCAGTAACAAAATAACTTCACTATCCCAAAGTGCATCTTGGATCCCTAGTACTTGTCAGCATGTCTGGCCCGACTTTAAAGTGAAAAGATTAGTTTGTGTGTGTGGTTTGGGAAAATTACTTTTATCTTCTGATCACAGTTGATTTATAGGGCACAACTGAAGTTTCAGAATGCCTCGGAGGGTCATGCACACAGCTCACTTTCAACTGCTCCCAGAATTGACCTACAGAAATGGTAGTCAAGACAAATGTCAATTTTCCTGACATATTTAATGGTAACATGCTAAGGCTCACAAGTGAAGCTACCATAGAAATTTTTCTGCTTCCCTATGTCCAGAAACACATAATAATAAGAACTCGGACAGAGCAGGCTTTCTAAGTATGGTGGTAGGGAGATAGATAGGACTCTGAGAGATTCGGGGGTGGGGTGAGCATTGCCTTTCCTCATACTCGCATCCCATGGCTTCTTTGGGGGAAGACAAAGTAGACTGCCCCAGCCCAGCTACTTCTAGTTAGACATATTCTGGCTTTCAATATTCTAGAATGTACAAACTAGAGATGACTACAACACATTCAATTTACTTAGCCACTTGACCCAAATGTATAAATGGTATTTAAAAATGTGCTGACTGTATCCAAACACAAGAACAAAAATGTAATGCCCAGAAGACTAGCTCTTCTAACATCTAAATTATTATTATGCAAATGAACAGACACGATTTGGGCACTCCTGGCACAGGAGGAGTCATACATTACTAAGTCATATATTACTGACTCGTACATTAGTAAACATGCCTTTATGGCAAAGACAAGTTTAGTGATACTATTAAGGGGCAGAATATGAGGGAAAATAAGAGATTCATTGCAACTCTCATACATGGCAACTAAAGCTAAAATGGAATCTCTAGAGGCAACATCAGAAGCATAGCAGCAATTCCACACAACTCTAGAGTCCAAGAAATTACAAAATGGAAGTGCAAACACTGTCCCAAATTGGTACGTTTAATTACATTTGTCTCATCTGTTCTACTGTTGGAATGTTAGGCTCCACTCCAAGCTATGAATTTACCTGCTAAACGGCCTCATTGCTTGACTGATATAAAGGTACAATTTACAATTCTAGGCTCTTTGAAGTATCTTAAAGCTTATGGGATTTTCTAGTCTTCAAGATGAAGAAAGTAATAGCTTCCTCTCCCAAATTGTTTCCATTGAAACAGAAGTCAAGGAATAGAAGTCAACTAGGGATCTCACTGGAAAGAAGCTGGAGAGAAGGAAATCCTGCTGTTCAGCTCAGTTCCTCCTCCTTGTGGTCACAAAGAGGACATGCCTGTCACCAAGCGGTGTTTCCTTAAGGAATCAAATGCCTTAGAGGTGACTGGAAGGAAGCAATGATGCCCATAGAGAGGGCCCAATTTGTAGGTGATTTCCACTACAACCTTTCACTCTTCTGCATTTTCCTCCTTTTAAAAAGTCAGGTTTTAAAACAGTATTTTTGATTAGAAGATTGCTGATCAAATTGCCAAAACAAGCAGTAACTATCGATGTCTAAAACTTAGGCATGCACATGCATAACAGGCATTTCAGCACAAAATCATCAGGATCTGGGTGTTAAATACCGAGATGCATCAGACCACGGCCCAAAACTTCACTCATCTCCACCAACCAGAGAGGGTGGGGATGCTGCTATGTTTAACCATCACATACTGGGCTTCAGCGTGCAGCCTAAACTGACTCATACATTGTTTTCACATCCTCGGCTTCCATCAAACCACCAAGTAATGTTTATAACATGGTAGGATGGAACTAAGATATTTTCATGATAGGTTGGGGATAGTTTCCACTCACGATAACAGATTGATGTTATTTGAACGTCTAGCAAGTTTCCCCTTCGGCAGGAAATGCCCCCCTGGGTTGCAAAGCAGTCCAGATTCTGGCTTGTTTCCCCACCAGCTTGCTGCCTAATTCTGTGGATGAGACATGTCTTCCCCTGCCTGACATTCAGATATTGTTTTGGTTGATGCCATGTAGCTGGTTTTGCACAATTACGAAGCAATCAGAAGCACAGCAGGTTATTATGGCCTCCTACACGTTCTCTGGATGAACTAGAAGAGTTCATCAAACCTCTTGCTGAATCTATACACTTCTCTTCAAAAATCCCCAGCTGAGGCAAGCACAGAATCACTAACATAAGAAAGAGAAATGGAATATTTGAAATAACATCTTCTTAATGACTCAGACAAGAGAAAGTAAGAACAGTGCTCCAAGAGGCCATTTGTCCTTGGTCCTTTGGGTAGTAGGGCATTTTGTCAGCTGTCACTACTGGACAACTAAACGTACTACACCCAAATTGTTATATTCATATGACTGGAACAGTTTCACATGCATGCACAGAGGCATTCTAAGCTGCATTGTTGTTTGGCCTTCCAAGAAGGTAATGTCTTCCATTCCACTCAAGTAACATTTATAGTATTTCATTCTTCTTTTCTTTGCACAAACTGCTTGCATGTCATCTTATATAACTGAACATTACCACCCCCTTACTGGATGTACTCTTTCCATTGCTGTGTGACTTGATAGGGAAAAATGCATAGTATAAGTGAAAAATCTATGTTGATAGGAAATACAAGTTTATGTGATAAATCTATGTTAGCAAAGTAGTTCTAGGCTGCTGGTTTTTTTAATTGAACCCAGGGCCTTTGAACCAGCTACGTACCTGGCCCATCATTTAGAGACAGTGTCTTGCCAAGTTGCCCGGGCCAGGCTCATTAAAGCCTCTTCTTAAGCCATAGAAAAAGGTGTTCCAACTCAAGGCCATGATTAACATTCATTTCTACTCCTAATGGACGAAAAAGTGCCTCAAAGTCAGTCACCTGCTCACATTATGAAAAAGAGGTACTTTTACTTCCATTTACTTCATATATCAATCATTTTCATATACTTAGAGGGTAAATAAGGACCTCAGCAAACATCTAGCATGCTTTTTTATCTCTAGCTGACCTCTAAGCATATGACTGCCTATGCTACCTTTAATGATTATCACTGAACAACAGTGGCCAGGTTCATGGTTCAGAGGCTAATACCCAAATGGCAAATGTCTCCTGTTATTCAACCTAAACTTATTTTCAGGAATAAGCAGAAGAGCAAGCCATCATCCCCCTAGCTACATCACCTTCTATGAACTGTGTCACTTGTTTGTCCCATTGTGGCTGTAGCTCCGCCCCACCAGCTACCAGTGTACCTTCACCTACCCATTAACTCTTAGAAAGCCAGAAGTCAAGTGAGGCTACTCAAATCAGCTTGTTATCCACTTCTAGAGCTTTCATTTTTCATCAGTCACTACTTTTTCTCCTTTTGTGAATTTCTAAAAAGGTACTCCACCTTTTCCTATGTCTTTTTTAACTAGTATTTACAGAAGTGGAAGGGATTTTGGTCATGGGCTCCAAAGCACACTACTATTATTTTTCTTGCTTATGCCTTGCCACATCTGTGAATTTGTGTTACTGCTAAATATCAGCCTCACTAAAGTGGGAGCTCCATGAGGCTGGACACCAAGGCTGCTCATTCGTGAGCACACTCCCAGTACCTGGCACAGTATCAGGCCAACAGATAGCGGCAGACTCATTTGAGCCAGAGAACTAACAAAGGTCTTTTGACATCATTGCCCAGCACTCTTTGGAAACATGAAAAACTTTGTAAAGGCCATACCTGGGCAGGACCTGTCCAAGACTGTGTAAGATGTTAAGGACAAAGCTGAGATTACTTTGAATCCTTTATTTCCCACACACATGCTCCATCTGGCCCACCCAGAGGCTACACTACTGGGGAGAACAGCACTGAAAACATTGATCTAAACATCTCTGGGTTGGTTGCCTGATACCCCTTGTTATTTATCAGGGGGATCATGGAATCTCTTCCATATTCTTGGTGTTCACACACTTTATGTAAAACTCTAAGAACAGAACCCAAGACAAAGTTTTACAGCCATTGCAAAGAGCCAGCCGATTCTCTCCTATGAAGGTAAAATTTTACGAGGTCAAATAACCAATATCAGCTATTTATCCATAGCTCAGTGACTGTTCAATACAATATCCTTTTTGATGATATATAAAGGCTTTTGTAGGATATTATTTAGAGTTTCTTTTAAAGCAAATAGAGTTCTCTTTTAAAATAGAGTTCCTCTTGAGCTCAGAAAAAAAAAAAAGAAATGTGGATTATCAAGGGGGACACAATGATTGAAACTAGACTGTAGTGACAGGTGCCCAATAATAAATTTACTATTAATGTTAAGATCAGTAATTATAAATTGTAGTCCAATGAATCATTTTGGAAGTCTGAAAATGATTCAGATAATTAATCTACTTTTTGTAAATTACAAAGTATTTATGAAATTTAAGTTGGCATTAAATTTTTTTTTAAAAAACCTTTTACTATTCATGCTTTTTTCTTTTCTTTTGGCAATACCAGGGATTGGACACAAGGTCTGCACAGGCCAGGCAAATACTCTACCACTGAGCTACATCCCCATCACTTTTCCTTCTACTTTGAGACAGGGTCTTACCAAGCTGCCAAGGCTAACTCCAAATTTGCAGTCTTCTTGCCTCATTTCTCAAGCCTCAGAAGCATGGGTGTGCAGCGTCACCACACCATGCCTTCCTCCTCCTCCCATGCTTCACTCAAAGTGTCAAAAGTGCTCCCTGTAATTTTTGTAAAAATAACTTTGGGTACGAATATAAATATCTATAAAGCACCAACCTTCATATAGCAGTAAAAGACTAATGAGTATGATTATCCATATGAATGATCTATGGGTATATTTACTTCATTAAGCTTAGTATTTTATCAAAGACCTACCATTCATAGGGCATTGTGTTCTGAGCAAGTTACACATTAATCTCCTGGCCTTAGTTTCGCCATCTATAGAGTCAAGGAGCACCTAAGAAAAAGCATACCACTTAGTACTTAATGCATACTAATGTGCCAGGCCTTTTACATTATCACCCTATGGAAAAGATATTATTAGCAGGTTAGGCAGGTTGGGGGAATTGGGCCAGAAAGAAGTTTGCTAATTTTACTAAGGTTACACAGTTATTTTTAGTAGCAAATTCATGATTCCAATCCAGAATTATCCAGCTCCAAAATCAACATTCTCCAATCCTCCATAGACTCTGGTCTTTTGATTTCTTCAGGGGCAGCATGAGTCCTGACCTTTAGTATATTAGTCACCTGGAGTCCCAGATTCCTCATCTATAAAAGGAGATTATTAGTACTTAACTCCCTAGGTAGTTTTATGAAAATTTAAGAGTGGATCTGCTACAATTACGAGGCTTGCAGTGAAGACTTTATCATCCGTCTCCCGCAGAAGTTCCTTCCTGTGTATATATTGCAAAAATCTATAAATTTTATAATTTCCTTGTAACCTACCTGGATAAGCCTCTTTGGGACAGAGATCTAGCAAAAGTGATTACAGTGAACCCAAACAACGCGGCTTTACTTCTCAGCTATCAAGTCCTTGGCTCTGTGGCAGTGACTGTCAACAAGAGTGTCAACTTCAAGGGGTGGGCATCTGTCCACAGGAACTGAGCTGTGGTCACAGACTTGCCTCACTCTGCCCCACCAACAGATGTCTGGGTGACAACTCTTAGTCACTGCAAGCCAAGGGTAGAGCCAACCCTGGTGGGAAGTGCTATATCTCCTCTCTAATCCTCTTGGCCCGCCTGTTCATTCCCTACAACAATACCTCACTAACCACACTTCAAAATTCCTTGTTTTCTCCAGGACACTACTATCAACAGAACACCTCTATTCTGATGTGTCTGGTGAGTCCACAAGCAGAAAGGAGTGTGTCTATAAGCATCGTCTACCATCGAGAAGCCTGTTTGCTTCTGTGTCTTAGAAGGCACGCCCTCAAAGGTTACCTTGCACGTAGCCAGGTAAAAACTGATGTGACGTGGCGCTCTAGTGGTGGCAAGAAAGTAAAGCAGTTGTTACACAAGAAAAAAAAAGCCAAGAAAAAACACCATTTATTATTAATTATCAAGTTCAAATGAATAATAGTTCCAAATAATCATCTTTGGTAAACTGAATGGAATTGTTTTCTTCCAGATTACAAGTTAGACTTCAATAACCAGCCCACCTTTGACATCATGAAGCAGTAATATCTCCTCAGAAAATAGACCTCAGGGTCATGGAAGTCACTTTTCTCCTTTCTACCAAACTTGTTTAGCCTCCTATCGAACACCAGTTATGTTTCAGATAGATAGCAAAAGAACTTTATATGAAAAAAATGCTAGGCTCATGAAAAGGGAGCTATCAAATGGTTCCTCTTCTAAAGAAACTTAGGCCATAAATAAAAGTAAAATAAAGGAGATGTGGAGGAAACAAAAAAGAAGACTGGTTGGAGATGTGGGAAGGTCAAGGGATCAAAACTGATCAAGATATGCTATGTACATGTACCAGTTCCTCAACATTAAGCATAGCCGTTATGTCTTGCATACACTCATCATAATTTTTAAACGCTGGACTCCAGTGGTATGAGTGTGAAGTCTTGTACTTCCAACTCTCTGGGGAATTTAAATAAAAGGCTATCATGAGTTAACTCCTGTACTAGGAATGCCTTTCTTGAATACTCAACTTTGGATATCTTTCCAGCATAAAACAACCAAAAATGAGATCCACAATGTCAAATGTAAACATTTTATTTTCCTGTTAACTAATATGTCTTCTCAATCAAAAGAGTTCAATGAAAAACTATGATCAACAGAATATAAATAGTACTTTTTTATGCCGTACAACTTAGAGTTGTTACGGTATTTTAAATTTCTAAGCATGATTTAGGTATATGAAAACAAGTTATCATGTGAGGAAATAAAATAATAGAATACAAGAAAATAAGGAACTGGTCTTTCATATCCTGTGCCACTTTAGAATGGAAATATGCTCTAAGAATTGCGTCTTTAGATGATTTCATCACTAGACAAACACCACACCATACACATATACAAACTAAGGTAGCCTGATGTCCTGAGTCCACAACCACCATCATCCATGTAGCTTGTGAATCACTGGAACATCCTTGTGCAGCCCAGGCCTATACAAGTCCCTAAGAACCATATCCTTGACCATTAAAGAAAATGTAAGAGACTCAGTCTCTATACATAATGACAAAAGAAACTAAAGTGTTCATAAATGCATTAACATTATTTATCTGAAACACCTCAAGAGCCATCGGGTTTATGGCTTAGATCACAGAATCTATCTCCAGGTGATTATCAAGCCTCAGAGAACTGTGAACGAAGATTTAGCGATTCTGGGGAAAGGGATGTGATTCACAGTTTTCTCTTCTCTGTCCTGCTATTATGCTATCATTAATATAGTTCTCTTAAACCACCCAGAAAAAAAAATGGTAAAAGTATGAGCCTTTTCTGAGAAATCATTAAGGAGAGTTTGTAACATAAAGCTCAAGATACAGAACTAATGTCCTTTTAGTCTTCATCTTTCACTATGGAATAGTAAAGAGAATTTTTTTGATAGAGTGGACGATAAAGCACAGCAGTTAGGTGTTTTCTAACATAATCATGTACCACAGGATAAACAGAAACATGCATTAGTGCAACATTACCAGAATCTAACAATTCTACAGTCCTTTTCACCAGACATTAATTTCATTAAATTGAAGAATATTCACAGTCTGTGAATCTAAGCCTTTGTCTTTGTACATCATCTTGCCCCTATTTTCCATGGTAATTCTCTCCATCTCTTTTGCTTTCCCTACCAGACCTTGGTATGCTGCTTACAATAATATCTGAGGCTTTATTTGCCATCCCTTTGACTGAGACATGTTGATTTTATTAAAGCAAGTTGGGTCTGTGTTCTTTCTTTACTGCTATTACAGGTAGACTTGACAGACACAGGACTTTTGATTTCAAATGCACTGCTATGGAAGAGACCTTGTTAATAAGTTCCATTTTACCTGCTGGGCAGTTACACTCTGAAGGTGCTTCTCTTGCGATTCTTATTTTAGCCATATGTTCATAGGATTTCTGTAGGAAGAAAAGAGGCATAAACAGTCATCAGTAGCACAGTAGAGGAATGAATTCCTTGGGGACTCTGGCCACATGCCTGATTCACCAGCATTTCAGAGCTTGCATGACTAACATTTACATATGTACTTGGACCTTAGTCAAAAGGTAACTGTACCCAAGCCCTAAAAAAAGAAAATGACCAGTGATAGGGTAGCAAGATTGCTGGATTTGTCTGCCATCTTTCTCCATTCAGCCCCACTACCCTCTCCCTTGGCTGGCCTACACATAAGCAGTCAATGCCAAAACCTGGCACTAATTTGTGCACTTCTAGGTAAACTGAGACCCAGCAACAACAGCCACTCTTTTGTATATATTGTGCCGCTGCTACTGCCAAACAGCCTCTGTTGAAAAACAAGTTTCAACATTCCCCAACTCTCCCCTAAAGCCACCCTTAAACATCATGCAGATTCCTTTCAATTCTCACCTCCAACAGCTCTGCGTTCACAAGTACCCAGCGTTGCACCAAAAATAAAGCTACTTTGTAAAATTTTTAAACTTTTAGTATGAAAAGGCTCAATGGGTGAAAATGTGGATTTTAAATCACATATAGGATTACTTCACTCTTAAGAGCAATTGCCTTTTGTGCATTAATAACACCTTTAACTCAAACCTCCATATAAGACGTGAAGCATTTAACAGATGCTATCTCTGCAAGGAATATTGTCCATACAACTGAGAAAGAGTCACATGAGACTCCAGAAAACTAGAGACAGAATGCCCCCTGCCATCCTGGCCACTTTTCCTCCCCTTCACCCTTCCATGTACGTTTAGCAGACAAACGTTAAGTTGGAGCGGGGACGATGACAGACTTAGTGGTGTCAAGAGACATGCATTTGTACAAACACCCACCACACACGCCTGACACAGCTGCACACAGGCAAACCAGGTGTGCACACATAGGAGCTCTCAGGCTGCTCCTGCATCCAGACTCCTGCGGAACATGTTACCCACGTGCAAAATACCCCAGTCTCGCACACCTGAGCCAGAAGGCGCTCCACTTTCTCCTGCACTATAGCCTTCAGCTGATCCAGGGTGTCGGGCAGCAGATGGATGGAGGGTGCACCTTTGGCGGATTCCAACGCGGCGACCCTCGCCTGGAGGTCACAGGTTTTCACCCCGAGGTACAAACAAGAAGTCAGAGCAACCACGGACAGGAGGGCAGCGAGGGCGGCGCACGGGGGCGCGGCGCGGGTGCAAAGCCGGGCTGGGGGCTCTGCTGACCCTGGCTCCCGCGCCGCGCCCTTTCCTGCGGGTTTTTTCGGCAGCATCGCGGCGGGGGTGGCGGGCTGGGCTGCGCCTTCCCCCTCGGACTCCCGCGGGGATCTCAAGAGTAGCGCAAGGACGATTTCTGCGAAGTTCGTTCCTGCGACTGCAGGCGCTGCGGCGGACCGACGCGGGCTCAGAGTGGGGACCGGCGTACGAGGAGCATCCTGCGGCGCGGGACGAAGGGACACACGCGCGCCGCCCACCTGGCGGGCCGGGACACCCGGACCTGTTGCTTCGCTTACTTCGCTTATCTCTGTTGGCCGAGATTTGTCCACGCGAGACCTGTGTCCCACCTGGATGCAGGTCCCAGGGAGCGCAGCCCACGAGGAATGGCTAAGGGCACTGGTAGAACCAGGATGGCCCAGGAGTGAACGCAAGGACCGAGGCTGCCCGAAGCGTCTCTAGCTCTTCGCGCTAGTGAGTCTTAAATACCCTCCGGGATCCTGGAGCGTGAGTGCGCGAGGACGCCCCGCCCAGGCCCCGCCCCGCCAATGGCCTGATTAGCATAATATATTCACCTTCGCCCCACCCTCCCTGGATCCCGAGGGGCGGGAGCGGCGCGGGAGGTCCGTTATTAACATAATATATGCAAATACTGTAGCCGGAATAGCGGTCCTGATTGGACAGGAGCTCGGCGCCCCTCCCCCAACACACCGAATAACTTCAGCGTCCGGGATCGCCAGAGCTGGGGGGCCGTAGTGGGGTACGCGGAGCAGGACTGTCCGGCCCAGCCCAGCTGGAAGCCCCCACCGCTGCATCCAGCAGTGCAGTCAATCGCCCCGGCCCTTCGGCCTCTAATAACGCAGTCCCGGGACCCTCCTCCCTTGGTCAGACCTTGCGCGGCCGCCCCCGCCCAGCCGTGTGCTCCGGGTCCGGATGAGGGTGCTAATGCATTTTCCTGACTCCCTGCTTTGTAGGCTTGAAAAAAGGAGTGTTGGGGCACTCGCATTTCTCCGGAATTAGAAAAGGACTGAAGAATGAGGTCAATTTTTCCCTTTCTCTGTCTCTCCTGTGCGATTCCCTCTGGGTCAAGTTACAGAGTCTCCAGAGGAATTTTTCCAAGATGCCAATAAGTAGCATTTTGCATCTATTTGACGGTGGGGGAACACGTAATGTCAGAGAGGACTCCATTAAGCTCAGACGGACGGCTTCCTCCTAAGAGATAGCACTTATTCTCCTGCCCCTTAAGCTAACCTTAAGTCCTTGCTCCTCATTTTAAGCAATCTACAAAATCCTGCACCGAGCTGATCCTCCACACAGTGTAAAGATACAGAACTGCTGGGTACAAGAGTGAGGGGATTCCAGCAATATCCTGAAGGGAAAAAACAGACACCACGCGGTGGGGAGACTGAATTTTGCTAATTTCAAAGCCATACTTGCTTACATTTGTATTACATAGCGGTTCATAAAGACCCAGAACATCAGTCACCTGCACACATTGAGATCCGGAGGACCCCAGCCCGGGTCTCTTAGTCCAAAGCTGCTAGGACCAGAGCGCGGCACGCTAAGGGAGCCCTCCCAGTGACTTCACTGCAAGTTGAGAGCCCACTGGTATAACACTTTACAAAATACTTCCGTGCCTTCTTAAATTTGAACCTCACAACCCTGTGAACCAAATGAGTCACTGTGCCTGTTTTATATATAAACAAGTCACATTTTATCACAAATAAATATATTTCCACGTGCAGAACCCGGAACCCTGGGCAACCCGTGCCAGCCACAGAAACCCAGCTTGGTGTCACACTCCTGTAATCCCAGCGCTGGGGAGACTGAGACAGGACAATCACTACGAGTCTAAGGTGCATAGCAAGACCCTGTATCAAATAAATAAAAGATTTAAAAAATTAATGTAGTTCCAATTATGGGACCCAAGCAATGACCATAGATTTATCTGTGTCTGTGTGTGTTGATTTAATCCAGGACTTCATTCCTGCTTTGTCACTGAGCTATACCCCCAGCCTGCTGCAAATGTTTTAATATGTCATCTATTTCTGATTTTCCAGCCTCCTCTCTAACCTTTTCCTGCAAAGCTTTTTCTCTGCCTGCCCTCTGAAATCTCTTGGGCCCTGTCGGCATCTCCTGCCCTCCTCTCTACCACACAGCCTCGCCATCCCAATGCCCCATTGGCATCTTTACACTGAGGAGCACACTCCAAACCTCTGAGGCCTAGCCCTACAGAGTCACCTGCCTGTGAGCCCCACCACTCTCATGTCCCACTCAAAACTGCAGCTTAATCTACATCTACAATCTACACCTCCAAATTCTGCTGTTTTTTCCTGTTTCCCATCTCAGCATGGAGCTGCCATCCATCTAGGATCTCTAAGCCATGAAAAACCACAGGTAGGTCCTACCTCCTCCCCTGCCCACCTCTTCTTCACTCCCTGAGTTCCTTTGATAGGTCCCATTGCTGTTAGGATAAAAGCCACACAGCTTGCAAGCCCCTCACCTCTGCCACTTGGTGCGTGGCTCCTGTACATTCTCCCCCCTTCCTCCCCAGCTTCTATGAAGCACAGAGACAATGAAGAACATTTACTTTGCACAAAGCACCACTCTTACAATTTCAGTAGAAAAGCCCTTTTCTACCCTGACAGTGCTGACAGCAGATTACATATTTAGCTTTCAGGGTGATGCTCATAGCATGCTTGGTGGAAACTGGCTACGAGAAAGTACATTACTAACTCATGTGTGTGCTTAGAGCGATCAGATCTTAGTAGAGAGATAGAGTTGGAATTTGTGGATTTGAGACTTTTATCCAGAGGATTAGATTTGCTTTATGTCTTTGGTGGGCACAATACCTCAGAAATGTACCAGCCGTTAGCACTAAGGTTTCAAACCCCAGTAGAATCTCTGCATCAAGCACAAAGAATGCGTGGATTAACAAAGCTCGGGGGGCTTGAACCTGTGTTGGTCTGCAGATTCATTAGAGCACAGTTGTTATTTCGGCTTCTATGTGGAGAAGGATTCAGAAAAGGTAAAAATAGCACGTAAAAATGCTACCGTCCAGCTGACTCCAATTTGCCTACAACTGATAGCAATAGTTGTAAAATGCGAACAGCTGGTTGAAGAGCAGGTATGTAGGGGGTGGGAAATAAAAGCAATCCCTACCACTGCCTGTGTTCATGGCTCAATCTCCAAGCCTATGAATATGTCATGAAGATGTTACCTCACTTGGCAAAACAGGTTTGCAAAGTTAAGGGTCTTGAGATAAATACTTTTTCTTCAATTATATGGGTGAGTCCAGTGGAACCACCCTTAAATAAGGGGTAGGGGAACAATGACAACAGTGTCAAGGAGCATAGTGACGAGAAGCCCGAATTTGAAGATGCAAGGGTCACAAGTCAAGGAATGTAGGAGGGTCTAGAAGCTGGATAAAGAAGGGCACAAGTTCTCCCCTGGAACATCCAGAACGAAGGTGTTATGGCTTGGATCTAGGTGTCCCCCAAAGCCCCATGCACTCACAGGTGGGACCTTTGGAAGGGGAATGGATTAGGAGGGTGGCATAACTGACTTGCTGGTAGAAGGTGGGGTCTGGTTGGAAGAGGCAGGTCACATGGGCATGGTCTGGAAGGATCTCTTCCCAGCTCCTCCTTTGACCCCTTGCTTCCTGTTTACCGTGAAGTGAGCAGCTGGCTTCTGTCAGGCCCCTCTGCCATGCTGTCTTACGTTGGAGTCAGCCAACTATGTACTAACATCTCTGCACACAAAGAGCCATAGTAAACCTCTCCTCTTTGGAATTGCTGGTGTCAGGTAATGTGTTTCAATGTCCAGGAAAGTGGCTAAGACAGAAAGCTGCCAATACCTTGACTTAGGACTCCTGACCATCAGAACCATAATAAGCTGGCGGCAAGTCACTAAACTTGTGATAACCTACCAGTTACAGCATCAAAGGGAAACTAATATAATCAAAATCACAAAAGATCAACCTTCATCTGCTACCTCATTATGAGTGGTTGTGGAACACTCCCCAGCTCTAATGTCTTAGAACTCAAGTAGACACTAGAGTAATAAATCTCATCTCTGAAATACTTCTGCATGTCTGTCCCATGGCTACCCTCCCAGGTAAGCACATCTCCTCTCTCAACATCTCCTCTTTCATCATGTAAGATTAGAATGCCCTCTATAGAGGTGTATTAAGCTGAACATGGTACGTTCTATTTCATATATATATATATATATATACTTTAAAATTAATTTAATATTTTAATTTTTTTTTAATTTTGCCAATGATTCTTTTGTTATTAGTATATGTAATTGCAACAATGAAATAACACAATGTAAAGAAGGAGGAACATCTTCTCTCTGTTTCTTTTTCTGGTGTGATCAATGCCGGGAGCTACGCAGACCCTGTGTGCCTTACTCTTTCCTCTTAATGAGGAGGTTCACCCATGTTCTCAAGCAGAATCACAGACCAGCACTTTGCAATATCTTCTTTTCTTTTTCTTTTTTTTTTTTGAAATTGTCCAAAACTTATTGTAAAGAAGAACATTAAGGCATATACATAAAAAATATTAGCCATAGAAGAACAAAATTAAATAGCATCTTATTCCACATTAGAAAGAAAAAAAAAAAAAGGACCAAGTGTGTAAGAAACTAGACTAATTACAGGACTGAAAGAAAAGATCTGTCCTCTTTGAATTTTATACTTAGCAAACATACCTTTGAAAACTAAGATTTTCTAGTTATACAAACTTGAAATATTTTAATACCTCCAGAAGTAGCACATAGGAAATAACAAAGAGCATAATTCAAAAGGCAAGAGAAGTTCCAATATGCTCCTAGATAAACAATAAAGAGCTCTCAATATGATAGTTATGCAGGACTATATAATATATTTTAGATGAACCCTTATTTAAAGGTCATTGAAGATTTCTATGAAACAATACCAATCTTATGTTGGGTTATACACGTATTTTTTTCATATATATGTGTGTGTATGTGTGTATAAAAGACAGGGAAGAAGTAATATAAAGTCAATAGAAAATGGAAATATACTTTTTAAAGTTTCTAATACTAGGAGAAGATATCACATGATGTCTTTTAAATAAATTATAAGTCAAAGATATAGTATAAATCTTAGAACAAAAATTAAGATTAAGCAATATTCAGAAAATTAAATACTAATTAATTAAAAAATTAAGTGTTTCAAAACAATTGAACTAAGAAAAAGTTTTCATGATAGCAAAGATGTACTAAGAGTAAAACATAAGATAAATACTGGAATGGCAAATAAATGACCAGCACTTCTAACAGTTTAAGGATAAGATATCGCACAAAGTTTTAGTGTGTTGTGGACATGCATAATGCCCATGACAGTTACTGGTGGCCAGGCCTCACTTGTGGGACTGAGCTACAGCTATTTCTTTGAAATCCACCCTGTAGACTCAGGTGGAATCATGACCCACAGGGTGGAAGAGAAGTCCATTTGTAGAGTGTGCTGATGGAAATATTTTGCTGCTGAACACAAAAGAATAACTGAAAGACTACCATTGTATATCTCTTATTCTCCTCTGTTTAATTTTTTGCTCTATTTGGTGGGTTCTTTCCATTCTCAATCATGGGACTGTGATCAATTTGCTCCCTCTCTAGAACATCATTTAGTAGTCTGTGTAGGCTTGGCTTTGTCGTCATGAAATTCTTTAGTTGTTCTTTGTCATAGAGGTATTTCACTTCTCCATTATACTTGAAAGATAGTTTTGCAGGATAGATCAGTCTGGGTTGGAATTTGTTTTCTTGCAAGACTTGAAGTGCTTTGCTCGATGCTCTTCTTGACTTGATGGTTTGTGAAGAGAAATCTGCCATTATTCTGATGGGTTTTCCTTTAAATGTGATCTGTTTCTTTTCTTTAGCGGCTTTTAGTATACTGTTCCTATGCTGAATTTCTGGGATCTTGATTATTATGTGTCTGGGTTTGGTTTTAATTGGGTTGATGTTATTTGGAGTTCTATATGCTTTGGTTACTGAATGTCAGATTGTGTCCCCATATTTGGGAAGTTTTCTGCTATTACTTCTGCCCATATTCTTTTTACATAATTTGTATTAACTCCTTCCTTCTCATTGATGCTTATTAGTCTCACATTGTTCATCTTTGCATCGTCTTGCAGGTATTGAATTATTTTTTCCTGCATACTAGTTGTTTTTAAGAGATCTTTTCTTACTTTTTAACTAGCTGCCATGGTGTCTTTAAGGTCAGAAAGTCTATTTTCACTTTCACTCAGTTTTGCCATCTTGTAATTGAGGTTTTAATTTCCTGTACATCACTTTGAATCTGTTTCATACATTATATTTTTTTCCTACATTGCTTATTCAGGGATTCCATCATTTTTATATTCTGCTCTATTTTTTGATTGGTATCTTCTTTAGAAGCATTTAGTGATTCTTTGATTATAGTTGTCACTACATTTTTTAATTCAGAAATTATTTCTGATCTGATTTCCTCTATACCTTTCTGCAGTTGATTCTTTACTTCCAATGATATTATTTCAGAGATATCAGGTGTGTGATTTCCAGTTTCCTCAGTGCTAGTGTCTTCTGCATTTGTAGTGGGTGGACTCGGGGTCTGAGACTGCATTTTGATCCTTCTCTTTGTCATTTTCTACAGCACAGTCTTCTGACCTTTGGTGTAGAGCTTAGATAGAGTTATTACCTTAGCACCAGGCCTGGATCTACGAAGTTCAGATTCCTCCAGGTGAGTGTTGCTTGGATCTGGCTGGGGTCTGGCTACTGTGCTCCACTTCTTCCTGCTGCAGCCATTGGAGTTGAGCCCTTTGTGTATCTCTGGCAAGATGTTCTGCTCCTGAATCAGCTGGGTGGGTCTTGCCTCTAACCTCTTTTCAGAGAGTTCTGCTATAGGGTTCTATGCTGGGCCTGCACTCCTGGGTCTATTCAGGATCCAGAGGACCCAGGCTGTCTCCGCATTCTGTTTCTTAATGCCTCCCTTTGGCTCAACTCAAAAATAATAAAACTACCGAGCAGTACAGTCCCTCTCATCTTTCTTCCCTCCTACCCTTGGATGGCCAAGGGCTTGAGACCAGTCCAGCCTCCTTGCTGCTGGTACCAATCCCCAGGTCACAAGGAAAAGAGAAACAGAAACTGCTGGCAGAGGCTAGCAGGAAGTAACAGTGAGAAAGAAGCGGCCTGGGTACAAAAGCAAGAGAAAGAAACAAACATGAGAAAATAGAAGAAAATAATTTTTTAAGCAGGTTGAATTGAGGTGGGGTTCTTTTCCTAGAGAAGGCATAAATCTGCTTCTAATACCTCTAAGAGGCCAATCAATAAAGGAATAGATGTAAAAAGCAAACATACACTTAAAATGTTGATGTTTTCCATGCATTTAGAAAGCATATTGATCAAAATGAGTTGCTGGAAGGCACAGGTAGACATTAATTAAATCACAGAAGCATATTTCAGTTTTGGCTAAAAATTCTCATTTAGTACCATTAAAACTTGAGACTAACGAATTTTTAAAGCCACAGTTTTAACCAATGTTCCCCTGGAAGTTATAAACAGTGAATATTGGAGAGAATTTGTTGTCTTCAGGGCATCTGAACGGCCTGTTCTGTCCTCAGCTATCTTCATAAGGAAAATGCTGGAGCAGAGCACTTGTGGGGTGACACATGCCATTTCACAAACTTCAGAGGAGGTGTGACCTCAGAAACATGGGGCAAGAAGACAGCTTCCCCCAGGGAGTAGAGCAGCCAAGAAGAGCTAACCTGAACCTTAAAAGTACCCTAATCCAACAGCCATGCAAATTTCAATGAATCACAAACAAATTATAAATATCTTTAGGAGCAGAAAAGAAGCAATTGGCTCTTTGTGACAGCTGAGAAATTCCTTTTCACCTCAGGTCAGAGAATTGATCCCAGTTATACAGGCCCCATTAGACAAGGGCTTGCAACTGTGAGGCAAATCATCTGAATGAGGCTCACGGTCCATGACCCAGCCCACCGCACCACCAGTTTCATATTTGCTATTGTGTTTTATTTAGACTGAGGAAGTGATTTTTTTTCTCAAACTTTAAGTGATAGACACTAACTTCACTTAACAGCCTTTTCTTAAAGTTTGTTCCTTCATACAAGAGGTAATTTTTCACTGAACTCACCATTGAGCCTTTTCATGAAAGTCTGTGTAGACAGATTATGATCCTATCATGAGTTAGTCCTGGTGGGTCACAGACACTTCCAGGTAAAACTACCTGAGTGCATTATCCAGCTCTGTCATCTAAGCACTGCAAGATTGAAGTAACTCACTTACCTTTTTGAACCTTCATTTTCTCCTCTGTAACATAAGGATAATAATAGTTAACCATTAGGAAGTTTGCTATGAATAAACAGATTGGTATATGAAAGCATTAAAGTACCTCATAAATGTTAAGTATAATGTACATTTTAGCTCTTTCTAATGCTACGTGTGTGTGTGTGTGTGTGTGTGTGTGTTAATGAATCCACAGCTTTGACACTGAGCTACATCCCCATACCTATGTTTATTTTGACACAGCTAAGTGGCATGGGCAGACCGCTTGACATCCTCCTGCCTCAATCACCCAGAGTACTACAGTTACAAGGCATGCACACCCCCCCTTGGGTGATTATTATCATTTAAAAAGCATCAGTTGCAGATCCATAGACACTGATGGGTAAAAACAGTTCACACTGTTATACCACAGGTATTTTTGTATCTGAAGCATGAGTTCAGTCCTAGTTCAGTGTACAAAGATAAAGTAGCTCCAAGATGACCCTTCAAGCCACTGGATGATTTGAAGAACTCCCTTTGCCATGCCGTACTTGATGGGTTTTATGATATTTTGATTTGTTTTGCCTCTTCTAGGACCTCATGTATATAAAAGCACATAGTAAGTGTTCTTAAGTGCCTGGCCTCCCTTGTTCAACATGTTTTTGAAATTTATCCATGGTGCTTAGGTAACAGTATTTTTCCATTTTTAGCATGGAGTAATGTTCTTTTGCTTGAATGTAACACAAATTGTTTAGTCACTTGTTGGTAAACACTTGGATTATTTCCAATATTGCCAGTGGAAAAAACTGCTATGAATTTTCATGCACAACTCTTTTGATTTTGTATATTTCAAAATACATAAAGAATAAGTTCCTTGCATTTGTGATGTCCTCATTAGGTTAAATACAAAGAACAAAAAGAAGAAGATATAGTCCTAGCCCAGGTCTGGTGAGTGTGCAGAGTTTCCTGCTACCCTGCGCCAGCGGGACCAGTCCCAGCCCAGGCACAACGTGGGCCGGCCCCTCTCCCAGCCCCTCTGGCCGCCCCCCACCACTCCTCAGTGCCTCCCCCACCCCGCCCGCCCAGTAGGATTTTCTGCCGAGTTCCAGGAGCCCCCAGACCCAGTCCTAGCCCAGGTCCAGTGAGTGTGCGGAGAGTTTCCTGCTACCCTGCGCC
>NW_004524592.1:21363577-21369747 GCF_000260255.1 Octodon degus | reverse complement strand
TATGCAGTGTATTATTTGTTGAAACTGTACTTTCGGTTTGATTTGAAACTGTCTCATTGCTATATGTTTATCAATAAAACTTTGAAAAGAAAAAAAAAAAGAAAGAAAATAGGGATGGCAAGATAGCTCAGCAGACCAAGCGCATGGTTAGGCAGGAGTAAGGACCCGGATTCAATCCCCAGCTGTGCTAGCTAGGCATGCTGAGCCGGCCCGAGACCAGGTTTGGTTGCCATGCCTGTAATTTCAGTGCTGGGGTGGCTGAAAACAGGAGGATCACTACGAGTTTGAACTGTATAGTGAGACCCTGTACCACATACATTTTTTTAAAAAAGAGAAAACAACGGTCACTTGAGTAGTATTAAAATCTGTTTAAATATGAAAAAAAAAGAAGAGGAAGAAGAAGATATAGCTCCATGAGGTAACAAATATTTTATAAGGGCATAGTAATCAACAGAGTGTAATCTACCCTTTGTAGGTAGAAGTTAGACCAAAGGAAGAGGATTGAAAGGTCTGAAAACAGCCTACACACAGGTCAACTGTTAAAATGGGAAATAATAGCCCTATAGAATGATAAGGAAAAGATAGACTTTTTAATTGATTGGGCTGAATATTCCTTCTATGTATATTCTGTGTACATTCATTTTGGATAGTCCTACAGAAAAACTGAAAGTAAAGCTTTTGATCCTAGAATACACTAAATGAAATGGCTAACTTATAACCTTAATATGAAAAATAATATTATAAAGCATTTCAAAGATAATACAAGAAATATCTTCATGACCATGGATTAAGTCAGAGTTTCTTAGGATGTATGAAGAACTAGCACATAAGAAATGATTGATAAACTGGAATATAGCAAATTAAGAATTTCTGATTAACTCTGAAAGAAAGCTTCAATTAGGTGAAAACAAATCATAATATGGGGAAAGGTGTTTGAAAATATAGAAATAAAAAGGCCTATGATCTAAAATGCATAAGACTTCCTACAAATGGCAAGTGATGGTGGCACACACCTGTAATAGCAACACTCAGGGGGCAGAAGCAGGAGCATCTCTGTGAATTCATAGCCAATCTGGACTACTCAGTGAGACCCTGTCAAAAACAAGATTCTGAGTTCAATCCCTTGTACCACAAAAAAAAAAAAAAAAAAAAAAAAAAGGATTCTTCCAAATCAGAAAACATGAATAGAAAAACTGTAAAGTTTCAATAGATTTTTTTTCAAACTCAAAATAGCCAATAAGCATTTTTAAATGTACTCAACCTTATAAGCAATCAAGACTACACTCCTTTTTTTTATTAATTTTATTGAGAAACAGCAATGAGATAGTTTCAAAACTGATTAATAAGACAGTTTCAATAGTTAATACATTGCATATTGTTATCTTCTTAGTAGTTATTTATAGTACATGATACAGGCATGATATCCTGTTCAAATACTATTAATACAAATCTTTCTTCTCATTGAATTAAGAGAAAGTAGCTCTATCCTATTTTCTATATACAGATACAAAATTGTCCTTCCTTTGTATCCCCTTCTTTTGTTTAGTTTTGTTATAGATGGGGATTCCATTGCCATTTAAATATTGTAGGTTCATGAATTCAGCAAAATAATCCAAAATAGTCCAGTAGTCCATAATAGTAGTGGGTTATCCACAGGACTGGCAATGTCAGAAGTTGATGACTTGAGCCTTTCACAGCTCAGCATATTAATATGACTTCACTTTTTATACCTCTTTTTTATACTTTTCTGCTGGATTGTTAAGACCAATATAAAGCAAGACCTATATAACAAGAAATGTATCCATTGTATCTGATAAGGTCAGTCAAGTCCCCTCAAGATTTATCCCATTACCCTGTGCCATAGCTTGCAGATCCTTTGTCAGTGGCAGCCATGTGGGTGAGTCACGGCCATTGCTTGACCAATTTGCTCTCTGTGAAAGCCTGAGAGAATGTTTTCTCTCCATGTGACTCTCCTTAGGTACACTCCACATCATTGATGACATTGCCCTGTGGCCCCATAATCTCCTTGATCAGAAAATTTGGGACACAACTGAGTTACATGATGTTACAGTATAAGTTCTCCTATGTCCTGAGTCTTCACTGACCTTGAAAGGTTAGGGCCAAAATGTTGGCTGACCTTGCAGCCCTTCTTTTTCTCTAATTTTTGGTCTGAAAACTTAGGTTGTTAACCCTCCAGAAAAGAAGCTTAATACCCTACAACATACGCAGTTGGACTTAACCTCACTACCTGTCTGAATATCAAACATCTTAGGCATAACATGGAACAGGTATTTTCCATTTAGTATTGATAGATTAAACTTTAAGTCTCTACAGAATATGGAGAAAAAAATTAAAAAATAAAAAATGTTTTAAAAAATGAATAAACAATTATATTTTTACACAGAAATTTAGAAATCTAACCATACACAGCATTGTAGCAGGACAGCTCTGTGACTTTTTTTTTCTTGTCTCTTTTTTGCATTTATTACCCTTTCTTTAAAACAAACATTTACTTGAGAGACAGTATGGCAATAATTGGTATGTCATGACAAGCAGTACATATTTAGAAGACCAGAATAACAGGCATTCCAAGTGTGACCCTTCTATTACATATTGCTTTCTTCAGTGCAGTTGCTTAGTTCACAGGTATCAGCATATATAATTAATCAGGGTGAGAATCCTACCAATTAACTGCTAATTTCAAAGACCTATTGGTGTTTCTCAGGATCATTGCCTTACCCATCTTGTGCATATAAATGTATGGCTTTGTCCCTGTTGTGTGACCCATCTTTTCTCCTTGCCCTCTCCTCATTGTCCAATCCTCAAGTTCTCACTTTCCTTTTAATTGTTATGCCTTTCTACTTTTATTTCTTCTTTTGAGTTCTTATACTAGAGAGACTATATGATATTTACACATGTGGGTCTGGTTTATTTCACTTATGAGTATTTCTTCAAGTAGCATCCACTTAAATATACATACTGCAAGTTTATCATTCATAAATAGCTGAGTAATACTCCGTTGTATAAAAATACCACATCTTTTTCATCCATTCTTCAGCTGACAGTCATCTTGGTTGTTTCCAAGATTTGGCTATCACAAATTGTGCAGCTATAAACATAGGTATACATATATCACTATGATATGACATTTTCAGTTCCTCCAGGAAAATTCCCAGTAGGGGGATAGCTGGCTTGAATGGGATTTCCAGTCCTCATTTTTTTAAGGAGTCTCAACACTAATTTCCATAATGGTTGCACCAGGGACTACACTTCTAACTACCACATGTACCCCTTTTTCATCCACCAGAAAACTAAAACAAATAAACAGACAATAACAAATGCAAGCAAGCATTCAAAGCAACAAGAACTCTCATGCACAGTTGGTGAAATGTAGATTTGCACAAGAACTTTGGACAATTAGCACCCTCTGTAAAATAAGCAAGCCTTGCCTTGCCTTGCAAGAGGACTTGGCCAAGCCCTGCAGGAGAACTTAGAAGAGAAGCTTAGCAGAAGTCTGTTTGTGGATACTATGAACTTCTGGCAGCTTCAGGGGAGGGCTGAAAGGCCCTGTAAGCAGGGGACTTGTGCTATGCGGAGGCAGGTGTGGAAACGCTAGTGTCTGGGGAAGGAGAAAAGCAAGGTAGTGTGCTCTGGAAGCCATACAGTCCATCTAAGAAAACCCCATCCAATGTGGAGACTGCCAACAGGTCTCCTCATGTTGTGTAAGTAAATAGCAAAGGAGTTATACAAGCAGACAGATGAATGCTAAACACAAAGAACCCAGGGCTTATTTGGAGGAGCGTTCTCTAGAACCCCAAATGTCAATTGACATTAACCTTAGCAGAGGATTTTTGAACAAGATCAAATGCAGAGACTCAGGAAAACAGAACACTGAGAAAGACTCTACCATAAAAACATGTGTTAAAACCTCAGAAATATCTAAAGCGATGTCCAAAAACTGTTTAGTGAGACAGTAAAGCTTCTAAGAATCTTGAGTAACCCAAAGTAAAAAATAATTTATCTCTGTAAATGCAAATAAAATGTATAGGAGACCAGTAAACTTTTTAAGAAAATTATATTATCAAGTATGTCAGCACTGAAAGGAATATGGACAATAAAAAAGAGAACTTTGAAGCCCTAAATTCTACATGCAGCAAGCAGACTGAGAAAGCTCTTCAGTGATGGGAAGGATGATTAAGTCAGAGTTCAGGGTGCAAAGGTCAGAGAGTAGAACCAAGAAACACAGGAAATCATTCCCAGGAAAATTTAGATCTCTATTCTTACCAAAGACCTGCCAATATTTGCTTAGTAGGTGTTCAATTGTTCTTTGGCCTGGTTATTGCTGTTGTCTTTCTTTTTCCCTGTCTTTTTAAATGACTATAGCAACTATCCTATACCTGCCCCAAATGTACAAGTTTTATTTGAAACACAATGAAGCTTTAACTTTAAAAAACTATTACAGTAAAAGACCTAGCACCATGAATCCCCCTCAAAGTCCTCTTTCTCCCTTTAAACATGCTTATCCCATCATTCTTGCTATTTTCTGAAGCAGTTCTTGAAGTCCTTTTTCAAGAGTGTCCTTGCAAGATATTATCACCAATACACAAAAATGCTCCTGTCCATGTGACCCAATGAAAGGGCAGGCTCACGACAACATGATGCTGTGTCTTCAGCCATCTTATTCACCAGTGCTTGTGCTGTGTGACTTCTGGCTCTTCCTCAAAGGCAAAATGACCTTGAAAAGCAAATGTGTTGAATCCATTCAGCCATGACCAGGAAAAATAGACTCAGAAAAGAGAAGTTCCAGAACTATTTCAGAAAGTGAAAAATATGATAAAATAACCATGTTTGAAGTGAGGGCAATATTTTTGGAGGGAATTAACAAAAATGCATCTTTTATTATAATACATTTCTAAAGTAAATATTCACCATATTTTAATTATACTGTGTGTGTAAAATGGAGTGTTAATAAAGCCATAAAAGTATGTGGGACCACTTGCTGACCCACCAGATCCTCACCCCAGCCAGTGCCCAGGCCTGGTGTAGGTGTGGGACCTGCCACCCTCCTGCCAGATCCTCATTCCAGCTAACACCCAGGTCAGGCATGTGTGTGGAACCTCCTTCATCAGACAGGCCCAATGTGCAACCCTGCCACAGAACTCCCTGCAAGAGGCTAGGGGCAAGACCCACCCAGCTAATCCAGAAGCAGAACATCTTGCCAGTGAGGCACAGCAGGTTCACTTCCAAGAGCCGCAGCAGGAAGAAACAGAGCACAGCAGCCAGACCCAAGCCAGGCCCAGCTGACTGAGTTTGAACTTGATGATGTGCACTTCATAAGCTGAGATACTGCTAGACTCAGATCTGTGAGAGCATCCACTCTCTCTCTCTCTTCATCAAGAGAAGGGGCAACAAGTAACTGGGGTGAGCTAGTCTCTCTGGAAGATTCCAGGTACATCAAGGGAATGTGATCAGATAGAACTTAGGGGAACTAATTTAAATAAAAATTCCCAATTTAATATCTGCTTAGCTATACAGTCAAAATGTTTGCTCCTATGGTCTAAAATACAAACCCATTTGTTACAAAAGTTTGTCAACTGCTAAATCTCACTACCCATTATTAGTGTTGCTAATTGTAGTTCAGTAAATACAATACTGTAACTGCCTTAACCACATAATCTCTCTTGGGTAAAAATATCAGCACATGCTAAGGTAATAACTGCACCAAAGCTCTATACCAAAAGTCAGAAGACAGTGTTATACAAAATGACAAAAAGAAGGAACAAAATGTATTCTCAGACCCCAAGCCCACTCAGAACAAATGCAGGAGACACTACCATAGAAGAAATTGGAAATCACACACCTGAAATCTTTGAAATAATAGCATCTGAAGTAAAGAAACAACTGAAGAAAGGTAGACAGGAAATCAGATCAGAAAAGGTAGACAGGAAATCAGATCAGAAATAATTTCTGAAGTTAAAAAAAGAAATGATAATTATAATGAAAGAAGTACTAAGTGCTTCTAAAGAAGACACCAATCAAAAAATAGAGGAAAATAGAAAAATGATGGAATCCTTGAATGAGCAATATAGGAATGAAATAGATCACGTGAAGCAGAGTCAAAGAAATATACAGGAAATTCAAACCTCAATCACAAACTGGAAAAACCATTT
>NW_004524592.1:21336808-21363437 GCF_000260255.1 Octodon degus | reverse complement strand
GATGCAAAGATGAACAGCATGAAACTAATAGGCATCAATGAGAAAGAAAGATTCAATACAAATGATATAAAAAAAATGGGCAGAAATAATAGCAGAAAACTTCCCAAATATGGGGACACAATCTGACATTCAGTAACCAAAGCATATAGAACTCCAAATAACATCAACCTAATTAAAACTACACCCGGACATATAATAATCAAGATCCCAGGAATTGAGCAAAAGAACAATATACTAAAAGCCACAAGAGAAAAGAAACAGATCACATTTAAAGGAAAACCCATCAGAATAATGGCAGATTTCTCTTCACAAACCATCGTCAAGAAGAACATGAAGCAAAGGACTACAAGTCTTGCAAGAAAACAATTTCCAACCCAGACTGATACACCCTGCAAAACTCTCTTTGAAGTTTAATGGAGAAATGAAATACTTCCATGTCAAAGAACAACTAAAGAATTTCATGATGACAAAGCCAGTCCTACACAGACTACTAAAAACTCTTCCAGAGAGGGATCAAAATGACCACAGCTGCATGAATAAGAATGGAAATTTTTCTCTTCAGTGAGGCAGCCGAGCAGCAGATGAAGAGATGCAGATCTTTGTGAAGACCATCACCCTCAAGGTTGAGCCCAGTGACACCATCAAGAATGTCAAAGCCAAAATCCAAGACAAAGAGGGCATCCCACCTGACCAGCAACATCTGATATTTGCCGGCAAAAAACTGGAGAACTGTTGGACCCTCTCTGACTACATCAAAAAAGAGTCCACCCTGCACCTAGTGCTTCACCTACGAGATGGGATCATTGAGCCGTCCCTGTGCCAGCTTGCCCAGAAGTACAACTGTGACAAGATGATCTGCCGCAAGTGTTATGCCCACCTGCACCCCTGTGCTGTCAACTGCCACAAGAAGAAATGTGGCCACACCAACAACCTGCGCCCCAAGAAGAAGGTCAAGTAAAGCTCAACCAGCCCCTCATCCAGAAGGGCACCACCTGCCCAATGCCTGCAGCCTTGGGGCCTGAATAAAGTTTTCCTCCCTTGACTAGAAAAAAAAAGAGAGAGAGAGAATGGAAGGAACCTACCAAATATGGCAAACAATTAAACATAGGAGTAAAAGAGGTATACAAGAGCAGGTAAATAACATGTCAATCATAAGTCAATAAATCTCGATTATAATCATCAATGTAAATGGACTAAATTCACCAATTAAAAGAAATAGACTGGCATGGTGGATTAGGAAGCAAAATCCATCAATATGCTGTATACAAGAAACACACTTAACTCATGAAGAAACTCATAAGTTAAAAGTCAAAAGATGTAAAACAATACTACATGCCCCAGCACCTCAGAAAAAAGCAGGGGTAGCAATCCTGTTTGGAGACAGTCAAGTTCAAACCAAGAATGATCAAATAAAATAAAGAAGGTCACCACATAATGGTTAGGGGAAAAACACAAGAGTAAGAGATAACAGTCATAAATATGTACACACCAAACGTGGGAGCACCCAACTGTATAAGACAAATCTCAATGGACATGAAAAATCTAATATCCAACACGATGATCTTAACAGGACACCTTAACACCGCCATATGCCCCAAAAAGATAGATGGGTCAAACAGACACAAAATTCGCAAAGAAGTACAGGAAATGAGCCAGATGTTTGAACAAGTGGATTTCGTGGACATATACAGAGTGTTCCACACAACTACAGCTCAATATACATTCTTTTCAGCTGCAAAATGGATGTTTTCTAAAATAGACCACATATTAGTCCATAGGTCATGCTTAAGTATATGCACGAAAGCAGATCCCATGCATATTATTTGACCACAGTGGAATGAAGCTGGAAATAAATAGCAAAAAGAAATCAGAAAAAACCCATAAATGCATGGAAATTAAACAACACCCTCTTCACCAACCAATGGTTTAAAGATGAAGTTAAATAAGAAATTAAACAATATCTACAATTCAATGAAAGTTCAAGCATAATTTATCAGAATTTATGGGGTGCAATGAAAGCAGTTCTCAGAGGGAAATTTATAGGTTTTGATCCCTGCTCTGGAGCCAGTGTCTACATCACCATGATGACTGGACAGAAGTTGATGAGAGTTGTTAGAGTTTTTGAATATGGTGGACCTGAAGTGCTGAAACTCCAGTCGGATGTTGTAGTGCCAGTTCCCAAAGAACATCAGGTTCTAATCAAAGTCCACGCATGTGGTGTCAACCCCGTGGAGACATATATTCACACTAGTACTTATATTAGAAAACCACTTTTACCTTATACCCCTGGCACGGATGTGGCGAGGGTTATAGAATCCATTGGGAATAATGTGTCTGTTTCAAGAAAGGTGACCAAGTCTTCACTAACAACACTATCTTGAGGGACTATGCAGAGTACACTCTTGCTGAAGACTACACTGTGTATGCACTGCTTGAGAAGCTGGACTTCAGGCAGGGCACCACCATCAGTATCCCGTACTTCACTGCCTACCGTGCTGTGCTCCATAGTGCCCATGTGAAAGCTGGAGAGAGAATTCTGGTTCATGGAGCCAGCAGAGGAGTTAGACTAGCAACATGCCAAATTGCTAGAGCTTATGACTTAAAGGTTTTGGGCACAGCTGGTAGTGAGGAAGGATGAAAGATCGTTTTGCAAAATGGAGCCCGTGAAGTGTTTGATCACAAAGAAGCTGATTATATTAATAAAATCCAGAAATCTGTCTGTGAAAAAGGAATTGATGTGATTATTGAGATGTTGTCTAATGTAAACCTTAATAATGATTTAAAACTTCTGTCATATGGAGGACGAGTAATAGTTGTTGGTTGCAGAGGCTCAATTGAAATAAACCCATGGGATACCATGGCAAAGGAGACTTCTATAATTGGAGTTGCTCCAATTCAGCCGAGGAGGAATTTAAGCAGTTTGCATCAGTTCTTCAAACAGGAATGGAGATTAGTTGGTTGAAGCCTGTGATAGTTTCTCAGTATCCACTAGAGAAGGTTGCCCAGACTCATGAAAACATCATACATGGCTGTGGGACTGTTGGGAAAATGGTTCTTCTGATATGATTCTGCTTTTTTGGGCTTCCAGTGTTATGAGTAGATTTTGTGTCCTCCATGAAGTTTACACTGTCATTAGTAACATTTATTTGATTCCGTGAATTTGACTTAACAAGATCTTCCTTTGGGCGTAGGGACACTAAAGTCTATTTCACAGATGGCAATCACTTTTAATGCCTTTTATCTTAATCAAGGAGCCATTGTAGTAGGAAAGACCATGATGTGGTCACTTGGAATTGGTGTACATTCCAGAAATTCTTAACTGATTATTGTTTAAGTCCATGCCATTGATTAACACACGCAAATTCAAAGTAAGATTGATTTCCAAGCCTACTAATTTATATCCATTGTAAGTTAATCAGTTCTGATTATCCCATAGCCAATGGGACTCCACTGACTTTCTAGACTGAAAAAAAAAGAAAAAAAAATCACCTTTCCAAACTAATCTCATTAATAGTTACTTAGAAGGGATGAATAAATAATTCCCAAGGAATTTATTGGTTTTCCCAATGTTCCCCTAAATAGTAGAAAATTCACTGCATTGCTGCATGGTTGTCAGCAACTGCCTGTGTGCTCACTGGGGACAGTGCCTTTCTTGTGTCTATGAGGCAAGGTAGAGAGTCACCAACTTATCACTTTGTGATTGCCTCAATTTTCCGAGTAGATTTTATTATCTTTTTTGTGTGGAGTGGGTCAAAAATTTTTATTTAACAAGTTCACAAATTTGACACATTAAGGTGGTCTGCTTTTGTTTCCCAACACCATATTCTGTAATAAATTCTACAGATCAATTCTGTGTGATCTAGTTTGCTGTTATATAGTACAAGTGTCCCATGACTTTGGTGTAGCTGCTATGGCTACCTACAGATGGTGGTGTTGTCAGCCTTTGCATAAACCAAGTAAAGCAATATCTTCTTAGAAAAAAAAGAAAGAAATTTATACCTGTGAATTCACACATTAGGAAAACAGAATGGGACAAATAAATACCCTAATGCTGCAACTCAAAAGTCTAGGAAAAGAAGAGCTAACCAAACCCAAAACCCAAAGATGGGAGGAAATTATAAAGATTAGAGCAGAAATCAATGCAAATGAGATGAAGAAAACCATACAAAAAATTAATGAATCAAAACTCTGATTCTTTGAAAGATTAAATAAAATTGATAAGCCCCTAGCTAACCTCATCAAAAAGAGGAAACAAAAAAATCAAATCAAACAATAAGGAATGAAAAGGATGAAATTAACATAGACCTTATGGAAATTCAGAAGATCATCAATAGATATTTCAAAAATCTTTACTCCAGCAGAACTGAAGACAAGAAGAAATGCACAGATTCCCAAAAAGGTACAAATTACCAAAACTGAATCAAGAAGACATAAAAAGTCTCACTAACCCAACAACAGCCAACAAAATTTAAAATGTAATATAAAACTTACCGACAAAGAAAATCCTAGGACCTGATGGATTCACAGCTGAATTCTACAAAACATTTACAGAAAATATAATCCTAACACTCCTCAGACTCTTCAGTGAAATTGAAAAGGAAACAATATTTCCACAATCATTTCTGGAGGCAAGTATTATACTGATGCCAAAACCAGAGAAAGATGCAACTAAAAAAGAGAATTACAAGCCAATCTCCCTCTGAACATAGATGCAAAGATCGTCACTAAAATCCTAACACATAGACTACAGCAAATCATCAAGAAGATTATACACCATGACCAGGTAGGATTCATCCCAGGGGTGCAAGGATGGTTTAACATATGCAAATCTATAAATGTAATACACTATATCAACAGAGTCAAATCCAAAAACCACACAATCATCTCAACTGATACAGAAAAGGCTTTTGGCAAAGTCCAGCACTCATTCATGATCAAAGCCCTAGAGAAAATTGGAATAGATGGCCTCTATCTCAATCCGATAAAAGCCATCTATGACAACTCAATGGCTTAACAAAATTCTAAATAGGGAAAAACTGAACTGTTTTGCTCTCAGATCTGGTACAAGACAAGGATGTCCTCTATCACTACTCCTATTCAATACAGTGCTGGAGTCATTAGCTAGAGCCATTAGACAAGAGAAAGAAATAAAAAGAATAAGAATAGGTGAAGAAGTTAAACTATCATTACTTGAAGATGATGTGATACTCTACCTGAAAGATCCAAAAGACTCCACTGAGAAGCTCCTAGAATTAATAAACAAATTCAGTAGCATAGCAGGTTTTAAAGTCAATACCTAAAAGTCAATAGTATTCCTCTACACAGATAACAAACACACTGCGAGAAAAATTAGAGAAATAATACCCTTTACAATAGCACCATGAAAAATGAAATGCTTAGGAATTAATCTAATAAAAGAAGTAAAAGATCTATTCAATGAAAATTACATTACTCTGAAGAAAGAGATTGAAGAGGATCTCAGAAAATAGAAAGATATTCCTTGCGCCTGCATAGGAAGAATTAACATTGTGAAAATGGCTATATGCAATCCCTATCTATATACCACTAACATATCCCACAGATCTAGAGAAATCATTTCTAAAATGTATTTGAAACCAGAAATGATCTAGAATGGCAAAGACAATCCTAAGCAACAAAGGGAAGGCAGGAGGCATTACAATTCCTGACTTGAAATTATACTACAAAGCTACTGTGATAAAATCAGTAATGGTACTGGCAAAAAAGTAGACCTGAGAATCAGTGGAATAGATTAGAAGATGCAGATTCAACTACAAACACACTCATCCACCTTATCTTCGACAAAGGGGCCAAACATGTTCACTAGAAGAAAGATAGTCTCTTTAACAAATGGTACTGGAAAAACTGGTTCTCTACATGCTGAAAACTGAAACTAGACTGGGTCCATCACCATGCATTAAACTAAAGTCAAAATGGATTAAAAATTTATATTAAAACAGAAACACTAAATCTCTTGGAAGAGAAAGTAGGTGGAAATCTTGAAGCCATGGGGTAGGCAAACATTTCATGAACAAAAATCAAACTGTGTGGGAAACACTTGAAAGAATTAACAACTGGGACCTCCTCTTATTGAGAAGTTTCTGCACATCAAAAGAAATTATCAGCAGATTGGAAAGACAACCCATAAATATGGAAAAAACTCTTAATGGTAACTCAGATGAAGGTCATCTATCAAGAATATATAAAGAACTAAAACATTAGAGCCCCAGAATTTAAGAGCCCAATCCATAAATAGGCATCTAAGATGAATACACACTTCTCAGAGGAAGAATTACAAGAGGCAAATAAATACATGGAAAAATGCTCCAAATCACTGGACATTCGAGAAATGCAAATTAAAACATTGAGGTACCATCTCAGCCCAGAAAAAAATGGCTATTATAAAGAAATCAACCAACAGCAAATGTTAGAGAGGCTGTGGGGGGAAAGGAACCCTTTGCCACTGCTCATAGGAATATAGACTGGTGAAACCATTATGGAAATCAGTGTGGAGACTCCTAAAAAAACTAGGACTGGAAATCCCATTCAATACAACTATCTATCTCCCTTCTGGCAATTTTCCCAAAAGAACTGAAAACATCATATCATAGTGATATATGTTTGGCTATGTTTATAGCAGCACAATTTATGATACCCAAATTTTGTAAACAACCAAAATTCTCATCACCTGAGGAATGAATGAAAAGATGTGGTATTTTTATACAATGGAGTATTACTCAGCTATAAAGAAAAACAAACTCGAAGACTTTGTAGGTAAGTGGATGCAACTTGAGACTATATTCACAAGTGAAATAAATTCAGACTCACATGTGTAAATATTGTATTGTCTCCCGAGTGCAAGAACTCAAAAGAAGAAATAAAAACTAAAAGATATAACAGACACAGTTAAATGGAAAAAAACAAAACTTAAGGTTTTAGCAACAAAGAGAAAGGAGAAAAGTTAGGATATAAAGTAGGGGCAAAATCATACATGTATGTATACGAGATGGATGAGGCAACAGTCCTAAGAATTTCCATCAGGTTTTTGAAATAGCAGTTAATGGGTACAATTCTAACCCTGACTAACTCTGTATGTTGATATCTGTGAACTAAGAAACTACATTGAGGACAGCAATGTGTAATACTAAAACCATGCTTGAAACACTTGTCATCTTGGTCTTCTAAATGTGTACCCTTTCTAATGTCATATCAGTTATTACTATACTCTCTTTAAAGTAAATTTTTTAAAGGAAAAAAGAAAGAGAGACAAGAACAAAAATTTAAGATTTGTTGAAAGCATGTGGTAATTTTTAATCATATATCCCATCTTGCGTAACTTTATCTGTTAATCTGAGCAACAGATTTGATGATAAAAATAGATATTATATCAATCACTGTTAATCAGATATTCTTGTTTTGAGAATCTGTAACCTATGTATTGTTGCATGTTACCCTGTTACTGTCTTTGCTTTTGTTTTTCTTGCTCCTGTTTTTACTCTTCAAAATAAAAGAAAATTATGAAATAAAGCCATAAAAAGGAACAAATGCTGATAAATGCTACAACCAGGATTAACCTCAAAAACATTCTAGGTGAAAGAACCCAGACACACAAGCTCACATACTGTATGATTCTTTTATATGCTATATTCGTAAGAAACAAATCCAGAGAGACAGAAAATAAATTAGTATAGCATGCAATTAGAGTTTATGGTTTTTAGTAGGAAATGCTTTTTAAAACAAATTTTACTGAGCTTTTCCTGCACAATGTATTTGACAGGGCATCACAACATCTCCAAAGCAATCAACCCTGAAGATCAAAGTGCTTTTTTGTAGGGGGAATATAGTTTTTCCTGGAGGAGCTTAACATATCCAAGACGTGTGTGATGTCTCATTTTAATTATTTACTACAATGAGTGGGATATGGAGCTGACTGTTAAGGTAGTGCACATGTATTTACTCCTGTCACTAATGGGTCTGGATCTAAAGTATGACTCAGAAAACTCCCAGAATTAGCACTGGACAGAAACTTCTGCCCATGGGTGGAGCGTGTCATCAGGGAGACTCGAGCAGTCATCTGTCGGTGACTGTGTAGCAGGTTGATTCCATGGTCACTTCATTACCTGAATCTTCCAGACCACCCATTTTGTAGGCTTCTGGGACACTCCTGGCACCCAAGTGGGACCTTTGTCTGATGCAGGAATCCAGGTCTTACAACCTGGTGGCAGGTACTATTTTGTCACTTGGCTGCTCCCATGTCACAGAAACAAAGCCAACCCAGATAGCTTCACAACCTTGGTTTCACAAGGCTCCTATAATGACTGATGGGTTCTTTGCAGCAACCTGCATTCAGTCCTAAAGTCAAGCATTACGTGAGGTCCCATGGGCACCAGACTCAAGGCCACACTCTCTACTGCTCCACCCCTAATTCATACCTGCGACAGACACCCAGCTGCCCAGGATGGCACATGAGGGCCAGGTTGGAGGTACACCTACCCTCTGGAGTGTGGAACTGAGAAAAAAGCCTGCAGAAGTCTGAGAAAGGGGCTTGGCCCTGACTGGCAGGGAATGCTGGCTGGTGGGAAGTATACCTGGTTGTGCACATGTCCTTGGACCGGGGGCCTCTGACACTGGGAAGAGGTGCTTTGCTATAGAAGGGCACCGAACGGGTGCTAGAAGAGAAGAATAAGGGTGGTGCTGCTCCAGGCTCCTGTCTGGCACATTTTGCAGTTTTAAACAGTTCCATTCACCTCAAGTTCAAGAACCTAATTTCACTTAGAGCCTGGACATGTTGGCAAACCTGTAATGCCAGCACTCTGGGAAGCTGAAGCAGGGGAATCACAAATTCAGCTTAGCAAATCATCGAAAACTGTCTCAAAATTAAACAACTCCAGCTTGCCGTACCGGCCCCACCCCCAAGGCACGCTGAGACTGCCATTGAGACTGGGCGTGGTGGTGTGCACCTGTAAGTAATCCCAGCACTTGGGAGGCTGCAAACAGGAGGATCACTATAAGTCTAACCTGTAGTGAGACCCTGTACTAAATGCATTAAGAAAAAAAATTAAACAGGTGCTAGAAGCTCAGGCTTAGCAAACAGGTTCAGTGCCAAGGCCCCTGGTTTTAAGAGAGAGAGAGAGAGAGAGAGAGAGAGAGAGAGAGAGAGAGAGAGAGAGAGAGAGAATCGTTTCACTTCAGAGTCACCTTGACAGAGTGACTATAAGGGAGGAAGATGAACAGGGACAAGCCCATCACCAGCCCATCCCAGGGAGGCAAGAGTGATGCACATGACTTGTGACTTCAGATGTCTCTGCCCCACTTACCAAAGTGGGACTCACTTGTTTCCCCCACAAAGCCAGGAATCCAGGTGCTAGGACTAAGGGAGGTGGAAGGGGAAGGTCCAGCAGGGAAGTGAGTAAGGCCCTGCCCTCCTGTTGTCCCCGGGCCACCCCATGAAGGGACCCATATTTTCTCCTGTGTCACCTTCTGGGGTGGCAAATATGCAGGGTTAAAGTATACTACTTTGTGCTCGTACCCCTTTTTTCTCAAGCCTATTCTTCACTTGCTGGGCCTTTGGAGCTATGAATAAAATGGTTTCTCTACTTGTACGTGTATTTTTATTTGTTTTATAGTCAAGTTGGGCTGAAGTAGAGCTGACTATTCCTAGAGGTAAAGACCCTGAAACGGCTTTAGGATATTTGACTTTTAACCCAAGTGTTTCCAAGGCTGTGAGACCCCTCTGAGGAGTTCGTGTATAGGCACTGTGTAGGTAGGGGACAATCACCTCAGAGCACCAGTATTTTAAGTGCTGTAAGAAGCTATGGAGAAGACACAAATATGCAAAAGATGCAAGCTATATATGTTAGGAGAATTATGATCCCAAGGGCAAGTTAGAGCATGTAAATAACAGGCCAGAAGGAGGAAGGCCAAGTGCAGAAACAAACTCAGTCTGGAAGACAGAAGCCTCAAGACTACAAATTGGAACCAAAATGTCATGTTTTGTGAGGACTATAAATCAAAGGTCTCAAAATGGTAGGCCACAGACTGAATGTAGCCCACAAACGTGTTTGGTTTGGCCCACACCAGGCTTTAAAAATAGGAGATTTCCCATTTAAAAAAAAAAAACGTAGATTTCCATCTTCTGAAAGCTAGCAGGCCTGGCAGGCATCCTCGCCGTCCACTGGCAAGCGTGGCTGGGGCTGCAGGCCATGGCCACACTGCTCCAATTTACCACGTTTCCATCAGCTCCACTTACCCTGCTCAGCTACATGCTTGCCTGCCCCAGCCAATGAAAAGTGCTCTGTGAGTGCAGCTTCCAGCCCTCTCTCTGCTTGGAAATACACAGCCAATGTCTGCCCTCATACCTGCCTACTCCCCATCCATGTGTTACTAGCCCAGAGTTATCAGCAGAGGACAACTCCTGCCATTTTCAACACCTTGAGTGTCCTTCCCAGAAGATTATTTTTTTTCTCCTCTGCTGCAGTGTAGCCAAGGGAGAGCCAGTCCATAAATCTCCTTCCCAGCACTTTCTGGCCAATGGCCTTATTAGAGAGCCACCACCCAGAGCTCTGTTTCCAAGGCAAGTTTAGGGTTGTGTCCTGCCTATTTTGGTCTAAGTTGAGTTTGAATCTTAGGTCCCAGTAGCTCTCCCCCAAATCTTACAGCATACTTTATCATCTGGCCATCCATAACCAGAGGAAGTTGGGTTTTGTTTGTGTGTTTTTGCAGTACTAGGGTTGGAAACCAGGACTGAACCGACTGAGCTACATTCTCAACCCTTTTGTGTTTGTTTTATTTGGAAAAGGGCCTTACTAAATGACTAAATTGCTCAGCCTGCACTCTACTTTTGATTCTCCTGCCTAGTTCTCCTAGAATGCTGGGATTACAGGCATCCACCACCAAATCCCGCTCTAGAGGTTATGTCATAATCTAGCTGAGAGGTGCAGGAAATGGAACTCAACTATGGGGAGTCACCTCGCAACAGCCCCTGCAGCTTCCATTAACTGGTGACTCTTAAGGAGGCGAAGGCTTCCGGAGGCCATGGGAAAAGACACAGTGGACATCAATAGTCTAAGATCATCTTAAAGAGCAGTCCTGTTTCATGGAGAGGACTGGAGAGCTTGTCTTATTCTAATAGTACAGTCCCTCTCACTGCTTTGTAGGACCCTCTTGTCAGACACACCTGAGCAGGAGCTGTCAAGAGGGACGTATCTTTTACAGCTATAGAGCCTGAAAATACATGTTATTATGAGTTTATTACCCAGCAGGATAGGATTTGGGATTTTTCAAAGAGTATGAGCTTTGGGCTGGGCAGATAGCTCAGTGGATGAAGTACTTGGTTGGCAAGCACAAGGTCATGAGTTCAATCCCCAGATACCACAAAATAAATAAATAAATAAATAAATAAATAAATAAATAAATAGTATGAGTTTTAAGATCTTGTTCTATAAAGAAGAGCCAGAGCATAATGAGTAGGAATATTTATTTAATGTGTGTGTGTCTGTGTGTGTGTGTCTGTGTGTGTGTGTGTGTGTGTGTGTGTGTGTGTTTAGGACAGGGTCTACAGGGTCTCACTACCCAGATCAGGTAATGATCCTCCTATTTTCAGCTTCCCAAGTGCTGGGATTATAGTTGTGTACCACCAGTCCCAGTCTCAGTCGCAGTCTCAGTGCGCCCTGGGTGCAGGGCCGCCACAGCATCTGGAGTCAGGGCTTGATCCCTAGTCCCTGAATCTGCCTAAGCAGGTGCTTTAATCCACTAAACTATCAGGCCATGCATAGGAATTTAGAGCCAGACAGTGACTGAATAAGTTACTTCCTGAGAACGACAGTGACCCAGCCAGCAAGGCCCAGGCTGATACTCTACCCAAAGTCTTTTACCCATCCATGCACTTTTTCTTTCCTCATTGTTGAATGGTAAGAGCTCTTTATATGTTCTGGGACCATCTTGCTTGCCAGGTATGTAATTCAGGTATATTCTTCCTTTCTGTAACTTGCCTTTTAATTATTTAATTGTCTCTTGAAGATCAAAACTCTGAATTCAAGAAATCTAATTTATTAATGCTTTCTGTTAGAGCGCATGCTTCCATGCAGTGTTCTAAGAAATCTTTACTTAACCCAAGATTCTAAAGATTTTCTCTTAGATTTTCCTCTCGAAAAATAGTTTTAGTTTTTTAAACATTGAAGTCTATGGTTTATTTGCATTAGTTTTGTGCATGGTGTGAAGGGTCAATTTTTCTTTTTTCTTTTCCAGATGGACATCTACCTGTCCCCTTACCATTACTGAATGATCATTTCTTTCCACTGAGTCACAGTAGCAACTATCAAAAAATCAACCAACCGTATGTGTCTATCAACTTCTGAACACTCTACCCTGGTCCACAAATCAATATCAACCGGCACTGTACTAATGCCAGTACCACACTACCTTAGAATATGTAAGTCTAGGGGCTGGAGAGATGGCTCAGTGGTCTAAAGCACCTACGTGGAACTAGCTTGGCAAAGCATCAGGGACTGCGGTTCAATCCCCCAGCACCACATGCCAGCCAGCCCCGCCCTCTGGTGGGCTGAGCTGGCCACACACACACACACACACACCACACTCTCTCTCTCTCTCTCTCTCTCTCTCTCTCTCTCTCTCTCTCAAATAAATAAAAAAATAAAATAAAATAAAAAAATAAAATAAAAAGAATATGTAAGTCTACAAGATGTCCAGAAACTAGGTAGCATTAATTCTCCAACTCTTTCTTTTCACAAAAAATTATTTATTTACTATTTTTTTGCCATTCCAGTTCTTTTATCTTTCTTTGTCAATCTTTAGAATCACCTTATCAATTTCTTTGTAATTTTCTTTGTATAGGTCTTACACATATTTCTGGTAAATTTATCCCTAAAATACTCTTTTTAGTGTAATTAAAAATGGTTGCTGTTTCCAATTTCAATTCCAACCCAACAATGAGAGTAGTTAGTAAAACAGTTGATGTATTAACTTCACCTTGTGTTTTGAGACTTCATTAAACCAGGTTTTGGGAAGGGTTCTTAAGATTTTCTATGTATACAACCATGTTATCTGAAAATTGAAACAATTGTATACTTTTCATTTTTTTTCCTCTTGTTTTGTTGTCCTGATTAGAAATTCTAACAGGTAGATATGAGCATCCTTATCTTGCCCCAAACGGAAGGGAGAAAGCAATCCCCTTTTCCGTAATGTGGATAATATTATTTTCAGGGTTTTTGTAAATGACTTGGCCAAGATGTAGTGAGTTCCATTCTGTCCCCAGTTTACTGAAAGTTTTTGTTTTTCAAGTAAGAATAAAAAAGTTAGGACTGGGGAGATAGCTCAGTAGAATAAGCGCTTGTCTGGGAAGTGCAAGGTCCTGAGTTCAATCCCCAGTACCACAGAAAGAAAGAAAGAGAGAGAGAGAGAGAGAGAGAGAGAGAGAGAGAGAGAGAGAGAGAGAGAGAAGAAAAGTTAGATTTTACTGAAAATTGTTTCTATTCTTCTTTAAGTGATCACCTGTGGAACTGAGGAAAGAAAGGGCATATGCTTTTAGCTCTCTAGGATGTTGTTCATTATGTCAACTTGAGAAGTTTAGAAGTTTAACTAAGTGACTCCATAGTGGGCCAGGATCCTCATTTTGAAGTGCAAGATGAGGACATGGAGATTGTGGGGTGCTGGGCCCATTCTAGGCGGGCAGCCTGCCTTCAGCAGAAGGGAGGGAACGATGCTTGCTCTCCCCACTTTTTGGCTCTTGCTCCTTTGCTGTCTTCTGCTGCCATGAGCTGCTGCTCCGCTGCCACACACCCCTGCCTTGGAGCCAGCTGAGCATGGCCTGAAACCCCCACAAACTGTGAGCTAAATAAACCTTTCCTTTCTTAATTCTGGGCATCAGGTATTTTGTCTCAGCAATAAGAAAAATGTAACTAAGAAAAAAGGTGAGGTGTCTTTTCTCCTTTGGAGTATTTTTTTTATTTTGTACACGTAACAGTCATGTATTGGAGCGCATCCACGCTTTGGATCATTATGTATCCTGATGAACTCACCTCTTTTTAATTATGAAAATATTCTCTTTATCTCTAGCAAGGTTTCATTCTCTGACATCTGCTTTCCCTGATGCTAATATGGCCGTCCTATCTTTCTTGTGCTTAATGTTTACATAGTATACCTTTCTCCTTTCATCTGAAGTGAGTTATTTGTATAAATACTATGGATATTTTATATACTATAAATATGTTATTTATTCTTATTTTTATTCATTCAAACAACTAGATTGATTTTATAACTTACATTTATTGTAATTATTGATATGGTTGGGTTACAGGAGCATCTGTTTTGGAACTCCTTATCTGTGCTTATTTTCTTTTTACCTCCCTTTCCTCAGATCTTCTTTTGGAGTAGTACTCAACTGGCAGAACAGGAGTACTCAAGCTGATGGAGTATGAAACTAAACTGATAACCCTCCTTGAGATTGTTTCACTAGAAGGCCTGACAGCACATGGCGAGAGGACAGATTTATCAGGCCTAGTCTAGGTAAAGTGTGAATTGTAAATTCTTTTCCAAGGGAGAGATAAAGACTTAAAGATTCACCACTCCTTTCTCTTCCAAAAGGAGAAAAACTCTAAGTTCTATTTAAATGAATTGCTGGGGGAAGGAAAGAAGAGATCAGAACTTGCATCAAGGAAGGTAAAAGGAGAAGTCTGAGCTTGCACATAGAAGCAGGGGAGTCAAACCCCAAGAGCCCCAAGGCGCACTGCTGCAAGGGGTGTTGCCCTGAGAGTCAGAGTTGGGGATTGGGTGCATCACTGAGGTCCCCATGACTACCAGACCTTGCTGGGAGGGAAACCCTTTCACCGCCCCACCCATCCTCCTCTGAGTACTCTATGGCTGTGTTCCACCTAATGTTACGACTCAATAGCTTTTGCCAACTGAGAAGGGGGCTACCAAGATGCGCGGGGCCTCTGCTTTTGCTGAGGGCTGACCTGAGAGAGACCTACAGTTTCATTTGCTGAGGCTTCAAAGCATTTTTATGCCCAATGATGAAATGTAGCTGACAAGAAAACAAAGGGGGAAAGCTGAAGGCAGACTAAGCTGGTGTTGAGCTGTGATTCTGTGCTCATCACTCCCTGCCACCCTGAAGTTTAGAGTAAGTTAGGATTATGTTAGGCAAGAACTGTCCTGAAAAGAATCCTGAGAAGTGTTTACCAAGAACTGAGTAATTGCCAGCTTTTAGCATCGTTGGGCTTCCTGCAGCATTGTAGACTGCATGCTTGTATCTCCTCAAAAATCATCTAGTGTGGGCCAGCCAGATAGCTCAGCGGATTAAAGCATATGCTGAGGCAGATGCAGGGACTGGGGTTCCATCCCTGGTGCGTGTGCTGGCCCTGCCCCCGGGGCACACTGAGACAGCAATTATGACTGGGCATGGTGGTGTGTACCTGTAATTCCAGTCCTTGAGAGGCTGAAAACAGGAGAATCACTATGAGTCTGAGCTGTGTGGTGAGACCCTGTAGACCCTGTACTAATACATAAAATTTTTTTAAAAGATTATCTTAAAAAAAAGTCATTTGTCATAATCCTAATCCTTCATGTAATGGTGCTGGGGAGAGGACTTGGTTAGGGCCACCAGCAAGCTCCTTCCTTTCCCCGTGTGGACCCTGCAAGGCCCAAAGCTTCCAGAACCTTCAACTTGGTCCCCAGCCACAAGAACTGCAAGATGAATTTCTATTTTTTAACCAACCCACCCATGGCTAATGGTTACAGCAATCTGAATGGACTAAAGCAACAAAGAAATAAGAATTCACAACAATAAGAATTATACTGGGGGGGGGGTTGTCAGTCTTAGTTGTATTCCTGTATTAATGACAAGCAGGGATTAAAAGAATAGGTAAAGTCTGTATGGTATTTGTTGCATAGCATTTTACATGTCAGTGTCAGTATAGTTTGAAAACTGGGAAAATTGTTAAGTATGTGGTATGATTATATGAGAACAAGTTTTACAAATGCTAACGTCCTGTAGGCTTTTGTTTTTGTTTCTGTGTTCCTCTGATAACAATCCCATCTCAAAAGACAGACATGAAATCCTTCTAGAGGCCCGACCTTCTGACACCATGACATCGGCAGCCAAATTTCAATCTAAGTGTGGGCAGAGACCCATCGCACCGCACCACACCACACCACGGCCAGTTTCTCAAAGCAGCCTCAGCAGCAGCCGAGAATTCTGGCCGTCTAAGCCCTCGCCAACACCAGCTTAGTGCGCACAGCTCTTCCTGCCTCTCCTGTCTGTGTTGCGTGGCTGCCCAGCTTCTCTGTGTCCCAGTCTCAGCTTCTCATCCCAGCACTCCACCCCTGTGCTCCCTGTACAGATTGTTCATATTAACATTCAGTTCACTCCTGTGATACCGTCAGTATGCGCGGTCGGTAGAGAAGCAGCGCTGCCTGCTGTATTTCCTCCGTGGCTTCCCTCCTTAACCTCTTCCAGTGGGGAGCTATTGGGTGAGAGCAGACACAGGTAAGTAGTCACGGATTCATACGCATCTCCAGGGCCCCTCTGTGGATATGGAAATTTTATGAACTTAGTTTTAAAAGTCTCGTATGTTAGATGTGAGACAATACAATGTGCTCCCAAATTATTAAAAATAAAGTGAATGGGAATAAGACAGCAATATTAGAGACATCTTTATAATAAGTATGATTTCAGTGCCTTAATATTGGAAACACGGAATGAAGATTAAAGCTTAATGCAAGTGTATGACATCAAGTCCCTCTAAGATCTGCTTCTTATTAAATTTATCCAAAAGAGAATTCACTCACATTCTTCTTCCTGAATATAGTTCTTTTCACTAAAAAAGAGATCATGTAAATTCTTAGGTATTCAAGCCCCCTCTAAAGCACTTCTCGGTGCTCAGTTCAGCTTTTTCCAAAAGTCGAGGATGGATGAGGCTCTTCAGACAAAGCGCGTAGGGAAGACAGTGTGTCGTCTGTCAAATCTGCCTCCCTGTCCACACACTCTTCTCCACATAAATGTTTGAGCACCTATTTTGTATCTACAGAGTTATGTAGAATAAAGTAGAGGACTATAGCATGTCTTGCTTCAAATAACTTATGCCTTAGAAGAAGTAGGTAATAAGTATTCATAAAGAAAACTTTTACTGTGAACCTTCAACTTTCCTCCATAAAGAAAAACATCTTTATTTTTCTATCTCTCTTGGCTAAAGAACATCAATTTTTTACTCAAAATTCTATATTTAACTACAGCAAACCAAACTCAAATTATTCCTCTACAAACAGATTTCTACCCCAGCTAAGACATTTCCATGCAGTACTTTGAGGATCATTATGCACTGAAGAAACAACCCAAGGCTGGGTATGCAGGTCAGTAGCAGAGCACTTGCCTAGCATGCACATGACCCTGAGTTCAATCCCCAGCACCAGGAGGAAAAACCTAGTCTCATTATTCTCTCTTTTGTAAATAACCAAAAGATAGCATTTTGTTTCTATATAAATGAATCGATCTCTCTGACTTTGCCTCTCTCTCTCTCTCTCTCTCTCTCTCTCTCTCTCTCTCTCTCTCTCTTTCTCTCTCTGTCTCTTTGTATTTCTGCCATTCCTCTCTTCCTCTCTTTAAAAGCTACAAAAAATGGGCAGTGGTTTTGAATTCCTTATATAACTTAATATTCCAATTTGAATGCAAATTATAAACCTTGCGCAAGGGGTCAATTTTACCATCTGGCGTGCGAGAATAACTGAGCCATGATTTTGAGAGTAAGTTTGGGCTTATTTAAAGTTACTTTCCTTTTGCCATTTTAATGGTTTCTGTCTTTAGTAAAAGAAAAATATATTATGCCATTAGTTAAAATTAAATGCCTCTCTTGCAGGTACCTGTAAGTCTATTAGGCTCCTAAACTGCCCTTGGTGGTTTTTAATTGACTTTTCCTGGACTTCATTTACGCCCACATACAAATCACTGTGTTCTACCCCTAAGTCACACATTTAGGTCCTATTAACACTAATGGAATTTATATGCATCCACACTGGGCGAGAACAAGCCCCTTAAACACCTTTTTAATGGAACAGTTTTCTTTCTTTCCGTTCCTCTTCACACTCCTCCGAGTGACTTTTCTTACCAATCTGGGCTTCCAAGTAATACAGTTCTGATTTCTTTTTCAGCTCTGATACTTTATTTTTTATTGAACTCTAGTGCTCAAAGTAGGACTTGACTTTCCAGATTTTATTGGTCATTCCTGGAAAAAGCAGCATGACTAAGCCATTACTACTGGATTCCTTTTCCTGGTTTTAGAGTGAAACCCAGTTTGCTTTCACTCTGGCCCTTGACTTTCCAGCAAAGAGATTTAACACACAGACTATTTTTTCTCCTCCTGAAAACTTGCTAGCCAAAAGCTAATTAAGTAATGAATACCTATGTACCCAGGAGGCTAAAGACTTCTCCATGTTACTGTGAAAATAAATAAGTATGTTTTCAGACTCTTTCACTTTATAATGTTTTTATTTGTTTACACTCTAGGACAATTTTTTTCCTCATTTTTAAAGTACCTATCAAATAGCACTTTAGCAAAATGTTCAAATTCAAAATACTTGAGTAACAAGAAAACAAAATGTGCCTTTGGAAACACAAATCCATAGGAAGCAAACGTCCAGTGCATATGCTAACAATCATATTTTTGTTTAGCTCTCAGAAATGTTTTGTTCTTTGTTGTTCTTATAAGAGATTGATTGATGAACTTTACAAATCAGCCATGTTTTTCTTTCTCTTCTGTAAAGTGAGGGATGGGATGACACTACTATGACTGAGTACTTAGTGCTGTTGTTAACTTAATCATATGCAATTGCCATTTTTAATAAATCAAAAACTGTTAATTAAGTGTTGGAAACATCTGTTTAAAATGAAAGAATGACGTTCAAATCTGTTTGTTTTTATTCTATCTTCAAAAGAATTTTTTTTGCATTTGATCTTAACTAAAAGGCTGAGAAGTGATTAAAACAATTTTTAAAGAGTAAACTAATCCATAACAATAATGTTGGACGTCATTGAATTGAACAAAACAAGCAAAAAGCACTGGCAGAGTTCACTCAAGAAAACAAGTGAAGAGTGGGGCGAGGGCAGGGACTGGCTCTGCAGAGCAAGCTTGGGCCGGAGAAAGACTAAGAGGGAACAGCAAAAATGGAAGTACACAGGTATCTCAGAAACACGACAGGGCTACAGTGGAAGCTCAGGCACGACAGCTCCACTCTTCGTGGCTGTCTTTCTGTTATACTGTCTGAATCTTGAGGAAACCCAAAAGAACCTCTAGATACGGTCCTGGAGGTGGTACTGGGATGCCATGACTCGGGCTGCACATCAGTTTTAGGCCATCCTGTTGAAAACCAGCTCCAGTTCTCCAGAGAAATCCTCATGCAGGGCTTTGGAAACTGTTCTGCGCATGTGTACTGGATCTTGTGATTGACACGTCATGCTCACAGACGCAGCCACGCTGCCATGCCATACAGTTCTGTCTCAGTAAGAATATTCATCAAAGCAATAGACTTTTCACAATCATTTCATGGGATAGAATTCTAAAGGTGATTGCTTTTGTCCTGTTTCTTGTTTTTGTGTTTAGTTTTGTTTTTATTTTTATGGTATAACAACAGAGCACAGCAAACCTGATGTTAATTGATTGTATTTCTACAAATAAGCTTAAAGTTATAGTATAAAGAAATGCATTCTGAAGTGTTTCAACCTTTGGGAAATAAAATATTTGACCATTCTGATGAGGCATGTGGAAAGAATTGAGGAAAAATCGAACAAGAAAAATTCATGAATCGTATTATTCAAGAAAGGAAATAAAATCATAGTATATAATTTAACGCTCTGTTTAGTGAATAAAATTCAGGTATCACAATGATATAACTATTGATTCATTCCAAAACAAAATCTAAAAATATAAATATCAGTGGAGCAAGAATAGCTCAAGTTATTACAGGAGATCATGGCTATGGTGTAGGGCTGAGGTGTGAGGGACAAAGGTAGAATTTCTATACCTGGTTGCAACTTTTAGAACTTCCTAGGGGGAAAAAAAAAACTTGGTAATAGTATAACAGAATGGTCTGGTGATGCCCTGGGCATTTAAATATATTAATTTCACAGTATCACAGCCCTGTACTATCCCAAACTGAATTTTTAACAAAATGTAGAGTGGGATTCAAACATTCACAATGGGTCTGTACAATTAGATTTACACTTAACTATATGGATATAACGTGATAAAAAATAAAAATTAATATAGTAAAATTTGAAATTGTTTATTGAATTTACCCAAGTTTAGGTTTGTTTGCTTGTTTTGAGACAAGATCTGAGCATATAAGTCAGCCTGGCTTTGAATTTACTAGACAGACCAGACTGGCCTCAAACCCGTGGCAATCTTCCTGCCTCAGTTTCTTCTGGAGTGCTGAGATTATATGTGTGCAGCACATCCAAATTAAAATTTAACTCCAGGCTGGAAGGTAAGAAGTGACAGTGACAAGAAAGAGAAACCTGGCCCTTCCTAGGTCTCTGACTCTGAGCTGTGTGTGTCACCTTCCTTTCTCCAACTTCCTTCTTTAGCCACCACTTCTTATAAGTGACAGAGAGGAGAGATTGGGCCCCTGTAGGGGAAAAAGCCTTCCAGTTGCTTTGCTTTCTTTCTGGAAGCCTCAGCGCAACCTCATTATTTTAATATTAAATTTTGCATTAATGCAGTAAGGCAACTCTCACTGTATCATAGTGGTAGAGTTTTAGACGGTAACAGAATTTGCAGAAACTGACTTTGTGTTCTCTGACTTTCAAGTTGGAAATTTTTAACTCGGCCATAACACAGCTACACACTTTTTAAATTAATGTATTCTCCACTATGTGTAATTTATTATGGAAATCAAGTCTTTATCAGAGTGATTAACCAGATCAAAGAGTTTGGGATACATTTGGCGGCTGTGCTGTCATCTAGCTCCTCGAACACAAAGGTGAACATTATGCGTGAAATGTGTTTGGCATCCCTTAATCAGAAAGCTTTTAGGTTCAATGCAGTGTCATCTGGGAGTTAAAAGGAAATCATAATTAAATAATGGCTTTTAACATTAGCCCCTGAAATGCAGGGAAGAGAGGTGCCCAGATAATGGGGGCGACAGCTAAAGCCAAAGGGGGTGGGCAGGGATTAGGTAAGATGCAAGAAGAAAGACCCTGGACCTGCCTGTGAACATCCTCATGGCCCACCACCAGCCGAGGTCACCCAAGAGTCCTCCAGTGAAACCTGACAGCAGCCCTGGGAGCCTCCCATCCAGGCTCCAAGGTCTAAAGCCCGCCACTTGGTGACCTCTGCAAATGCAGCTCTGCTCCAGACCTTTGGTCCTGTGTGCTTCCTCCGAACCTCCTTCCCTATGAGTCCCTCAGAGTCTTTTGTAGCCATATTCTCAGAGAAGGGAAGCATAATGTGATTAGGAGCGTGAACTTCGGAGCTGCGCATCTGGGTTTAAACAATAGCTGCTCTACTTATTGGGTGTGTAACTTTAACCAACTACTCGGCCTGTCTGGCTTTCAATTTCCTCATCAGTAAAATGAGGGTAATGATGGCCCCTGTTTCCTAGAGTTTCTGTAAATGTGAAATGACTTATGACATCTAACAGAGCAGTGCCAGAAGTTCCTGAGCACTTTGCAAATGGCAGCTGATACTGAACAGGCTGAACTCAACAGTCTCTCTCTCTCTCTCTCTCTCTCTCTCTCTCTCTCTCTCTCTCTCTCTGTCTTTGTTTCTCTCTGTCTCTCTGTCTTTCTCTGTCTCTGTCTCTCTGTGTCTCTGTGTGTGTGTCTCTCATCAGTCTGTCTCTGTCTTTATCTCTATGTGTGTCTCTTTTTTCTCTCTGTATCTGTCTCTCTCTCTCTCTCTCTCTCTCTCTCTCTCTCTCTCTCTCTCTCTCCCCCCCTTCTAAACCTAATCTAAGAATATGTTTCTTCTTTTGTAAGCTTGCCATTTTTCATGATGATTTTAATTACTCTCTGTCCCAAGGAGTTATGTTTGAACAATTAAAATCTCCAGTATTGCAAAAATCATCAACATGTCCAACGTTTCTATAGCACTAATTTTCCTCTACCCCAGCTTGAAACACTTTAGACCTGGAAGTTTTGTGTGTTGGAAGAGGTGTGAGGGGGTGTGAGGTCTACTTTTGATCTCGTTCCTAACCCTGCATCCTTCTCCCAGCATCCCTGCCAAGGTCACTGACCCTTCCAAGGCCTGTGCTAGGAAAAGAGGGGAGTATAGGAAAGCCCACAGTATTGGCAGTCATGCCTCCTGTGACCTGATATTGAGGCGTTCTGAGCTTGGCAGTTGATTAGAGCTAGTATTTTCTTTAGCAGGGTGGCATTGGAGTTTACTCAGAAGTTTACAATTTCTAAATGAAGGAGCCTTTTTCTTTGGCTGGTCACTAATGACCCCAAATCTAATCCCCTGGGCATCTGGCCATCAGCCCAGACTCTCTACTGGGGTTCCACTGCTATGCAAGCAGCCCCCCTAGCAGGCAGACTCTAAGTTGGCTATAAACTTAGTCTTCCCCCTTGACTGAGCTCCACTGTTCCTCTTGCCTCCCAGGAAGAGACTGCATCCTTGCCTTGCTGTCAGTGGCTTTTCAATCTTCTCAGGTATGGGTGGGCATTATAACCATGCTTCCTCAGCTCATGGGGCCATGGGTCAAGTTTCCAGGTGGGCTTCCTGAAGCCTCTGTCCCATAGATCACTATGAAAGTTCATGATCCAAACCAGGCTCCTCCTTCCTCATCCCTGGAAGAACTGGCTGCTCACCAGACACACAAATCTCCCCCATGGAAATCGTCCTCCAACTTCTCTGCTTTCCATGCAACATGTCCTAGAAAACGCAGCCCACTGTGTTCTTGATCATCCAGTGAAAACTGGGATCAGCCAAAACTGTGACCATAAGTTGAAGGGCTAGGTACCCTCCAAAGCCCTTGGCTCTTTGTTTCCTGGGTGCAATGACGTGAGCAGTTTCCTCTGTAAGGCGCACCTACCATGATTCGCTGCCTCACCACAGGCGAAAGGCAACAGGCCACCTGGCAATGGGCTGAATCCTCTAAAACTTAGATCTTTCCTCTTTTTAAGTTGATTATCTCAGGTATTTTGTTACAGTGATGGGAAGCTGACTAACATGGAAGCATCCAGTCTTACCTTCTTTTCTGTTTATTTTTAACAGCTGCTTATTTCCAAGGCACTTTTCATCTTCACTGGGGAGGAGGTAACACTTATAGTCTGATGCATCTTTCTGTAGAAGTACTTAATTTATGTGATTTTAATTCCTATATAAAAGGTTATGGGTAGCAGAAAGATAAATAATAAATAACAATTCAAACAACATCTATAGCTCCATGACCACCCTCTCACTGAGTTATATTCCTGTGTAAGCTCCAGTTGCCATGGGAGTTGATGTTATTCCCTGGGACGTACTGTATGCCTAATGTCCTGTCCTCTCATGAGTGTCTCACCCTACTAAGCACAAGTCTGTTTTGCTGTTCCTCACACAAATAGCCCTTAGATTCAAGCCGAAATTCATATGGTTCTTAATGAAGAAACATTGATTTTTTTTCTAAAGCCAGACAGAAAACTAAAGAATAACTGTACAGAAAAGGATAGAGACAGAGAAGAGAGAAACTGAGAGAGAGAGAGGAGAGAGAGAGAGAGAGAGAGAGAGAGAGAGAGAGAGAGAGAGAGAGAACCAACTCACTCTGGTCAACATTCCACGACCTGCTTGGTCCCAAGGAAACCAGAATAGTTGATTATTCCACTACAGATGTGATGGTTAATTCTATCCACTATCTTGAGTGGGCCAAGGAAGGCTTAGATACTTGGAAAAAAATAATTCTGGGTGTGATCCTGGGGTGTTTCTGAAAGAGATTAGCTTTTGAGTCCATCGTCTGGGTAAGAAAGTTCATTAATCAGTGTGAGTGGGCCTGGGCATCATCAAGTCTATGAGGTCAAAAAGCCCAAAAATAAAAGAGAGGAAATTGGATAAATTTGTTCTCTTCTTGAGCTGGGCCATCTATCTTCTGGCCTTACCCACTGGGATGCCAGTCCTCAGGCCTTAGAACTCCAGCACTTACATCATTGCCTCCCAATTTCTAGGCCTTTGTTCTTAGGACATGCATCACACCATCAGCTCCTAATGCTTTTCAGGCCTTCAGAGGCAGACTGAGTTACACCATTGGCTTGCCCAGATCTCCAGCTTTCAGATGGCACATCCAGGGAGTTCTTGCTCTTCACAATGAGATGTGCCAACTTCCATAATACATGAATAGGCAGTCCCCAACTACTGGATACAGCAAAAGCAGTCCACATTCAGTGGAAACTTCAAGTGATATTTCAAGTGCTGAGTTTTTGTCTTGTTCCTAGCTAGCAATATGTAGTACCATCCTCTGCTGGGATGCTAGGCTGTGAGTAGGATCCTTGGCTCCTACTTAACAATTCCATGATCACAGAGAGCTACAGGTACACTGTGTTGGTAAGCTACCATGTTCTATGGCTTAAGGGTATTAAATGCATTTTCCACTTTACAGTATTTTCCGTCACAATGGTCTTTTTGGACTCTAATTCCACTGTAAGTGAAGGAGCATTTGTATCTATACATGTCCCATTGGCTCTGTTTCTCTGGAGAACCCTGACTAATGTGATGCAGGCAGCTGAGGAGCAGGCATCCTCAGAGAAGCATGAAGCCGTACCTCTACCTCCCCGCAGTGTTGCGCCCTCCCAGCTCTCCTCCTGCCTGTCTCATTTCTTTTGCCTACAAAGAACAAGGGAAAGAAAGCTAAGCAATAGATGAGTCCTAACTGGAGCCAAATAACTGGAAAAGTGGGTTACTAATATTTTATACAAAAGAAATTTTAAGGGCTTTCTAGAACTATTCAGCGCATATTTCTCAAAGACTCTTTTACACCACAAGGAGGAAAGGGAAATGAACCACGAATAGGAAAGTGGTCTGCTCCTAGCCACACAGTAATTACGGGGAAAGTCTACTGTTCCTTCTTCTTCTTGGCCAGCTTACCCAGCCATTTTTCTTGGTGAGTTACTTAAGTTTATGCGGGCCTAAGTTTTGTGTTGTTTTTATTAAAATCTTTAACCTTTTCAAAAAAGAGATGATCTGGCCTTTTTTCTAGCTCATCAGGTGGTGATGAGAAATAAATAAGGAAAATTCAATAGTGCATTTCTAAACCCCCTCCCTCAGACCTCTTCTCTCTAACTCTCTAGACCAGTCCCACTGCCAGCTCATTTTGGCCTCATCATATGCTTATTTTCTCCATCCCAAACATTACAAATTGTCTGTCCAAGATTCCTCAGCATTTGTTTCGTTGTGCATGCCAAAAGAAAACCAAGTTAATATGAAAAGAATCAAAAGTCTTGGCTCCTGGGAGAAAGTTCATGGGTCTTGCTGTCCTCCTAGTTCACATCATGGGCTTCCTTTCTTTCCAGAAAGAAATCTCCACATTTTTCTGGTCCAGAAAAGTGGTGTCTAGTGGTGGGAATTTCATATCATGCAGGAGATGATGTCAAAAAATAGATGAGAACTATTTCAGGATAGAAAAACATTTAGAGAGTTTCCTACTTAATCATCTATCAGTGATTCCACTAGTCCTATAAGTTAACATCATGAAGTGACAGAACATGGGTTCAGAGCTAGAAACCCAACTGACTGATTCTCATAGTGAAGTCGAAGAAATCAGGGGAGGTTTGTTTAACTTATAACACATTTACCAATTGCATGATTTTCTAGGATGTTTCTAAAACATTTCCAGGGGCAAGTATAGCCAAAACCGTAAGTATAAAAATAGATATCATGTGAAGGACCACTGGGATGGTTCCCCCCAAAGAAAACAATTTGTCTCCATTTTGATTCACCTTTGCCCTACTTTCATCTATTGATATGAGGAGAGCTGGCTAGGAAAATGCTCTACCCCATCAATTGGCTTTAAGCAATGCAAAGGGGTCTAGCTGAGGCACTAGTGTGTAGCCTTTGAGGCAAAGCAACAGGTCTGTGATGCTCCACCTATGGTTCCCCACTATAAGCATGAGCTAGGACAAAGAGAAGTTGTGCTAGGATTGAGCTTTGAGAAAGAGGCTGTGAGGTCTCTGGGCAATAAAAACTACTTCAGAGGTGAAGCAGTTGACCCAAAACACAAGTAATTCCTCAAACCGTGTTATGCATATTCTCCAAACTTAGAGGCTAGTTGCTACTAAATCCAATATTCTTTCTGCATACCTCTTTGTGTATTGAAGAGGTGCCATTGTGCCTCCTACCTAGCCCAGCTCACAGCACTCATGTACTTCCCACCACTCTCAGTCACTCAAACCCAAGCCACTCCTGTCTTTATAATAATAAAACTCTGGTTCAGCTTTTGTTCCATCTGGACTTATGACCATGTGGGCTCCCCACAACTGCATGTGTGTTTTCATCTGTTTATTCTTGCCACGTGTTACATTGGAAGTGACAGATTGAAATTTATTTTTTTTTTATTTTATTTATTTTTTTTTGTTTGTTTCCATTTTTCTTTTTTTATTTTATTTCTTTTTTCTCTACAGTTTTATTGATAAACATAT
>NW_004524592.1:21326559-21332998 GCF_000260255.1 Octodon degus | reverse complement strand
CCTGGGCTGGGACTGGTCCCACCGGCGCAGGTAGCAAGAAGCTCTCCACACACTCACCGGACCTGGGCTAGGACTGGGTCTGGGGGTTCCCGGAAGTTGGCAGAAATTCAGATTGAAATTTATGTGCTAGAATTCCAATAATATGTCCCTAGGATTGCAATTTATAAGCTCCTCCAGACTGAGATGAGGTTCAGATGGGCTCCTGTAGATCAGAGATGTGTCGCTGAACTTTTCCATTGAAAAGCTAAACTCTGACATCTTGATGGGCCTTCAGTGGTAGCCGCTGCTCTCTGGGCTCCATGATGCTGGCCAAAGACAACAAGAAGAAGAAAGATGTCAGAAAGTTGGCCAAGAATGACAAAGACCCAGTGAACGAATCTGGGGGCAAGGCCAAAAAGAAGCAGTGGTCCAAAGGCAAAGTTCGGGACAAGCTCAACAACCTGGTTCTGTTTGATAAAGCTGCTTATGACAAACTCTGTAAGGAAGTTCCCAACCATAAACTTGTAATACCTGCTGTGGTCTCTGAGAGACTGAAGATCTGTGGGTCACTGGCCAGAGCAGCCCCTCAGGAGCTCCTTAGCAAAGGGCTTATCAAGCTGGTCTCAAAACACAGAGCTCAAGTTATTTATACCGGAAATACCAAGAGTGGAGATGCCCCTGCCACTGGTAAAGATGCATGATGAATAGGCTCAACCAGGTATACATTTGGAAGAAATAAAATTTTATTATTAAATGAGAAAGAAAGAAAAGCTAAACTCTGTCTAGGTTATAAATGCACCATACTGATGTCAGTAAGCATTAGTAAACAGTGGGAAGGTGGGGGCACTGGTCTGCCCTGACGGCTGCAGTCACTGTATGCACTGTGCAGTCATTCCGCTCGCCAGTCACCATGGACCATAAGACCTATCTCTAGTAGCGAGTACTACTGGGAGGAGAGAGAGAGCTGGAGATGGGAGAAATCGACAGGTGCACTCTGCGTCCCTTTCCACCCAGTCCTTCTTCCTCCTTGCCATGCTTTGGTTTGACAGTGGCTGTGATACTTCATGATGGCTAGGGCTCCTGGTGAGTGGGCCTGAAATCAGGGCCACAGTCCCTACCAGCTTCCAGGAAAACCACTTCCTTCCTTGCTGGCCTCAGGTTGTGACAGCGTCTGCTGATGCAACCCTTAGGTAAGCATCATTTCATCTCAGGTCTCATATGCTTCCTGCCAGAACATTGACTGGTACATGTACAAGCAATAAGATGGGAACCTGATGCAGGTTGAAAAGGAACATTAAAAAATTTTTTTTTTCTGCTACTAGGGTTCAAATCCAGGGGAGCTCTACCACTGAACTATACTCCTACCTCCTTTTTTTTTTTTAATTTTCAAACAGTCTCCCAAATTGCCTAAGCCAGCCTCACATTTACAATCTTTCTTCCTTAGTCTCCAAACTTTTATCTCAAAATTTCATAGCTAACGTATCTCAATGCTTAATTCTTTTCCACAGGCAGTGCAAAAATCAACTCCTTTCAAAACAATTTATTCACTTCCCTCCATTATTCTTTAGGCAGGCCTCTGTAAAAACCTTAATTGTGGTATTAAAACCTAACTATCCTCCAAAACATTGCTTTTACCATTTGAGGACACATTGAAAGATTTCATTTTTGTATAATGCTGATAGAGGATATTATATGATACTTTGTACTCAAACCCTGGAGCAAACCTGAGACCTAGTACATTAAAATTTCTAATTAAAAAACATCAGAAGGTATCTTGTTTTCTTGTTCTGAAAACAAAACTGAGAAGATGAGCATAAATGCAAGGTACTGGAGTTTCTGGGGGGAAAATGAAAACCTGGATTTTGAAGGAGAATTATAATCATTAAAAAGAAAGACTGAAGATCATTAGATAGCATATTTAGCATCAAAGAGAGGCATCTGTAACCCATCTGTATTTAATACGTCTTTGCTTTTCTAAAGCTCTTTTCAGTTTAGAAATTGTTTTGATATATGCCGACACTCACTAATTGCCTCCCATTTGGAAGCCAGCACAGAAATTTCCTTCTAGACATCTTTCACTGAGAAGAACATAATTTTGTCACAGAGCCCAAGGCTGACATTTAGAGATTAGACATCACAAGCAGACTGGATGAACACAGTCAGTCAGTCAGTCAGTCAGTCAGTGATCCCTACTGAATTTTCTTTGTAGGGTAGATATGGTTCTCTTCATTGGGTTTAGCTATGAGCAGCACAGACACCATGATCCCTATCTTTGTGGGGCTGAAGGAAGGAGAAGCAAATAAAAGTGTAAGACAGTTACACAAATGACTGTGTCATTGTGCCCCTCAGGAAGTGTTACCCCAGGACACTGGTGATCCTGTCTCTGCACAGTTATCCAGAAAGCACCAGTGACTCTTGAGTAATTCCAGTGTCACAACTGCCCTGACATCTGTGACTTGCCTTCACCCCAGGGCATCTCATCCTTAGCCTCAGTTTTGTGTCTACCTGTTCACCCCTTCCTTCTCTCTATTGTTCCCACCTCCATTTGTCCCTGTAAGAGCCCCATGTTCTCCCTGGATATAGCAGCAGAATAAACAGCCAGTAGACTCTCCAGAAGCTAAGGAGAAATGGCTAGGAATAGGTTATAATGTTGATCTTTATTATCACACAGAAGGAAATTGTGAGATTGAATAGGTGTGTTTACCAGGAAGCCAGGGCCATCCTCAGAAAATGGAATCAGAAGATGCTGAGAGATGAAGAGCAAAGCCTTGTGCAGTAGTTGGGAAGAAGAGGCATGGGAGGGACTGAGGCCAAAATGTGCAGGGCTGAACAGGGAGGAAGATTCTAGAAATAGCACTAAATGGGCAGGGAGGACCTGGACATGCAGGGTTTTACCCTAAAAGTAGCAGAAAGCAATTAATAAGTATTTATTTCATAATGACAAATATAAATATTATTTACATTTTCTGGTCAAATTTAATGAGTATTGTTGGTCACACTTTTTTCAAAGCCCATATCTATGACATTTGTCTCTGAAGTTCTTATTCACCAAACCTGTTACATGGAACTGACAATGATTCACCGTCCACGCTGTCTTCTCTAAATTTGCTTTTCTGCAGGATGAAAACCATACAGACAAGGTGAATATATCTGAAACCCAGACACAGACTTGTCCCAGTTTGAGTCACTGTAGACCATGTACTGACACTCTCCGACTATTCCAGGGAAGAGAACATAAATGAGAGCAAAATGTGGTTCTCCTTGACTTTACTATGAAACCCAAAGAGGACTTGTAACATAAGTGAGTCTTTAAACACTCAAACGTGCACATTTTCATCTTCCTCTACACCTTTTCTCTGTGTTCACAGTGAATGCCTGTTCAGCAGGAAAAAAACCCAGTTGCTCATAGCATTCTTTCTCTAACACCTGGTCCTTCTGTTTTAACAAGGTGACTGGTTTCCACCATAACTCAGCTATTTCTCCACTTGACTGAGTCCCTCTGGACCTTCAAAATGTATGTAATATTAGCTTTCCTGCTAACACTGTGGGTTCCACCTACAGCATACCACTAATTTACGGGTGATTCTATGAAGGATGCATAGAGATTACTCCTGGTTTTGTTTCTGAATTTCTGATATACCAAGAGGTCATATAATTTGGGTATTTTAGATTATGTGTTTATCTCTACTCATGTTTCACTGATTTATAAGCACAGGTAGAGCTCTTGTATCTTCTACTGACTCCTTTCCTGGTTTCTTTTGCATTGGAGGTAACCCTAAAATGAAAAGTTTTTCCAAGTTCTTTTATTTATAGAAATAGAGCAATGGTTTCCATTTACCTTTCAAACCAAAGTCCTGTCAAAGATAACCAAATAGAAAGGGGTCATTCTGCAGCTGTAGTTAACTTGCCAAATGCTATAGAAATGCACAGAAAAGAAAGGTTTCCATGCCGAACTGATAGATTTTATATTTTATATGCACCAGTGAGGAATGTATCCGATCCTCCTAAAAATCTTTCTTGGGTTGAGAGTAGATGGGTTGTACACATCAAGTAAAAAATTACTAGTTTCATCCATTCTTAATTACATGGAGAGCTTAGAAGTTGACCACAAAGTCTTCCTCAATACCAGGCTATAGAGGAAGCAATATGTTATACTTCACGATCTAAAAAAAAAAAAAAATAGTGCTCTGAAATCCAGGTGAATGAACCTTTGCCTTGAGCTGTAGGGAGGTTCCCTTCATATCCCCACACTCGACCTTTCCTCAAGCAATGAGTGCTCTCCTATGCATAGGGGGTCTCCGTATTCAGCTTATGATAGCCCTCTGGGACCACTTTCTACATTCCAGAATTCCCCAACCAAATGGTCCTCACCTGCTTCCAGAGTCTCCAGACCATGGCTGATCATGGGGCATATATGGTCAAAGGACATGAACAAAGTCTGGACATATGGGTTGGGCGTCTGCTGATGAGCACATGAAACCCTCACAGTGGAAGATGGAGCCACCAATGGGAGGCGAAGGTTCTGGCTCCTGTCACAACATCGCACTCTGGTAGGAAACTCTGGGTTAGGACAAATAACATCTTTTTTGTTGTTGTTCACTTGATTTATAACTTGTGGATATTTACATGCATGATGTGGAGGGGCTTTGCTTATGTTTCTGCCCAAGTTGCACAACTGTGAAAGGCAGGCCTTACAAAGCACAAATCTGATCATGATACTGGCTGTTCCTCCCTGCATTGACCTGGAGCTGTGGAGACTGGTAGGTAGTGAGTCAGAGTCTGAGACCAGCTCCAGGTCCCTCCACTGATGGGACTTAGGAATCAGAGACTGAGAAAAATGCCAGCAACATAGCAGAACACCAGCCTCGGAAAACTAATCCCATCCCCCAAAGCCAGGAACAAAGGTGGGACCCCCACCCAGCACAAATCCACCTGCAATCCTGGCCACAGTACACACTCTAGGATCCAACTTGAACCTGCCACACAACTGTAGGCACTCGAAGAATCTCACTGCTTTTATTTTTCTCCATCTGGTGACTTTTCCTCTTGAAAGTTAGCTGCATAAGTGTTTTTTGTTTGGTTTTTTGCTGTTTTTTGTTTGTTTGGTTTTTGTGGTTGGGTTTGTTGTTGTTGTTGTTGTTGTTGTTGTTCTTTTGGGAAACTATTCTTTTTTGGTATTGTTTTTCCATTTATTCTCTATTTTTTTTCTCTGTTCTGTTTTGTCCTCTTTAGTTTTTCTTTCTGTATGTTTGCTGCTCCCCCCACCCCCATCCCCGGTGTGTGGTTATTTTTGCTTTCTGGTATTTTTCTTCTTTTCTTTATTTCTTTTTTTTTTACCTTCTTTTGTCTCTCATTGTGATTCAGATCTCTATATTTTCCTTTTTTAATTCTACTCATCTTCTTTCTCTCTTTCATCAACTATTTTACTTTACTTCATGATACTTTCATGTGAGTAAACATTGTCTCTTCTGTATCTGGCTTACTACAATACTGCTAGGCTTTCCTTGCCAATCTTTCTCTCTTGTGTCCTACAATTACTCAAAACTTAGATGATCATCCTATGCCCTCTGACCTTGCTCCTACTATATTTAACCTCATCCACTTCTCCACCCTATACCCTATCCATTTTAAACCACCCTACCAGAGGTAAAATTGAGGGGCTGGGGAAATGGCTCAGTAGAATAAGTGGCTTGCCTGGCAAGCGCAAGGGCCTGAGTTCAATACCTGGTTCTGTCAAAATAAATAAATAAATAAATAAAAATAAATTTTAAAAAATTTTAAAAAGTTGGTTATATTATATAACTGTAGAACTTGATCCTATAGTCAAAGATAATAGGTTACTCGTTACCACGGTTTGTTACCACCAAGTAACTAGGCTGTGCTTCAGTCTATTGTTATTGCTACTGTATTACTTTAGCTAGGATGTCATATCTGTTACAATCAGTTTTTCTCCCCTGTAATACAACACTGTGATTGTAGGGTCATAACCATCACATAGTCCAGTACCAAAGGAATGGGCCTTGAGTGAAATAAATAGAAACTATGCATTCTTAATACATTGGGAAAGGTAGGTTTTTTTTGGATAGACAAGGGCCACCTTCATCTATAAGACATCCTGGGGAACAGACACCTCCTGGGAAAGTGCTCACACTAGGGATAAAGCTATCTCATTTAAAAAATCTCCAAACATCAACAAAGAAAACAAAGTAAAATGTAAAAAGAGAGGGCTGGCCAAATAGCTCAATGGATTGAAGCACCTGCAAGCAGGCTCAGGGGCCGGGGATTCAATCCCCGGACCTCCTATACTAGACCCGCCCCTGGGGCTCACTGAGACAGCAACTGAGACTGGGCATGGTGATGTGCACCTGTAATCCCAGCTCTTGGGAGGCTGTAAACAGGCAGATCACTACAAGTCCACTCTAGTAGTGAGGCCCTGAACACCCTGTAAACCCTTCCCTAA
>NW_004524592.1:21322301-21326219 GCF_000260255.1 Octodon degus | reverse complement strand
AAAAAAAAAAAAAAAAAAAAAAAAAAAAAAAAAAAAGGCCAACAACTAGAATTCCCTGAAATGAAAGCAGCAGAAGAAAACAAAAAAAAAAAAAACAAAAAAAAAGGAAAAGGTCATAAAAAAAATCTAAGGTTCAAAAAGAAATGGCAATCAATGAAAGACATAAAAGCAGGCACAAATGTTAAAAAAATAGAAGAGCTTAAGAAAATGATGGAAACCATGCATGCCCAATATAGACAAGAAATGGAATCAATGATACAGATCCAAACAGAAATCCAGCAGATTAAAAACTTGACTGAAATTATATGCAACAGATTGAATGAACATAATGATAGAATATCAGAGCTAGAAGATATTAATGTGACTAGCAATCAGGAAAAGAAAGATATCTTAAAAATAGCAAGAGAGCATGAAAAAATCAATCCAACAGCTACAAGATGAGGCAAAGACAAACAACATAAGATTGGCTGAAGTCTGTGAGTGAGAAAGCTGGAAACAATGAAAAGTCATTAAAAATCTCCTCACAGAAATAATTGCAGAAAAGCTCCCAAACATGGATAAATCATTTGACATACAAATTAATGAAGCTTATAAACCCCAAATACCCATGATCAAAATAAATCTATACCAAGATACATAATAATCAAGATTCCAGAAATTCAGCATAAGAGCAAAATATTAATAGCAACTAGAATAAAGACAAATATCACCTATGAGGAAAAACCCATCGATATTTGGTAGTCTGAGCAACAAATTTGATGATAATAATATGTAATATAACAACCATTGTTCGTTTCCTGTTCTTGTTTTGAAATTCTGTATCATTTTTGTTATTTTATGGTGCTTTGTTTGTCTTTGTTCTTGTTACTTGCTTTTGGTTCCTTCCTCTTTAAAAATTAAAAAAAAAAAACCAACATAAGAATCACAGCAGACTTCTCAACACAAAGCCATAAACCATGGAGAAACTAAAAGGAGGCTTTTCAAGCCCTAAAAGTAAACAAACTTCAACCCACATTGAGGTACCCCAAAAAACTATCTTTCAAAATCAACAGAAAAATAAGTCACTTCCATGAAAAAAAAAAACCTGAAGAAATTCATCACCACCAAGCTAGCCTTACAAAATGCTCTGAAGATTATATTAGAAGGAGATAACAAAGACCACAAATACATGAACACCAACAGAAAGGAGCCACCAAGCAGGGCAAGCAATTAAACAGGTGAGAAAAAAGGGAACCAACAATAGGAAAATAACATGAAAAGATAAGCCAATACATATCAGTCATAACCATCAATGTAAATGGTCTCAACTCACCAATCCAAAGAAACACACTGACAGAATAGATCAAATGCAAGATCCAACAACATGCTGCATTCAAAAAATATATTTAACTGGGGATACAGTTCAGTGGCATGAGTGCCTGCCTGGCAAGTGCAGGGTCCCAAGTTCAATCTCTGGTACCAGGGGGAAAAAAAAAGTTTAAGAAATATACTCAACCCACAATGAAATTCATAGACTAAAAGTCAAAGGATGGAAAACAATCCTACATGCCAAAAGAACCCAGAAAAAATCAGGGTAACTATTATATTTGCAGACAATGTAAAGTTTAGGCCAAAACTGATCAAAAGAGGCAAGAAAATTCACTACATACTTGTCAAGAGAAAACTTCAAGAAGAAACAACAGTCATAAATATACACGCAACAAACACTGGTGTACCCAGCTACATAAAACAAATACCAACAGACATGAAAGACCAAATAAGCACTAACACAATTGTAGTGGGAGACCTTAACACCCCACTCTCACAAATGAATCAGCGAGACAAAAAACTCAAAAGAGAAATATCAGAATTAAACCAAGCCTATGAAACCAAAACATTAGCCCTCAAAACATGTTTAAATAAAAACAGAGGAAATGAAATCATCCCACGAATACTACCTGAACATAGCACAATGAAACTGGAAATTAATAGCAAAAGAAATAACAAAAGCTATATAAACACATGGAAATTAAACAACACATTTCTAAACCAACAAGAGTTGGCAGAGTAAATTAAAGAGTACATACAATTAAATGATAATGTCAGTACAACTACTGAAACTTGTGGGACGCAATGAAACAGTCCTACGAGGAAAATTCATAGCAATGAACTCACACAATCAACCTACTATTTAACCTCAAACTTCTACCAGAAGAAGAGTAAATCAAGCACAAAACTCATATAAAGAAAGAAACTATAAAGATAAGTGCTGAAATTAGGGCCGGGGAGATGGCTCAGTAGAATAAGCGCTTGCCTGGCAAGCACAAGGGCCTGAGTTCAATCCCTGGTTCCCCAAAAAGAAAAAAAAAGACATGAACAACCTTTTAAAAAATTTTTTAAAAAATAAATAAAAACTAAAAAGAGCTAAAATTAATGCAATTGAGACTAAGAAAATAATACAAAGAATCAATGAATCCAAAGGTTGGTTCTTTGAAAGAATAAATAAAATTGACAAGCCAGTAGCTAACCTCATCAAAAAGAGAAAAAAAACAAAAAACAAAAAACCACAAATCCAAGCAATGAGGAATGAAAAAGGGGGTCACAACAGATCCTACAGAAATGCAGATCATCGCTACCTACTGCAAGAAACTATATCCTATTAAGATGGAAAACACAAAAGACATGGAGAGATTCCTAGATACAACTGAATTGCCAAACCTAAATAAAGAAGAGATAAAAATTCTAAAGAGCCCAAATTCAGCCAATAAAATTGAAAATGTAGTTAAAAATTTCCCAACAAAGAAAATCCCAGGATGTGACAGGTTCACTGTTGAATTCTACAACAAATTTAGAGAAGAAATAATGACACTAATGCTGACCCTCTTTTTTTTTTTTTTTCCAGACCCGGGATTGAACTCAGGCCCTTGTACTTGCCAGGGAAGCGCTTATTCCACTGAGCCATCTCCCCAGCCCCAATGCTGACACTCTTTAAGGAAACTGAAACAGAAGAAATACTTCCAAAATCATTTCCGGAAGGAAGTATTATCATGATTCCAAAGCCAGAGAAGAACCAAACCAAGAAAGAAAACTACAAGCCAATCTTCCTAATGAACATAGATGCACAAATCCTCAGTAAGATAATGGCAGACAGAATACAGCACATCATCCAGAATATTATACACCATGACCAAATATTATTCATCCCAGCAATACAGGGATACTTCATCATATTCAAATCAATAAATGTAATGCACCATATTAATAGGAACAAAAAAATCACATGATCATCTCAATAAATACAGAAAAGGCATTTGATAAAGTCCAACATCCATTCATGATAGAAACCCTACAGAAAATAGAATAGTCTTCATCTTAATTGACAAAAAGTCATCTATGACAAACCAACAGCCAACATCATATTGAATGGTCAAGAACTGAAAGCTTTCACTCTAAAATCAACAAGACAAGGATGTCCATTATCACCATTCACACTCATTATAGTTCTGGAAACATTAGCCAGAGCAATTACACAAGACAAAGAAACAAAAAGAATAAGAATAAGAAAGGAAGAAGGTGAAGTATCATTATTTGCAGATCAGATTATACTCTATATAAAGACCCCAAAAGCTCCACCAAAAAACTGTGGATTTAATAATTCAGTAGTGTAGGTACATATAAAGTAAACACTCAAAACTCAGTAATAGTCCTGTACACAAACAACAAATTCACACAGAGAGAAATTAGGGTAACTACACCCTTCGTAATAGCACACAAAAAATGAAATACTTGGGAATCAATCTAACAAAAGAAGTAAAAGACATATACATTAAAACTACAGTGCTCTCATTGGCCAAGCAATGGCCGTGACTCATCCACATGGCTGCACTGACAAAGGTTCTACAATCTGAGGCACAGGATCTCAGGATAAATCCTGAGGGC
>NW_004524592.1:21290129-21321811 GCF_000260255.1 Octodon degus | reverse complement strand
TTTTCAGTAGCAGGGATTGAACTCAGGACCCTACGCTTGCCAGGCAAGCACTTATTCTACTGAGCTGTCTCCCTGGCCCTCTTCCGATTTGATTTGAAACTGTCTCATTGCTGTTTGTCAATAAAATTTTGAAAAAAAAAAAAAAAGCTTTTTCTGCATCTATTGAGGTAATCATGTAAAAAAAAAAAACCTACAGTGCTCTGAAAAAGGATATTGAAGAAAATACCAGAAAACAGAGGTCTGGCCAGATAGCTCAGCTGACTAAAGCACCTGCTCAGACAGGTGCAGGGACCAGTTCGATCCCTAGCGTGCTGTGCTGGCCCTGCCCCTGGGGTGCGCTGAGACAGCGACTGAGACTGGGTATGGTGCTGCACGCCTGTAATCCCATTTGGAAGGGAGAAAACAGAAGAATCACTATGAGTCTGATCTGTGTAGTGAGACCCTGTAGACCCTGTACTAAAATACAAAAACAAAAAAAAGTATGTAAAACTAATCATACATTCTTGTTACAGATGCCAGTGACTAAGTTGGGGGATTTTATTTTCCTTTCCATATTTTAGGGAAAGGTCTACAGGGTGTTCAGGGTCTCACTGCTACATCGGACTCATAGTGATCTGCCTGTTTACAGACTCCCAAGAGCTAGGATTACAGGCGCGCACCACCATGCCCAGTCTCAGCGCGCCCGGGGTGGGGGGAGGCTGGCACAGCAGACCCGGGAATCTAACTCCTGGCCCTTGTGCCTGCTTGTGGGCATTCTAATCCACTGAGCTATTTTCCCTGCTCTTCTTTTCTTTTCTAAGCATAAAGTAATCACTATACTTCGGTTTCTCTTCAGATCCTTTTACTAAAGCAATCACTACAGCTGCAACTCAAAACATGTAGCAGGAGTGGTGGTCCACCTTTTAGGTAAGACAGCAGCCTCCATCTCCCAAGCTGTGCTCTTTGCTCAGAAAACAGGAGGAGCCGGAGAGAACGTTCTCTCTGCCGCAAGCATTCCTGCTGCAGGACAGGAGCTCGCGCCCGCCAGCTGCTCCTCTCTCCACTGAGCAAGAATGCAGCTGAGGTTGGAAACCTGTCACCACACTGGAGCCCGCATCCACCTGTCCCTCTTGTCACTCTCCTTCTCCAAAGTCCTCTTGGATTTAAAAACTATAGCCACAAAGACGGGATTTGCTTTCACTCTTTCTAGAACAGCTCTGCATGGATACCACACATGCATCAGATGTCCTGGGATGCTGGTGTCCCTTCAGATTGTGATATTTACATGAAATAACAGCTGCACAGGACTAAGAACAGTTAAGGCACACAGACTGAGGAATTGTCTGGTTAGTCAAATATTGAATGCAAATTGTATTTTTCAATTAAATAAAAAAGAAAATGATAAAAAGAAAAATACTCAGTTATAATTTATAAAAGTCATATTAACAAATTTTCTGTTTCTCATAAGTAGAAAATTAGTGTATATATAATTATACAGGTCATAGTATGGCCTTTTCCTCCTCTATAGCAGAAAAGAAAACTCTTACTGTATATATAGATATTAATATACTATTAATATCATCATGCTTGAATTTTGAAATTATTTCTAAAACACGCCTATTTTTTGCAGTTTTGTGGGAAGAAATGATTGCAACATATTTAGAAGGAAAAACCTTTAACTCTTTAGAAGAGCAGTAGCAAAGATGTTTTACATAATCTCACATTTTCTAAAATTGAAGATAATGTGTAGCTAAGCCCATAAATGATCTAAAATGTGCGACTGGGGGTTGGAGACCAAGCAAACCTCAGCTCTGGGTCGAAGTGCAGTGTCACCACCCAGCAGACCCCAGAAGGCAAACTGAAGCCCAAATGGGTGAAGACTGGGGGACACAGGCAGAAGCCGGGCACACACTTCAGGATAGGTTCTTTGTCACACCCAGTTGCCCTAGTCACCAACAAAGTCTGGTTTTTTGTTTGTCTGTTTTTAACCACTTTACAAATTAGTTATCTTCTCAAACCATTTCAGTGAAGAATGGAGAAAGAGAAGAGAAGGGTGGGCATGTAGCTCCACAGGAGAGCATCTGCCTAGGGTGCCATGTCCTAGTTTTATCCCCTATCCCAGGCAAGAAAAAATGGGGGGAGGAAGGGAAGAAGAGAGAGGAAACTGGCTTCTATACTCCGAGGGCCACATGGCTGTTATTTAGGAAAAGAAGAGAGATGTTTATTATTTTTTTTTTATGTATTTAGTACAGGGTCTACAGGGTCTCACTACACAGATCAGACTTGTAGTGATTCTTCCTATTTTCAGCCTACAAGCGCTGGGACTACAAGTACCACCACACCCAGTCTCAATCACTGTCTCAGCATGCTCTGGGGGCGGGACCAGCACAGCACACTGGGGATTGAACCCTGGTCCCTGTGTCTGCCTAAGCAAGCGCTTTAATGCACTGTGCTATCTGGCTGAGATAGGGAAATATTAAGTTAGGTGTTATGTTGCTATTTATAAATTATGATCATGAATAAATGAACTCCATAAAAGATTACCTTTTCACTTCTACTAATGTCATCCAGGTGTGGTGGTGCACACCTGTAATCCCAATACTTAGGAGGCTTAGACAGGAGGATTGCCATAAATTCAAGGCTAGTCTGGGCTACATAGTGAGATGAAAACCAGCCTGAATTTCAGAGTAAGACCTTGTCTCAAAAATTTAAATTAAATTAAATTTAAAAAGTTTTGGGCAAGCCAAATAGCTCAGTGGATTAAAGCACTTGAAAGCTGGTGCAGGGGTTGGGGGCTTGATCCCCAGGCCAGCTGTGCTGGCCCCACCCCCAGGGCACGCTGAGCTGGCAATTGAGACTGGGCGTGGTGGCATGCGCCTGTAATCCCAGCTCTTGGGAGACTATAAACAGGAGAATCATTATGAGTCCAATCTAGTAGTGAGACCCTGAACACCCTGTAGACCCTTCCCTAAAATACAAAAAAAAAAAAAAATGTAAAATCCAGTCCACATTTAGTCAGGGTTTTATACCATGTGATCACAATAATTAAGATATAAGAGAACATTAAGAACCAATAGCTAGACAAAAGCAAGATAGATCCAAAGTCCTGACACAGAATTAATATGACACTGACTAGGGAGGAGCAGGAGTGACATCTTTAAAAATGGGCTCCCAGGGGGAACTACCCACTTGCCCCCCCCCAACCCCGTCTCTCTCTTGGACAGGAGCTTTCTTTCTCTCAATAAATATTTTCTGCTCATAAATAAATAAATAAATAAATAAATAAATAAATAAAAATAGACTCCCACAGCACATGCCGCACTGGCCCCACCCCTGGGCACACGGAGCCAGCCACCAGGACTGGGCTCAGTGGCTCATACCTATAATCCCAGCATTGGGGAGACTGAGACAGGAGGATCACGAGAGTCCAAGCTTCATAGTGAGACCCTGTACCAAATAAATAAAGACGAGCTCCCACTGGGAGATTCTAAAGAGAGTGACCAAAGTACTGCTGTTTATCCATGCTGTATATAAATTCATCCTCATTTTACCTTTCAATAAAGAGACAAACATTTGAGGTATGACTGAAAAATAAGGTATGTGCTTCAATTTTGAAAAAAAATTATGGTAAAAACCATATGCCGTGCAGTTCCCTCAGAATCCTCCCCCTTCCTTTGAACACACTTATCCCACAGCTCTGGCCACTTGCTGCAGTGGCTCTGGAGTCCTCTTTCCAGGGGGTCTTTCAGTTGCACTGCTGTGGTTGCCTCCATGTCTGTGAATCAACTCAAAACGCTGACCTCCCACAGTGATTCTCATTTTGGGGAAGAGCCCCTCACTATAGCCTTGACCACACCGCATAAAGACCTGAAAGAGGACTCTGAGCTGCTTCAGGAAGTGGCAGGAATGATGGGTAATGTGTTGGGAGTGAGGGGGAGGCCTGTGAGGGGAATTCGTGGCAGTGTGTCTTCTACTGTAATTTTTTTTAATTTCAGCGCACCATAATTTTTATCAACCTCGTATCTCTCTACTGAGAAGCTCAAAGTGGACATGCTTGGGGACATCCTTGCTGACTTACAGAGCCACCTCTGCCTGTATCTGTTGTTCTGCTGACATTAAGATTAGAAAATAAGGGGACACATTTACCCTCACTGACCTAGGGTAGCTTAGCTATTCCCATAACAAAGTTTATCAGTAAGAAATTGGCTGAGAAAAATCGCTTATCAGTCCTGAACATTTCAACTGTGGAAAGGGACACATCGCAGGCTGGGGTTTTCCAGTTCTAACCTGCTTTCCCTTGGGCACTGCGTCCCTCTGAGAGGAAGGGGCACCTGGGAGCCAGCCGCTCTGGGCTGGTCCCACTCAGCACTCCCCACCGCTCACCCTCCCAGAATGCCTCACCCTTCACCGTTCCTGCACCTTTCTTTCCACTAAGTTCTAGCACATGCCAGGAGCCTGGCAAGACTCTGAAGTTAAGCTGAGGTTTAACAAAACCTAACCCAGCCATAGCCCTTCCTAAATCAGAGCACGTGGCTCCTCCTGGCAAGGAACCACATCGACTTTTAAAATACACTCTGCACCCAGGCACAGTGTGAGCCCTCAGTACCGCATGTTCGCATTAAACAGTAGTAATTTCAACACTGACGCACCATGACTTCTGGGCGTGCTCAAATAATATGAGCTACTGAAACTTCACTACACATGTGCTCTCCTATGAGCTCTGCTGCATAGAAAGCTCATTCAGATTCAAGTCTGAGCTGCTCTGGAACATATTTACTTATAAGATAATTTTCCCGGTGGAATGGGGATCCAATTTACACATTCAGTAGTTTCAATAAATAAGCAAGCAGGCTGTAGCCTTCCCATCACGGTCTTCCTCAGGAGCCTGTTATTGTGCACAGCATGGCTATTGTGTTGCTGTGGACTGTGCCGCGTGTGTCCATGTGTGTGAACTGACACAGATCCAGATGTCGGAAGCAGATGACTGCTAATCACTAAGTGGTCACTATAAGCCGGGCAGTGTGCTAATTGCTCAGCTCATTTGTTGAACAAAATGTTTGTTGAGTACCTTTCATGTGTTAGGCACTGCCTGAGGTGCTAGTTATATAGAAACTAAAAAAGACAAACATGGGTCCAGTCTTCATGTAAATTAGAGTCTAGTAAAGAAATTTTTTTTAAGGAAGGGTCTGCAGGGTTTCAGGTTCTCACTACTAGAGCAGACTTGTAGTGATCCGCCTGTTTACAGCCTCCCAAGAGTTGGGATTACAGGTGTGCGCCACCATGCCTTCAACTGCTGTCTCAATTGCTGTCTCAGCGTGCTCCGGGGGGGGGGGGGGGGCTGGCACATCAGGCCCAGGGTTCCAACCCCCAGCCCTTGCACCTGTTTGCAGGGGCTTTAATTTGCTGAGCTATTTGGCTGGCTCTTTAGTAAAGAAATTTTTAATGAAAACTATAGCAAGGAATCTAACTGGTCCAAAGTTTTGCCTCACTGATAAAACAGCATTTTTTTTTTCAAGAACTGAAAGATAATTCAGAAGGTAAAAAGCGGACTCAGGCAGGACATTTAGTGAGTTTGACAAAGTAAAAAAAGTTTAAGAGGAAGGCAAGAAACAAGGTGGAGGGCTGGGGAGATACTCAACAGTCTAAGGGTCTGTCTGGCAAGTGCAAGGACCCAGGTTCGATTCCTGGTACCACAAGTCATGTCAATTCCAGAACCCCAGGCATGCTGTGTGCCTGTAATCCCAGTGCTAGGGAGGCTGAGACAGGAGGATCACTGTGAGAACAAGCTACATAGTGAGACCCTGTAACAAATAAATTTTTTTAAAAAATTTAAGAACTTTAAAAAAGAAACTAGATGGAGAGGTGGAGAAGCAAGCAGAGGTCAGTCAGGAAGGGCTTGTGATGCAGGTAAAGGAATTTGGGCTTCGAAGACAACAGAAGGTAAGCAAACCGGTGTCTCCATCTGATGTGTGCTCAAAAGATTGCAGTTGGCTCTACAAACCCAGGAATGCAGACAGAGCCCTGTTTAAAGCCCTTGCGGGCTGGGAGCCACTGAGCGGGACTGTGGTGCAGACACCGGGAGAAGCACGGTAGGCAGACACGTCAGGCACGAAGATCGCAGAATCTTGACCTTCTGGCCCAGGTCGGACTGAGAAGGGCACAGCAGGAAGAAAAGGAAACGGCGCCCCAAGGTCGCCTCGTGGGGGCCACTCTGTTAGCCCGCCAGAGAGCTTGTTTCACTTGGAACACGGCCAAGATTTTTCTTTCCGGTTGTGTCTCCATTATCAGTTCTCCACGCGCGTGACTGATGCACTGAGCATGCCTGCTGCGGACGCTGTGAGAAGACCCGGAGCACTTTTGAGTCAATGAACAAGACACGTTTGCACTCAGTTTACAGAAGAAAAGCACACAGTTTATAGAAGACAGCTGTAAGGTTTGATCAAAACATACAATGAATGTCTAAAAAGGTGTTTGTTTGTTTGTTTGTTTTAATTGCAGTAAAAGATGCATTGCAGCTCTTTGCTCCAGAAAGCCATCTTCATGATTGAACTTAGGGTCTCTTGGCTCCCCAGTAATTATATAAATGTTTTAGAGTGTTTGTTTTCACAATGTGTTGCACTGGGAGTGGTGGATTGGAATTAACTTGGTGGAATTCCAATAATGAATTTTTGGGATTATAAACATAGACTTTTTGGACAGAGATGAGAACCAGGAGGGGACTCCAACAATGGTGCTCAATGTGGCTGGAACGCACAACTTTCTCAACACAAAGACCACTAACCAAAATCACGTGCTGGCAATCTACTGGACCTTTCGTGACCAATTTAAAGACAATCAAGAGACATTACAACCATAAGAGCTGTTCCTTGGCCAGAAGCCAACCTATCTACACAACACATCAAGCTCTCTCCCAAGACCTCAAGCAATAAACCTGACAGCACATCATCCACCTTCCTGGGAAGGCCTGCAGCAGACCATTCCTAAGGCTTGCCACCTAGTTAACAGCCAGGGCTTGAGTCAATAACCTGATAATCTTCTCTTTGTAATGCCTACTCTTATAGCAGCTTCTCTGTATACTGCTGTGGTTCAAGGACAAATGTATTGGGCCTACATTCCTAATGCATCCTGGCTTAGACCTCTTAGATGGATGGACAGGCCCCTAGAGGTTCTCCATTCTACAGAAAGCAACACCCCTATATGTATCATGGGTATTTGTAGGCCATACCTGGCCTACAAATTTTAATGCATTTTCAAGAACAGACTAAACTTAATATTACATCTCATTTTGTATGTCTTCCTTTGTGTGTAGCCCATTTACAACAAGATGCTAGCCTTTGCATGATGGCTACAGATCAGACTTGGGAAGTGCAACTGTTTAAAGGACAACCTGTCTCATGAACCCTAAATTCTATTCCATTGGATGGTAACCTTGTAAGAGATTGCAAACCTACCATTGCTGTCTGTGTTCCAGAAGCTCATGCCCCTCACTTTTTTTTTTTTTTTTTCAGAACCAGGGATTGAACTCAGATCCTTGCGTTTGCCAGTCAAGTGCTTATCCTACTGAGCCATCTCCCCGGCCCCATGCCCCTCACTTTGAGGAAGGTGATTTGGGCACACAGCAGACTTGCAGGAATCCACATCATGGTCAGGCTATATGCAAATTTATTTATTCCTTTATAGACTGCTCCCCTTCAGGATTCCTTATATGGAAAGATCACGATTGGCACAAGATTTCTTTTGCAGACTCCCCCGACTGTATCATGAGCTCAGAAGCCTTGTCCAATGCTACATAGTCAGGTAGAGGCCTCAATCCTCCCATCCCCAACTCATTATCAGTGACAACACTGGGCTCATACAACATGCTTTATAGAATCTAGCCCTACCTTTTCATGGTGGACTCCTGTGCATTGGGCATCTACAGCTGATAGTTGGAGGAAAAGTCAAAGCAGTACTACAAGGATATAGATACATAAAAGTAAACATATGTGCTTATGTTCCTCAGGTGCTATTAAAAAGAAAGAAAGAGTGGTAATCGAAACAAAAAAGATGCAGAAAGATTTGTACTAATAATGTTTGTGCAGGATATCATGTCTGCATCTTGTACTATGAATAGCCACTTCCAAGACAACAATATGCAATGTATTAATTATTGAAACTGTCCTACTAATCGGTTTTGAAACTGTCTCATTGCTATTTGTTTCTCAATAAAATTAATAAAAAAATAAATAACTACATGTGTAAAAAAGATGCATTGGAGCTGGCTGTGGTGGTGCATTCCTGTAACCACACCATTCTGGAGGGTAAGGCAGGAGGAATGCCTTGAGTCTGAGGCCAGCCTAGGCTACATAGTGAGTTCAAGGCCAGCCTGAACTACATAGCAAGATCCTCTCTTTAGAAAGAAAGAAAGAAAAAAGAAAGAAAGAAGAAAGAAAGAAAGAAAGAAAGAAAGAAAGAAAGAAAGAAAGAAAGAAAGAAAGAAAGATGCATTACTATCGATTTCCTTTCAAAACCTCCCCCTCACATGGAACACACTTAGCATATTGTTTCTACAGCTTTCTGAAGCCACTCTGGAGTTCTCTTTTGTGAAGGTCTAGTTGCACTATTGTGCTTTGAAGTTCTGAATTGACTCAAAATGCCTGCTTTTCTTGGTCATTTTGACTTTAAGGAGGAGAGAATTTGCATGTGCCAGACACCTTGAATGAGGGTGACGAGGACCTGTTTCCCCAGGCCTACCTGCCCATTGGGTGGTGCTCAGCAGCACCTTCACCGTAATTTTGCTCACACCTGGTAAAGAGAGGGAGGAAAGAAGCCTCCAGGACAGCTTCAGAATGTGGCAAGAGCCACAGGATAAGTGGGCTCATAGTGACAGGGAAGACGCCCAGGGGTGCTAAGAGCAATTTGTCTTTTTAAAAACTCATTCAGTTATTTCCTCATTTATTCATATAATTTAGTTAAAATTGCATATTGTGCATCGGGTGTTATTTCAAGTACCAGGATTTAAACAGCAAACAAAGGAGACCAAAACAAAATCCAAAAACAAGAGCAAAGCAAAACTCTGCCCCTATAGCTGTTATATTCCATTAGGTAAAAAAAGTATGCTCAGGTTTTTTATCATGTTATTAGTACACATGGGTAGTAGGTAACGTTTACATTTCTTGTGGGAAGCTTGCACATGCCTGAAACACACCTTCCCCTCCCTCCAACCACTATGTACCCACCATTTGATCCCCTTCCTTTCTTTTAGTTTTTTTTAACATTTCTGTAATAAATTGTTTAATTAAATGTCCACTGTGTATTCTGTTCACCCTGTGTAGTAATGCTTCTTTCCTTAGCCTCATCTGAATCTCTTTTGAGGACCATGATTAGAAATTGAGAGCCAATTTCCAAATTAAGTGTATTTTTCTAACAACCTACTGTACCATTAAAATTATCTTATTTTGCCCCTTAGGCACTCTGAGTTCCATGAGTTTTGGGATTACTGCCAAGAATCATAGAAATATGTGATTTGTAAAGTCCAGTGGGCAGGCTCTCAGAATTCATTTAGCTGTGCGGTGACTGTACTCACAGCACCATGAAAGCTCAAATGATAAGCAAGCAGCGGAGCACTTCAGAAGCTGCCAACATCTACTCCAAGACTGTCTCCTGCTAAAATTTGAAAACTAGTGCTTTCAGGTGAGAAAAGGGTCAGTGGGAAAGGGAGAGTAGAAGGGACCCCACCCACGCACTCCTCTGTAGGAGAAAGCCTGCTTCTGCTGGGCCCGGGCAGCAGCTCAAGCAGTCAGATGTCCCTGCAGATCAGACGTAGGAAAATAAAGAGAAAGAACGAGGGTCAGCACAGTCTTCTTACTGGGCAACTCCCAGCCTTTAATCTCGTTGTTGTTGTTGTTGTTGTTGTTGTTGTTGTTGTTGTTGTTGTTGTTACAGAACAGTTAAGTTTTATTGAGGAAAAAAGATCATAGTTCATGAACCCCAACAAGGAGGCCACAGAAGAGAGACAGCTAGGCCAGCAGGGGAGGCTGGACTGCCAGACAGCAGGAAGGGTAGAGGATCGGAAGGCACCAAGCCTAGGGGAATAGGCACGGGTACAGATGAGGGGTGTCAGAGGCCATCCTGTGCTACATACTCAGGAAACAAACAAGAAAATAGAACTCACAAAGGGGAACATCAAGCCTGGGGATGACTCGTCATCCAGTCACTCACCAGCTGTGCTGTCAGTCAAATCACACAGCAGTTTGGAGCCTTGCCTTTCCTTTCTAGAAAATAGGAATCTTCTCAGCCTGAAGGCAATTTCAATGAGGACAAACAGCAATTAAGATTTTCAGAGTACAACTGCGGATATAGCTCAGTGGCACAAGTGCTTGCTCTGCAAGCACAAGGTCCTGTGTTTGATTCTCAGTATCAGGAAAAAAAAAAATTTCCAGAGTTTCAGGGTAATGTAACCTACCAGGCAATTTTGCTCTTCTCTCAGAAGTGAGGCTCTTATCAGCCCAGGTAACAGGGTCTCCATATATAGTTCAGGCTGGCCTTGGATTCACTATATAACCCAGGTTGACCTCAAACTCACAGCAATCCTCCTGTCTCTGCCTCCCAAGTACTGGGATTACAGGCATGTACCACTATGTCTAACATCTTTTGGACTTTTCTAAAGATGCTATTATAGACAAACTTTAAAAAAAAAATAACCAAACTTGTTTTTCATTCCCAGATCATATTTTTCAAAGGACAGCATCTCACTAAATTACCTACAAAGGGGTCAAATGTGAAATTCTCTTGTCTCTGCTTCTAGGTAATAGGATTATAGGCAGGCACCACAATTCCCAGTTTGGACATGAAATTGAACTCTCCCTGATAAGTCACATCTTATAGTAGGTTATCTATACTGTACTGTATTTCACCATTCTTGTTAAAAACATATGTCCATTCACTACCTAATGAGACAGCATCATGAAGCTAACTAATGGGGGTTATGACATCCTCATCCGTTATTAAACTCTGTGGATTCCTAGTAGAAAGGTCAGTCCCAGGAACTGCTATGGAATAATGATAGACCATAAGAACTTTAACTGATGGAGAGCATTCAGAAGTAAATAATAACTGTGTTTAATCCCTATCTTACATAGGAGAAAGAAGATGCATCTGGAGAAGAGATCTGATAAATCCTTTCTCTTCTATAGATAATTACCCCAAACATCAGGATGCTGATGCTTTAATTATTCACACAACACAAAACAAGAAAGAATTAAAAACAGGACAAATCATCAAACAACACAGAAAAGATAAATGAAGTCAAGTAGCTGAAGAGCCATTCCAAGAGGGCAATACACAAAGACAGAATGTCCCAGAAAGTGGCTCACTGGGCCGAGATGGGTATTAGTCAATGCTAATGTTAAATGTAGCAGAAGAATGGAGAATTAGAAAGTTAAAATATCCAACACAAATGCACACACACAAAGGCTCTAGGGGCTCACTGCTCTGGAGCACCACAATACCAAACTTCTCCCTATATCACTTTTTTCACAGAAGTATTCCACTTTCTGCTCTTATGTTATTGGCACATGTGTCCATGTACTCATGATTCTTGGGCTTCCTCACAGAAGCTTAACCCCAGTGCTTTCAACAGGACAGAGAACAACCATCAAGAGCAGCAGTGTCAACAGTACAGAGGTCACAGTGTCCTAGTCAACAGCATGAGAGACAACGTTGCTACCCTCAGGAAATCCAGAGAGCCTCTTGGTCTTCTTCCCTGGGGAAAAAAAAAAAAAAAAAGATGCAGATGGCTCCTTTCCCAAGACTTGTATTCTAGGATTCAGCCTACTGCAAGCCAAGCCTCCAAACTATTGTTAGGATTTTTGAGTGGATTCACCAGGGGCTCAATACAGCTCTAGTGCTGGCTGAACAGCAGAGGAGGGCATGATACCATCTGCCTCCACAAGGAAAGGAGAAGACAAAGGGGAAGGGGAGAGGAAGGGGAGGGGAAGGGAAGAAAGGCTGAAAGAAGGAAATAAGAAGGAAGGGCCACAAAAAAAAAAAAAATGAGTAATATGTTGTGGAATAAAAGCAGCCTGCCTTGTCCCTGCGTGATCAAAATGTTTGAAGTTTCACTAATAACAACAGTGAAATCAGAATGGTGTGTACTTGTTGCCAGGCTCTGTTCTAAAGGTTTCACATATAGAATATGATTGACTCAGAGGCACTACTAATAGCCCACTTGATGGATGAGGTAACTGAGACACAGAGAGACAAGTGAGTTGCCCAGAGTTGCTAAGCAGGGGAGCTGGGCAATTTTGACTGTAGGGTTTACTTGCTATGTCCTTAGGCTTCATTATTAGTGTCTAGATACAGTGCAGCTCAAAGTGCTGGTCCATGAAATACATGCTGCCAACCCACAATAACATGAGAGGCTTGAACTGGAAAATAACAGTCACAGAGCTCACTGTTCAGATTAGCTGACTACTTGATAGAGTTTCTGCAGGGCAGAAGCAGTGTTCAGGGTCTACTTCCTGGCTCAAGCTGCTTATCTCCTCTCCAACAGGTAACAGGCAGTTCAGTGAGCAGCCACCCTTTGGGCAAAACAGGGCCATAGGATTCCCTTCCTTGGATCCAGAAAAGGAAAGAATCTATTATTTTTAAGCAGCAAAGCATAACTCGCTTCCTTTTATGATTTCCGTTGGTGAAGTAAACAACCTGTTGAGCTCAGTGTTAACAGATATACCCAAGCCAAGACCCAGCAAGCACTCAATGGTCTCAGCCAGCAAGGGGAAGGGACAGGATTTGAACTTAGGTTTGGCCTTGACCCCAAACTCTGCAGGCTGCGCTGGGCTGCAAAGCCACTCACACTAAGGGACAGGGTAGTTCCAGGGCTATGGAAAACTTGTCAAGTGGGCAGATTTGAGCTTTGGTTCTGCTTCTTTCCGCTCTACCACAACCTCTCCAGCCCTTTCTCACCACCCCACCCTCTAAAGATGTCCACTTTTCACACCACAAGTCAGAAGCATTTCTTGAGGTCTTTGCAAGTAAAGCTGGGCGATTTGTGTGATCAGACTCCAGACTGAGCAATGACACATTAGCCTATGAAAGGACATTGGACATTTAGGGACTAGAAACTGTCACATCCCCATCCCCAGTGTGTCTGTGCAAGGGAGAGGTAGCAGTGGGAAGAATTGCCCTTCCTCCACGATAGCACAAACAACACTCAGGACTCACACCATCCCCTCCTACTCTGTCCTTGGTGCCTAAGCCTCCAGCTAGAGTGAAGGTGAATCACAGGATCTGCAACCTGGAAATCAAATCCACACTTTCATCTAAGAACACTGTGCCTGAGAGATCGCCATCCAAGTTCTGCATCAGAGTAGTCGCTTTGAACAGTAGACTATAGAACTTGTGCACAACTCTACTTTTTCAAATAAACTGTGTGAGGCTGCAGTTGGCTTCTCTGTGTTGTCTCTGTTGCAAACTCTGGTTTTTCCTTTCCATAGCATTATAAAAACCATATTCTTCTACACCACCCCTTTGCACACTGGATAATTGTCATGTGTCCATGTGTGGTCACCTCCCTAGGGAAAATGCCAGTTCTTCCAGCCTTCTATCAGAAAACAGGGGCTCTAAAACCAGATGCCTGGCACTACATACTGTCTGCTTCAGCAAGATAAGGGCTAAGGATGGGCTCTGGAGTGTACTGTCTGAGTTTGAGTCTTGGTTCTACCAGTTCTTAGCTAGTGAATGGGAAACTTGCTTAACCCTCTCCCTCCTTTCTTCATCCATAAAACAGAGCACTAATCCTACCATATTGCCCTGAACATTCATTAGCATAATCATGTGTACAGTAAAGAGTAAGTACACAAAAATTTATCTCTCACTGTTACTCCCTGTACTGTAAGACTACACATGCCTTATTGGAATTGTGATTCAATAACATAATCCAAAATTGCGGTTACTTGCTTACCAGCCTTTATTCATTCATTCCTTTATTCAGAAAGCATTATGATAAATACTTAGTAAGTACCATATAGGCACATGGTAAGTTCCCATATGGAGCATGTGGAAGATGGGTGTGTTGGAGGGGGAGGGTGGGTATGAAGGACATAAATCTGCCAGGCTTAGGGTTCATTGAGAGTGTGATATTTGAGCAAAGATTTAGGGGGCCTACCAGTTAGCTCAGTTGTTTAAGCACCTGCTCATGCAAATGCAGTCAGGCACAGGATACCACAGTTCAATCCCCACTTCTACCTGCCCTACCAGATTCGCCTTTAAGGCAGCCTGAGCCAGCCAAAAAACAACAACAACAACAAAAAAAAATCATTGAGCAAAGACTTGAAGCAAGGGGACAACAACAGGTATCACAAGAGAAGAGTGTTCCAGCCATGCGCTGATGCCGAGGGGGGCTCATGTGGCCTGTTCTAGGGACAGAAGGGGATCACCAAGACTGGAGCTCAGTGAAGGAGGAGAACAGAAAAGAGGAAGTCAGAAAACCTGCAGATCACTACAAACTGGGTTGATGCTTACTCTGAGGGAATTCTAGAGCTTTGTGTGCTTCTGAATCAGGGCTTGATTTGTATTTATTATTCACTCTGGATGCTGTAAGATTGAATAGATGCATTTTCCCTGCTTCCCGCAGGCTAGAGAGAAAGCAGGTCAGGAGATTACACTAGAGGACAAGGATGCAGAGAAGACAAGGTGGCTCAGACCAGAGCAGACACCACAGGGAGGAGATGATCAACTACTCAGTAACCTTGGGAGCAGTGTGGAGAGAATTCCTGGTGGATGTGAAATGATGTGAGTGGGACAGTGAAATCAAAACTCATTGCCAAATTTGGGATGGATAATTGGAATATTTGGGCTGTTAGCAACAGAGCTGAGGAAGCTACTGGTGGAGCCAGCAAGAGGGACAAGCAGGACTCCCAGCTGGAGCATGCACAGAAGAACAGAGGCCTGGAGCAGAGCTGGGCTGCAGAACAATTTGGATCCATCAGGGATGGGTGACACCAACAAGGAGTGTGTAGAGATTGGCTAAAGGAGACCAAGGACTGAGAAAGGAAAGGCAGAAGCAGAAAGGAGCACAGAGAGAGCAGCCAGTGCGGTGAGAGGAAGATGACCGAATGTCAGCCTGAAAGCCAGACCCAGTGTATGTGGAGGAAAAGCCCGACCAGACACATGCAATTGGCCAAGAAGCCAAGCAGAGTGAGGATGGAGAACTGGATCTACCAAACCTGAAGACCTGGAGGATTCAGACACGATAGACTCAGATGATGCACCAGAATTAGTCCTCCTGGGATGGGTTTAAGAACCAAGGCCTCTGCCCCGGGCCATGGTGAATCACAAGGCCGGACTTGCCTCCAGCCTGGAACATCTCCGGAACTGCAAAGAGTGTGAGGAAAATGATCTTCAGACATTGGAAAGCATGAGGGTCTGCCAATTAGCTCAGGAGTTTAAGTGCCTGCTGAAACAAAGCAGTCAAGTTCAGGATGCTGTGGTTTGATCCCCTCACCCTCAAACCAAGCCAGACCTTCCCAGAAGGCATCCTGAGTGGCCAAAATAAATAAATAAATAAATAAATAAATAAATAATCCTTCAGACATTGGAAAGCAGACAGCATGGGATGGTGATCCCCACGGGTCAGCAAACAAGTGACAGAGCCGTAACGCTCCAGGAGGAGGGTTCCTAGGTCACAACACCAGGAAGGGAGACAGAAGCAAGGATTCAGGAGCCAACACGGCGCAGGAGGAATCCACAAAGCAGAGGAGTGGAGCAGTCAGAAAATAAAAAGCTCCTGGGCAGGAGCTCAGCTAAGGGCTGATGGTGCAGAAATGTGCTGAGGAGACGCTGTAGCAGAGGAATGAGAGGAGCCTCTGCCACATCACACATCACTAGGAGAGCTCGCGGAACAGTGCGAGGGTGTTTCCACACCGATGAGAATTCTCCAAAGAAGAGTAAACCCGAAATGGGTAGAGAGGGAAGGGAGGGTTGTCCCAGAAGGGTCTCAGAGAAGCAAGGCGGGTGGAATCTGAGCCCAATGAGAGGCAGATTCTGTCACAGGCACGGAGAGGGCTGAAAGGTGGGGAGGTGGGGTGAGCAGGTACCTGCAAGTTCTCTTCCAATTGCTGCTTTGAGGGTTACCCAGAACACTGCTGAGAAGACAAATAAAGAACAGGACCCTGAGGATTTGAGAAAAGAGGAGAATGGATGTAACATCCACCCAGGAGAGTGAAGCAGGAGGACAGACTGCTTCGTGTGGTCCCAGGAGTGGCTGCACTGTGGGCTCGTTTGGCCATGAACTTGCTCTGTGCTTGTGTTCTTTCTCCCACTGTTACTACTGCACATGTGCAGGCTTGGGTTGGGTAGGGCTCAATTTTCCCCTGGGTTATGGATTCAGAGGAGGTGAGGCATTGTCACAGTTGATTTGGATTGAAGGTCTTCCATTTTGGTTTTCCTCTCAGGAGCTGCTGTTAAGCAGATACTCTCTCCTGGATTTGTGTGACTGGTTCTTTACCTCCAGTGGCCATCATGCCCGTGCAATGCTATTCCATCACACACCGCTAGCAGCTGTCCTTCCAACTGTGGGGCCATGAACTTCTTTCTGGCACCACTAGGAATATTGATCAGGACAGATCAAGGCAGAGTCCATTGGTTCACACCTAAAGACTATTTAGTGAATTATCATCGGTCTACTTGTCAACATACTTGGGAAATCTGTTTAATCAACTTTGTATTTAGAGATCAAATTAAACTGCCCTTTAGCTTTAACATCAAGAGAGTTCACCCAGTGTTGTGCTAAATCAAGACACTATCTACATTTTTTTCCCTACCTTGCAGCAGAAATCTTTTAGTTTAATGTTCGTTTTTCATGACTTGTTAACAAACTCACTTTGCTTTTAGCAATTTGTTGGATTTGTGACAAAGGTGCTTTAAAGCAAGATGCGCTCTTTTGAACAATTTTGCTCTGTCTGTGCAGGGGGAGACAGTGAGATGAGGCTGGCTGCTGGCTACAGCACCTTCCCCTGTTCTGACAAGACCTCTGTCCTCCAGCAGAGGAAAAGCTCTCACTATGCAGTGCAGGCTGGCCTTGAATTCAGAGCTATCCTCCTGCCTCAGCCTCCCCAGTGCTGGGATTACAGGCCTGTGCCACCACACCCAGCCTGCTCTCTGTGGTTTCTAGAGTTGTTGTTGTTGTTGTTGTTGTTGCTGTTGCTGTTGCTGTTTCTAGGTGTTTTCAAGCCTCACTCTCTCACCCCGACCGCAGGGATGGGGTGGTGTGAGTACTGGGCAGCCATTGCTGGTTGCCTAATTTTCCCCTCTTCTTTATTAACTGGACTCCCAATTCTATCCTGGAAAGCAATGTTAAATTAAACTAATTAAAGAAAAGAGTGCTGTGCCGGCCCCACCCCCAGGCACGCTCAGATGCCAACTGAGACTAGGCGTGATGGCATTCCTCTGTAAGCCCAGTGCTTGGAGGCTGGAAACAGGAGGATCACTGCAAGTCTGATCTGTGTAGTGAGACCTTGTAAACCCTGTACTAAATACATTTTAAAAAGAAAGAAAAGAGGGGACAGGGAGAAGGCTCAATAGAATAAGCGCTTGCCTGGCAAGGGCCTGAGTTCAATCCCTGGTTCCACCAAAAATAAATAAATAAATAAGGAAAAGCTCTATTATTTTTAGTCTTTTTGCTGCTGTTTGGAATCCCATTTTTTGTCTTTGTTTGCTTTTTCTTCTGACATGAAAATAGATGTGAGGCTGGAAGCCACAGGACAGCAAATTAAGGGTAAAACTACACATCTGGGTGCTATACAAGGGGCATGCAAAGCTGGAGATGCCGGGCATGTCCTGAACATTACAGAGCTGCTGCTCCATTCCTGCACCACCGGCTCCAACTTCTCTTTTCGGGCTAAGTCAGCAGTGTGGAGCTCCTGTCCCATGCAGCAGAACCTGTATGCATGTAGTGTGATCAAAAATATAGTGAATGCTTAAAGCTCTTCATTTATTACAATGAAAAACACATTGCCGTGAATCCCCCTCACAATACTCCCCTCTGCTTCAGACATATCATCCCACCATTCTGTTGCTTCCTGAAGCCGTTCTGGATGTCCTCTTTCATGAGTCTTCAGTTGCATTGTTATAGCTCCCCCTATATCCTGAGTCCATTAAAAGGGTTACCCTGTCACGGTCATTTTGACTTTGGGGAAGAGCCAGGAGTTGCACAGTGCTAGATCCAGTGAATCAGGAGGATGAGGACACAGCATGATGTGTTTATGGTCTGCCTTTCCACTGGATGGCATGCAGTAGCAGCATTCACCATTTTTTTTTAAACCACATTTGGTAAAGACACTTATGGAAGAGGACTTCCAAAGCTGCATCAGAAAGTAGCAAGAATGGCAGGGTAAGTGTTTTTGAAGCAGGAAGAAGGTTCAGGGGGGTTAATGGCACTGTACCTTTTATTGTAATTTTTTAAATTTAAACATTCACCATAGATTGTGATCACCCTCACGGCTATAGGTGGACAAAAGCTGGAAAATTGCTGGTCCTACTGCAGCAACTCCGGGAAATGGTTTCTGTCCATCTGTCCTACTGCATGGTCTGTCTCACATGGTGTGTAGTTATTTTTCCTGCACACTGATTTATTTCCTTTGTGTTGCTTCTTTATCTGAGAATATGCATGTTCTCTAAGTCAAATCTCCTACTTACTAATAATTTCTGCTGTCTCATTACCCATAATCCACCTTGTCTTCCTACATGGATATAGTGTGACTTTTTTTTTTTTTTTTGGTGGAAGCAGGGATTGAACTCAGGCCCTTGTGCTTGCCAGGGAAGCGCTTATTCCACTGAGCCATCTCCTCGGCCCCTATATAGCGTGACTTTTAACATTCACTTTCCACACCAGTTTTCTCACCCTGTCACATTTCAAATTCTGGAGAGAAAGAGTATGCTTGTCCCACTATGCCTAGGCCCCAGGCTGACCTGTTGGTTCTCATCCCTGAGTTTGGCACCTCCCTCCTACCACACAGCTGCGTTGTGGGTGAGCATAGCTTTACAAATCTGGTCAGAAATGGGGTCCTTCTATGGCCCTTCCAGCAGGGACCCTCCCATGGGCAGATTGGAGCTGATAAGATAGGCCATGACAAGTATCAAATGACCCTCAGGACTGGCATGCTGTGCTGTAGAAACTACAGGCATCCCCACAGACCAAAGCCAGTGAAAATATCATTTTAAATTATCCCCACTTCAGAAAATATAACCTAATTAACTATGGCTGGGAAAGGCCAGGACTCAACTCCTAATCCCAGTTTTTCCATTAGCACACTATGCAAAGAAGTTTGAAGATCTCTTTGTGCCTTACTTTCTTCATCTATAAAAATAGGCGACTCGTATCTATTACCTCCTGAGGTTGCAGAAAGGAACAATAAAATTGATTTGCAGAGTGCTTTATTGCCATAAAGTGCTATGCTGAAAATGGTCTGTTTTTAAATAGTCTGATTGGTTACAGTGTGTAATAAAGAATGTTTAAAAAATCTATTCTAAGTGCACATTCAAGCATTTTTAAACTGTTGTTGCTTTTGATAAAATAGTTAAAAGCTAGGAAGACATATGAGATATTAAAATCTTCATTCACCTTAGCTTTTCCCTTACTTCCAAAATAAAATTCTGGTCACATATTCTTAGTTTACTCTTTCATAGTTCATTCAGTTAACATTTAAGTGTAACAACAATGTTCTGGATTTTATGCTTAAATGTATAGCATCAAGCCAGGTTTTGCAGTGCATGCCTGTAATCCCAGCATTCTGGGAGGTTGAGGCAAAAGGATCACAAGTTCAGGCTCAGCCTAAAAAACTTAGTGACTTATCAGGACCTTTCCTGAAGATAAAATAAAATAAAAATATAAAGAGACTGTGGATGTGGCTCAGTGTTAAGGCTCTATGTTCAATTCCCAGCAACACACACACACACACACACACACACACACACACACACATGCAGAATTAAAAACTATGCTTATCTCTTCTTGACCTCCCACCCCCCAGCTCCGCTGTCAGTGATGACATACTGGTAGCTTGCCTCGGTGAGATAGGAGGATTCATACTAGAGATGTTAGGCTACCTGTAACTGAGGACTTGTCTTTTTTCCAGACAACTAGCTGTTAAGCCCTGATTAGCCCACCACTGGACTTGGTGAATTCAGCATGAAAAAGCACACATAGACTCAAACACCTATGACTATTGCCATCATCAACAATAACAACACCAAAGTAGGCCTATGAAGCATCAACAGAAATGCTACTTTTGAGATTATATGCTGTCTCTTTAAAACTTTGCCGGGGGGGGGGGGGGGGGGGGGGAGACTGGGCATGGGGGGGGGGGGGGGGGTTTTTTATTTTTAAAAAAAGGGGGGGGGGGGGGGGGGGGGGGGGGGGGGGGGGGGCAGGGAGATGGCTCAGGGGAATAAGTTCTTCCCTGGCAACTGCAAGGGCCTGAGTTCAATCCCTGGTTCAACCAAAAAAAAAAAAAAAAAAAAAAAAAAAACAAAAAAAACTTTGCCAGGTGATCTGTAAAAGCACTCTGAATGCTTGCTACAGCCAAATCCAGATGTTTTCCCGGTCTAAAGCTGGATCCTCCAACTTTGGTCACTGGAATCACCTCCACTGCACTACATTGTCCTGTGAACTCACAGACAGAAAGTCCACTCTGATACTGATTCTTAAATGTCAAGCAACGAGAACAGTGTCAGGCAGGTGGCCAGCACTGGGTTGTGTTTCCTGAATGAATAATCTGGATTACCAGGCTATTTTGGGCTGCAGATGCAAGGGTTAGGGATGCACAGCCTCTTAACATCACAATATCACATGTGCTCTTCCGCCATGTAGTTCCCAAACTCAGAGTGTTCAGCGTCTGATCCGGCCTGAAGACCCGCAACTTCAAGCATTCTTTTTAATACTTGAGAGCTTTGTTGTTTCTTCATCAAAACTATGTTGCCTACTTTACTATTTACGACCTGTAAGATTATAGGGACTTCTTTCCGAACAAAAGTGAGAACATAAGAAGAAGACATCTGTTTCCTGCACACATGATAGGATCTGTCCAAGTGCCCTGGGCATAGGAGTGTCACATCTTTACTAAACACACCAAGTATGCTCTGGATAATAGAGCAAATTTGTGTTTGTTGTATTACAGCTATCTACTTGTGGTGCTGTTTCTTTTTTTTTTTTTTTTTTTTTTTTTTTTTTTTTTTTTTTTTTTTTGGTGTGTTTGTGTGTATTTTAGAGAAGGGTCTGCAGGGCGTTCAGAGTCTCATTGCTAGATCAGACTCTAGTGATCTGCCTGTTTACAGCCTCCCAAGAGCTGGGATTACAGGCCTGTGCCACCACACCCAGTCTCAATTGCTGTCTCCGCGCGCCCGGGGACCGGGCCGGCGGCAGATCCGCGGGGAATCCCTAGTCTCTGCACCTGTTTGCAGGCACTTTAATCCACCGAGCTATTTGGCCAGCCCTAGGTGCTGTTTCTTTTGATATTCTCCAAAGAGCTTCGGAGAACGCTTGGTACAGGAAGGTTCCGCAGTGAACCGTAGCTGATGGAGAAAGCTGCCCTGCTGCGTAGGTGGACAACCTGAAGTAGCTGCTGCTCATAGCATTTCAAGTCCGGAGATGCTCGGTGCATAGAACCTGGTGAGCAGCTGCTCTAGCCACACCAGCGCTCACGAGTGACTGCACACCTCACATCTGCAGCCGCGGTACTGGTTCTTTCAAAATCACCTCCAGCAGCCAGTAAACATAGTCTGACTCTCATGTCATACTACCCTGAACCAGGTGCTTATAATAAACATGAACCATAAGGTGGGTTCAGAGCTTATTCATAGCTGGCACAAGAGTATCATTTCTCAGGCTGGCGAGATAGCTCAGCGGACTAAAGTGCCTGCTCAGGCAAGCTTAGGTCAGCGCAGGGACCACAGTTCGATTCCTGGCACCACATGCCACGCCAGCCTCGCCCCCAGGGTGGGCTGAGCAGGCCACAGAGTCCAGGCCTAGTGGTGTACACCTGTAATCCCAGCGCTGGGGAGGATAAAAACAGGAGGATCACTACGAGTCCAAGCTGCATTGGGGAAACCCCATAACAACTAAATACATTAATTTTAAAAAAGCATCATTTCTCTACATGCCTCAAGCTGGGGAAAATATTCCTTCATTCAGAGAGTGACTGTTAGCTAGTAAAGGGGAGGTTTTGGTGGGGACTTCTGCACTCAAATTCTAAAATATTGATTTCTTTCCTCCTTGACTTTATTTTACTTGCTGTGGGCAAAATCCAAAGCAAGTTTTCAAAGAAAAAAAAAAAAAAAAACTCAAGCTCAAGCTCCTTGAGAACTCCTGCGCTAAGACTCGGTAGTGTCCAGAGCTAGGACGAAGTTTCAATTTCAGCAGCCCTACTTGGTCCCCAGGCCCACCGTGCACTCCAGCTTGGCCTTGCTCTGCAGCCATCCCTCTTTACTAGGTGACAGGCAGCTGCTCTCTGCAATCATCCCTCCACCACACGCACCATTGCTGAGAAGAAGCAGCAGAAGCTGCCACTGTCGTGAGCCAGTGGCTGGGGCTGGAAGGCGCAGCGTCAGACCAGGACTGACTCTCAGAGCCTCTCCCAAGGGACACATAAAAAGTCAGGCAGAAAAGAGAATTTGCTACTGCCTAAGACTCCCAAAGACGAAAGCTTCCGATATGCCACCCAAAATCGACTTGCACTTTTTATCCTATTGGGTTCTATTTTCAGCTGTTGCAGCTTTTCCTTCACCTGCTGGGTTCTTTCTGAAGTAAAGACAGCCTCCGAGTGAACCTGACCGCAGCTTTTGATTTAGGGCTTCCTGCTAATGCACACGTTGCACCTGGCTCCAAGGCCCTGCTGTGGCAGTACATGACTGCTGCGCAGAAAAAGTCCAGAACTCATTATCAGCCTTTGCAGCTTCAACACCACGTTTTCATTTAGTATTGCGTGCGTGTGCTTAACATAGTGTCCTAGTTCACTTTCATTTTATGTCTGTTTCTGGAAAAGAGTGATTAAACTGAAGTGGAAAAAAATTGCAGGACAAAATATGTAGAAAAATCACTTTTTCTTTACAATGACTTATTTCTTTGTTTGCAAGGACCAACACTCCAGTTGGCCTTCGGGCTGAGATGATAGAAGGAAAGCCTGCTGCAACAGGGAGGGGAGGCTGGAGGGGAGGTCACTCAAGTCCTCTCACATTAGCAGTCCTGTGACCATCATGTGCTGGGTAAATTGCTTTTAAAACATTTTTCCAAGAAAATTGTCGAACTCAAAGCAGCTGAGGCATACAGAGCATAGCTAATGTATCTGATCTCTTTTGTGTCTCAACAGGAAGAAGTGAGGGGAGAGGTGGGATTCTGGGGGACTTGAAAACAGAGAAATCCGATGAGGGGTGACCAAGGCTTTATCATAGCTTTCCATCTGCAGTGCTGTCACTGCATGCTTAAAATGCTGTTTCCATTACAATCCCATTTTCAGAGCTTCATAATTCACACCAAACTTGATACTACTGATTTTAACCTAGGAAGAAATGTGGCTATGAAAGACTGTGAAATTTATTTTGCCAATTTGCTTTTATCAATTTATTTTACCAATTAAAGAGGAGTGTTAAAAAAGAAAAAGAAAAAAAAAAAGAGGAGTGTTTTAGTTACTTATCTCACTGCTGGAACAAAAATACCCAATACCAGGTGTAAAAGGGGGAAAGGCTTATTTAGCTCTCAGTTTGTAGAGGTATTAGTTCATAATCAACTGGCTCCGTGGCAGGGTGGCTTCACAGGGAACAGCTCATGGTGCTCACAAGACAGCAAGAGCAACAAGGGATGGAAGTAAGACTCTTTCTGTCCTTTATATTGCAAGCAGACTACGCACCTTAGGGCAGGTATAGCACTCACACCCTTAACCCTAGGCAGAACTATGCTGAAAAGTGGAGTAATTTACTAAACACGTACTCTTAACCCCAGCATTACACACTCTAGATCCAGCCAGCTCTAAGAGTCCTACGACTGCATGAGGCTTTGGGTGGACATGTAGATACAAACCATAACGGTGGAAAAACTAAGAGAAAAACAAAAAGCATAGAGATGATTTCACATTTCAAGAAATCCTTTCTTCATGCATAGCTTCATTACTGTATAGTGGACATATAGATCACATATTGAAATAAGAAAGAAGCAGGGGTACATAAATAGACCAAGGACCTCCCAAGAGCGGTACAAAAGAGCCCCACCATAAGGACCATAATGAAACATCTTTATGCTGATAAAACATGTGAAAATGAAAGTCTGGGTACACTTTTTTGTTTGGTTGGTTAGTTGGTTGTTTTCCTTTTTTATTATTTTTTTTGAGAAACAAATAACAATGAGAGTTTCAAAACAGATTAGTAGGACAGTTACAATATTAATACATAGCATGTTGTTGTCTTCATAGTAGTTCTTTAGAGGGCAAGATGCAGACATGATATCCTGTCTAAACACTATTAGTATAAATCTCATTGAACTAAGAGAAAGTAGCTGTATATATATCCTATTTTGTATATGCAGATATATATTTTTTCACTACAAAATGGTCATTTATATCTCCCTTTTCTGTGTAGTTTTGTCATAGATGGGTGTTCCACTGGCATTCAAATATTGTAGGTGTGTAAATTCAGCAAAATAATCCAATATAGCTAATAATAATGGCTTATCCACAGAACTGGCAGTGTCAGAAGTTGTTGACTTGAGCCTTTCACAGCTCAGCATATTAGTATGATTTTACTTTTTATACCTCATGTTTATATTTTTCTGCTGGATGGTTAAGACCAAGATAGAACAAGACCTAGATAACAAAAAATGTAACTTTTGCTATCTGACAAGGTCAATCAAATCCTATCAGGATTTACCCTGAAGCCATGTACAGCAGTTTGTAGATCTTTTGTCAGTGTCAGCCATCTGGATGAATCAAGGCCATTGCTTGGCCAATTTGCTCTTTGTGAAAGTCTGAGAGAATTTTTTCTCTCTAGGTGACTCTCCTTAGGCACACTGTATATCATCAATCACTTTTCTCTGTGGAGCCATAATGTCCTTGAACAGAAAATTTGAGACTCTAGTGAGTTTCAGGATGTTACCATACAGGTTCTCTTATGTCCTAAGTCCTCACTGGCCTTGAAGGACTAGGGTCAAAATATTGGCTATCCTAGTAGCCCTTCTTTTTCTCTGATTTTTAGTCTGCAAACTTAAGTTGTTAACCCTCCAGAGGAGAAGCTTAATGATATTATTACCCTATAACCTAGGCATTTGAGCGTAACATCACTATCTGTCTACCAAACTAATATCCAATAACACAATCTTAACAGGAGACCTTAACACTCACTTATCCCAAAAAGATAGGTCATGCAGACAAAAAATTACTAAAGAAGTAGCAGACCTGAATCAGAACTTAAAACAAATGGACTTAGTGGACATATAGAGTATTCCACACAACTACATCTGAATACCCATTTTTTTCAGCTGCACACTGGACATTTTCTAAAGTAGACCACATACTACTCCATAAGTCATGCTTAAGTATATGCAAGAAAACAGAAACTATCCCATGCATATTATCTGACCACAGTGCAATGAAATTGGAAATAAATGACAAAAGAAATCAGCAAAAAAACCCATAAATACAAGAAAATTAAACAGCACCCTCCTCAGCAACCAATGGGATACAGATGACATTAAACAAGAAATTGAACAATATCTACAATCCAACGAAAATTCAAGCACAACTTATAGGAATTTATGGGATACAATGAAAGTAGTTGAGGGAAATTTATAGCTGTGAACTCACACATTAGGACAACAGAACAGGAACAAATAAATACCTTAATGTGGTACACTTTGAAGAATGAAAGAAATTTTGTTTGGTTTGGTTTGGTTTGTTTTAGCAACACACAAAAAAAGAAACTAACCAGCCAGAGAAATGAGGCTGAAAGAATTGTCCTGTTGTTGACTGTTAGTCCGAAACTTGGGACAAAGCAGGCCACCAGGGTAACTGCATGCATTGGTTATGACAGCGCTACACTATTTTTGGCACTACGTGGTAGAATCCGCTACCTTGCCCTACAGCGATGCTCCATACTATCTACTCATTGAACAAGTCATGGCATCATCACTAAAATAATGTGTCACACATTGGCTCCACATCAGACATTGTAAATCATGTTCTCTGTCATCCTGAAGAATAAGCACCCAAGTCCCACAGAGAATCAAATAACTGATATCATTACTCCCATTACATAGACCAGGAATCTGAAGAATGATTGCTTAACTTGCCCAGGCCATAGTGCTAGGATTGACAGATAGAGAAGGGGAAATTCCACCTGGCTGATTCTGAAACACATGCTCTTCTACTGCATGAGGAGGCCCTGCAACCACTTCTCCTTCTTTATAGAGAGCTCTGTGTGACCTTAGCTTTGATGCTAATGAGAAATACAGTCTTCATTCCACTGGAATGCATTGTTCTCAAATGAATGAAGAGTACTCTTCGCTAATTAAAAGCAAGAACTATTACATACAAATCTAATCATCAAAAATTAATATATTGAAACATTTGCGTATTTAGCTATGAAGGCATTTCCTCTGGTACCATGAAATAAATACTTTGCTGTAGAAAAGAGCTGCTTCCTTTCAGTAGCACCTCTTGGGTAGCAGCACTTTTCATAGGAATTTTCCTTATAGAGCTTCACATGTCTGATAGAGGGATTAATCAACAATGTTGGACATTGGGTTGTCCCTAAATCACAATGAGAAGTAAGATGACAGCTCTATGAGTAGCTAGTTTTGATCACAGAGCAGAAAAGATCACTGTGCAACGAATCAGGCTGACAGGGAACCTATCTTGGCTTTCCACCGATTACCCCAGCCAAACTTCCTAAGCTCAGTAAATCTAAGCTCTTGATCTACAAAATGCACTAAATAACCTCTAGCTCCACTAATCTATAAATTTCCATGATATATGCAGCATACCTATTTATTAAATAGAAACTTTGGTCAGAGACCACCTTCAAACAGTATGATTTTTAAAAAGAAGAACAACACAAGGAATTCACCACTGACACTTTGATTACATCCACATGTCCCAATAATGCTGCGTTGTCTACCTCAGATCAATGAATCTTCTCCCTCATGTTTTTGTTCACCCACAGCCAGATACAAGGCAGAATGGGAGCCTCTTCAAAGCTAATAAAATGATTGTCAGTGCATCTGCAGGGCCCCCATTCACTGCTACTTCTCTTTTGACTTCTCATATATGTGCTAGTTAGAAATGTATTGGTTTCAATCTTGAGGAACATTCTTTAAAATACCTGGCATGCACCCTTCAGAAACATCAAGGCCAAAGAAAGGTTGCAGATGGGGAATAGGAGACTTGATAATTAAATACAATGTATGCTGTTGGGACCAGAATAAAATAGTTAAATATGAGCTAAATATTAAACATCAGTATAAAATCAATGAAAAATTCCCTAAGTATTATTACACTTAAATTAGGTAGGACAATTTTTGTGCTAAAAAAATGCACAATTTCATATTTAGGGGTAAGTTTTATGACACTTCTAACATACACTCAAATGTTAACAAAAAATATGAATATGTATTTTCAGCCATGGAAGACAGGGAGACAGAAAGACATCCAGAGGAAGGGGTAGCTACAAAAACAAATAGGGCAAAAGACAAATTGTTGGTAGTAAATAAAGAACTCAGAAATAGTCCAGATGTGTACAGCCAAGTGATTTCACTCAAAGGCACTGAAAACATACATTAAAGAAATTACAGTCTTTTTAACACATGATGCTGGGAAAACTGCCTATCAATCTGCAGAAGAATGACAAAAGCCCTATTTTTCATTATATACAAAAATCAACTCAAAATGAATCAAAGACTTAACTATTTAAGCCCATAGAATTACTAGCAGAAAGACTGAAGGGGAATGCTTCAGGACATTGGACTGAACAAAGTTTTGGGGTTTCTTTGTTTTCTTTTGTTTTTCACATGACTACAGAGCATAGGCAACAAGAACATACATAACTGACAAATGTAACCATATCAAATTAAAAGTTTCTTCCCAGCCAAGGAATCAAGAAAGAGAGTAAAGAGATACTTTTACAAGATGGAAGAAAATATCTATTCACTACTCATCTGTGTTATGGTTTGTGTCTACATGTTCCCCCAGAGCCTCATGCCATCATGGGATGGGCTTCTAAAGTTTGTGACTGATTCATGGTCCAATGCTGGGATTGTGGGTGTGAATGCTGCACCCAGCTTGGGGCGGGTAGCTTGCATACAATATAAGGGAGGAAAAGAGGCTTGCTGTCTCCAGCTCCTCCCTTTGCTTTTGCTGCTTTTGCTGTTTTCCACCAGCATGAACTATTGCCCTCTTCCATATGCCATTCTGCCTTGGAGCCAGCTGAGCAGGGATGAAAATCTCCACTAACTGTGAGCTTCATAAACTTTCCTACCTTAATTTTGGATGTTGGGTATTTTGTCCCAGCAATAAGTGCAAAGTAGCTAATACAATCTGAAAAAAGATAGACATCTAGAACTTGTACAAAACTCAATCCAACAGGAAAAAAAATCCCACAAATGGTGGGAATTTTTGTCTAGATGATGTGAGGGACAGTTGAAGAAAAGAGAGTGGTTAACAGATACAGGGGTCCAGTTTGGTAGGAGGAATGCTGTAGTACAGTAGGCTAACTAAGGGTGATAATAGTTAATTCATACAAAATAGCTCAGAAGGGATTTTCAGATGCTCTAGTATAAGAAATGATAACTGTTTGAGGTGATGGGTACACGTTTACCCTGACCCGCTCATTGCACACTATGTACATGCATGTGAATATGCTATGCCTCATAAATATGTGCAATTATTATGTGTCAATTAAAGCTAAAAATATAGAAATATACAAGGTTTGACCAAAATATACAGTGAAGATTTGATTTTATAAAAATTGATTACCATGAAAGACACACTGCCATCAATATTCCACCTCACACTGTACTTTCCCACCTTTCCTACCACTTTTGAAAGCACCTCTGGAAGTTTTCTTTCCTTAGTGTCTTCACATGATGTGATCAAAAATAGGAGGAATCCAGCTTCCAAGTGTCATTCAACAGAAAGCCAAACTCATAAAAGCATCGTGGTGTGTCCTCAGCCACCTCAATCACCCATCTGGCTCTGTGTGACTTTTAGTTCTCCCCCAACGTCAAAATGACTGAGAAAAGAAGTATTTTGAGTTGATTCTAGACATGCAGGCAGTCAGGACAGTGTAAGTAATGACACTCAGGAAAGTGAACTTTCAGAATTGCTTCCAAAAGAGGCAAGAATGAGGGGAGAAGTGGGCGGGAAGAAAGGCAAAGTGTTTTCAGGGGGATTGACTGCAATGTGTCTTTTACTTAATAAACTTTTAAATGTAAGATATAATAGGGCCAGCCAGATGGCTCGGTGGATTAAAGAGCCTGCTTTGGCAGATGCAGGGGCCAAGGGTTCAATCCCCTGCCTGCCTTGCCAGCCCTGCCCCCAGGGCGCACTGAGATGGGGATTGAGACTGGGCGTTGTGGCACACACCTGTAATCCCAGGGCTTAGAGGCTGAAAAACAGAAGAATTACTACAAATCCAATCTGTGTAGTGAGACCCTGTAGACCCTTACTAAATACATTTAAAAAAAAAAGATACACACACACATAATTTGTAAATCTGGATAATTGGTACATGAGAACTCCTTAACTATACTGGCAGCTTTTCTGTAAATTTGAATTATTTTAAAGAAAAGTCACCACAAAACCTTTGTTCAGAACAAATTTATTATAAAGCATATAACTAATACCGTACAGGCAAATTCTCCCTGTCTTATATACCCAACCAGTACACCACTCAGAATACACCCTATCTTGAGTGAATTCATTGTTCCTGCGGCTTTGGGCTGCCCCTTTTCATGCCCTCCACGCCTGACTCTGACTGCCTTGCCCTCCACGCTGGCCATAGAGCAGCTACCACAACGGCTACAGCTGACTGGCCCACAGCCAAGCTCTTGGCCCGAGAAGGGCCAATTAAAATTTCTGTGCAATTTTTGTGCTGGGTCATAAAAAAACCCAAACCACTTGTTCTTTGGTGATCATCCAAGTTTGGTTTCTCCCCAAAGCACACTCTGAAACAGAGGTTTGGGTACAGGTAGTTGGGGGGACTGATTAAGGAAGTATGGTAAGAGAGGGGGAATTGAGTCAAAGACAGGAAGACAGCAATAATAAGAAGTGATCAGTCCTGCGGGGGCTTTCTCAGAGGCCTGTAAACAAAAGTCACCATGATCTCCCTGGAGAAGGAGGAAGTGCTATCAGTGCACCAGTCCCCTTCCTCCTTGGCGGAGGCTCATTCCTGGGCACTTCTGCCACCTGGAGCTCTTGCTCTATCTACCTGTCACTCCACCCCACACCCCAGACAGAGACTGTCTTTGAGGTAGGAAGTCTGGGAAGAACAGGACAATTCTTCAAATGCAGGTGGCCTTCAAGATGGGAGGAAGGCAGCAGCAGGATCTGAGTCAGTGGCTCAGAGGGCCGAGGTTTAGGGCTTTGCTTCCTGCTGTGTGGAGGAATCCAACCATGAGTGGAAGAGAAGCATGCTAAGTTGGAGAGAAAGACTCACTGTGCCTGACATCCTGGCCCCAACCGTTCTCGAGGCTCAGGCCAGGTCTTTGTTCACTCAGTCCTCTGGATTCAGTGAGCAGCTAGAACTCACATCTATATCTCCCCAGATTTGAGCTGAGTTTATTTCTTTTTCTTTTTCCTAAAGTTTCTATTTTTTTTATTTTATTGAGAAACAAATATCAGTGAGACAGTTACAAAACTGATTAATAGGAGAGTTTCAATAATTGATACATTGTACATTGTTATCTTCTTAGTGGTTATTCATAGTACAAGATGCAGACAGAATATCCTGTCCAAACACTATTAGTACAAATTTTTCTTCTCATTGAATTAAGCGAAATTGGCTGTATATCTATCCTAACTATTCTGCCTATACAGATACAAAATGGTCCTTCCTTTGCATTGCTGTTTTTTGTTTAGTCATGTCAGAAATGGATATTCCATTGGCATCTAAATACTATAGGTGGGTGAATTCAGCAAAACAATTCAACACAGTCTAGCAGTCCACAATAGTAGTGGGTTATCCACACAAGTTGACTTGAATTTTTCACAGCTCGGCATATTAATATGGCTTTAGTTTATATACCTCATTTTTATACTTTTCTGCTGGATAGTTAAAACCAAGATAAAGCAAGACCTATATAACAAAAAATGTAACTTTTGTATCTGATAAGGTCAGTCAAGTACGCTCAGGATTTATCCTGTAACCCTGTACTGCAGTTTGCAGATCCTTTGTCAGGGTCAGCCATGTGGATAAGTCATGGCCATTTTGAGGTGAGTTTCTGTCACATATTCAACAAGCAAGTGGAAAACTCTATTGAACTTACCCAGATGGCATCATCTATATCCCTAGGATGGGATTCCGGATTGTCACCCTAAACCCCATGGCATCAATGTGAAAAAGTAAAGCAACAATCACAAAAACTTCAGTTGTGACCTCTGTAGTGTCCTTAGTAGCAGGGCTTTTCTGTGCTTGTTTTTAAATTAAGAGCCTTATTAAATTGCCTAAATACTTTCTCTATCAACTGACAT
>NW_004524592.1:21288652-21290029 GCF_000260255.1 Octodon degus | reverse complement strand
CTTTATACAGCCAAAGTTCATTGGGCTTAGGAAAGCATTCTTCATCTATCATAAGAATAATTTTTTGGAAAAAGCATTGAGTTCCATTTCTAGAAAGGACTTTGCATTTCTTTTAGGATTTTTTTTCTTAAATAAATGAATGAAATGTGTTTTCCGGATATAAATTTTACACTAACTGAAAACAATGTCTGGTGGTAAAAGAAATCTAGAAGGAAATAAAATATAATTTAGCCTAAAAAAACAACTCAAATAATTTATTTGGGAGAACAGGAAACAAAAACATATTTATTTCCTGATCCTGAAAATACAGCAGTGTTTTGAGACCTAAAGAAGATGGATGGTTTTAGAGAACCACTACATTGAAAAAAAAAAAATTAAATCAAGATATATGCAACACACACTTTCTTTATAGACAAGCCATTAAAGAGCAGTTCCCAGAACACATTTTTACATTTCTCAGGAGATTTGGGGGTCTGTATTGCAAAAGCATATGTGGGGAGAAGCGAGTAGACAGCCCAGTCAACAGGACAGGAGTGAGCCGCAGGCGATGCCACCGCCTGCCCCACACCCCACACTGGCTGGGGACTCGGAATAGTTCGTGGCTAAGGCTCATTCTTTTTTCCTAGCGTAGTATTCCACATCCTTATATAGGATATCTTAGTGCATGAGTAACACTTCACAAGTAAAGCCCATAGATATAAGAGTTTCACCAAGGCGCTGTTTCATGAAGTTTCACAGACTCGTCATTTGCTTTTCTTTTCCATTTTCTTCCTACTGACTTCATTATAGCCATGTTTCTACAAAGAGGACATAGAGATATCTAATTCTGAAAATATGAAATAGCTTTATGAGATTCCTCCTATCAAAGCAATTATTGTAGTAAAATTTATATGTTGAAAGGCAACCCAGAAGCAGAATGTCTTATAAATTGTCTAGGAAGCTCTAAGTGTTGGAATCTGTTCTGTCATAGCGACAACTTGTATGTAATTTCTATGTGATGGTCACTAAATATGATAAATAATAAAAATGAATGCCTGTCTCTTAACTTTATAGATAGGCAATGCCAACATGGTTTTAATTTCTTGTGTTTATTTTTCACTCCTTGGTACAAGTAATTACCAGAGCAGCTTTGGAAATCACAGTTATTTAGCAAGTTACTTAATTTTGATGTGCCTCAGTTTCTGCTTCTGTAAAACTGGATAGTAATAGTTCCTGATTCATTAAACAAGGATCAAATGAGATAAATACTAGTAAAATACTTTAGAAGTAATTAGTACTTTAGAAGTAAAAGCATGGGGCCAGAGAGATGACTCAGTAGAATAAGTGCTTGCCTGGCAAGCGCAAGGGCATGAGTTCAATCCCCGGTTTCCACAAAAA
>NW_004524592.1:21281346-21288477 GCF_000260255.1 Octodon degus | reverse complement strand
GGGGGAGGAGGAGAGCAGGCTTTGCGACACCACTCCTTTCGGTTCTGCCGATCCACAGCCTAAGAGGCAGTCAGAATGGAAGCCATCGGCCCCCAAAAAGGGAGACAGCTCTGCTGAGGAACTCAAGTTGGCCACCCGGCTAACAGGACCTGTGATGCCCATCAGGAGCATCTACAAGAAGGAGAAGGCCAGGGTCATCACAGAGGAAGGAAAGAACTCAAGGCACTTGCCAGTCTGCGCACGCACTGTGCCAATGCCTGGCTCTTTCGCATGCGGGCGAAGGAAGCCACAGAGCCGGATGTTGAGGAGAAAGAATAAAAACACTGTTGGGATCTTGTAATAAATGCTCAGAAAAGCAAAAAAAAAAAAAAAAAGGAGAAGAAGAAGAAGGATCTTGCAAAATGAATTGTACACCCAGGTCTGTACCAAAATTGTTCATTATAACTAAAGGTAGAAGCACACAACTGTCTACTGAGAGATAATGGGAAAGCCAAATGTGAAATGCACATGCTGTGAAGTAGGATTCAGTCTTGAAAAGGAAATAGATTCTGGTGCATGGTACAATGTGGATAAACCTTGAGCAGACTCTCTAAGGGAAGTAGGTCTGTGTAAGAAGACAATTGCTGCCTAGCTTCACTTATCTATGTCTAGGACAACTGACACAAAGAGAATGGTGGTTGCCAGGGAACAAGGAAGGAGAGGTTGCTGTTCAATCGATCCATGTTTCAGGTAAGTAAGTTGAAAAGTTCTGGAGATTATTTGCATAAATGTACGTATATTTTGACATGAAATGTATACTTAAAATGGTTAGGATGGTGAGTTTTCTATGTACCTTTCTACAATATAAAAAAGAAAAAGAAAAAACATTAAAATAAAGAGAGCTCCACCAGAAATAGGGCTAATACTTTCTCTTTCTTGTTGAAAGTTTCTGATTCAAGGCCAGCCTCTTTTATATGTGCCATGATGTTGATTAGATATTTAATAAACACAGGAAAAGACTCTGGGCTCCAATGGAAACAAGCAATTGACTTGTCTATGGGGTAGTCCAGAGGTCCAGGTGGAGCTAAGCCCTGTGCAAAAGGAAGTCCCCAGCATTGGATCTCCAAGCAGGGGGCAGAAGCCAAGGGGTGGAAGACGAAACACCAAAATGACACCCAAGGCTGGAGGCAGATTTATCTACATGCACAGACACAGTTGGGGACCATCTCCAGGATATCAGGCCCTGATCTCTGATGGTGATCTCTTGACTCAGTGCTTACATGAGTCAAGCAAGCAGGAAGTACAGACACAGAATAGCTTGTCAATTGGGGACTGGTTCTTACCATGCGCATCATGGTGACCAGCTGTGCATCAGAGTGAACAGCTGTGTCTACAAGAAAGGAGCAACTCAAGCCAGAAGAGGAACTATCATTCAGACAACTAAGAAACTGAAGTGTACTGGCTGGGGGTGGGGCATTTTCTGTTACAGTGGGCGGCATGCGGCATGCGGAGGGCTGGCATCCACCAGTGAGCTACTCACGTAGAGGAAGGAGGGCGCTACAGACCTGGCTCTGGGTGCAGACGCAGCTCACAGCAAACCTTCCCCCAGCCACTAAAGGAGAGTAAATAGCAGCTACATTCAGGCTCAAGAAGAATAAGCCATGCCCATCAAACTTGTGGCATCTAAAAATCACACAGGGTACTCTAACCACAGGAGCCCAGCAGAGAGCCACAGAGATAACACACGACAGAGCAGGATGCACAGGACAGGGTGAAGTAGCCCTACCACTGGGAAAGGGGCTCATGTGAACTGGAAACACATATACAGTGTTAACAGAAAAAATACACACAACATATGCAAATCTGTAAAAAGCCCTAAAGAAATGGAGTCAAATATCTTGTCCTCAGTTGAGAAAAATTACTGTAAAATTTCAAAACTCCTAAATTTATTTAGAAATGGAATGGCATCCTATCAAAATTCTAACTCAAAAATTCAAGAAGTAAAGAGCAGAGTTAAAATTTCTAGGCAAAAAAAAATAATTAGATAATGTAATTTTGGCACAATGCTAGATAGATTAAAAACAACAGCAACAGATTCCAGATCAACTAACACATCCAAAGATATGCAGATTTAGAAATAATGGAGTGCTTTTTAATCATCAGAGAAAGGGCAGATTTTTAGTAAACAGTTGCTTTAAATTTTTGTTCACTCTGGAAAATAATGTAGATCCTTCATCTAACATTATGTCCTATATATTTGTGTGTTTCTATATGGTTTGAATCACATAGTAACAATGCAATGTATTTCTGAAATACCTGTATTTTTGAAAAAGGTAAAAGAATCAAATGACAAATATTGAGAATCCCTTCAGCTTCATCAGAGATACGAGTTTAACCATGCAATTGACATTTTTAGAAATGATAGTACAAGCCCAGCATGAGGCCGAGAACGGGGCCTTGCTTGCTGCAAGTAAGTTGCTATTATCTTAAGACGCAGTGTGGCAATAGTAGCTCAGGTGCTAGAATATGTTCAAAACTGTTGACCTCCAGATATATGTTTGAGAAATAATGAGGACTCCAATATCTAGAAATATTTTGAACTGTGTAACCCAAAACTCTTCCTCCTGCACAACACTCATAAATGTTGTATTAAAAATAAATTTCTTTTGAAATACTGGGGAGAAGAGGTGCAAGGAGGTACAGTAGGGATGAGGAGGAAAGAGCAAAACCCAAGAGTAGCCCTACAGAAATTAATTGGTAGAGGGGGACTAAGCCAAGCCACCTTTTAATGTATTTACTACAGGGTCTCACTACACAGCTTGGACTTGTAGTGATCCTCCTGTTTTAAGCCTCCCCAGTTCTGGGATTACAGGCATGTGCCACCATGTCCAGTCTTGGTGGCCAGCTCAGCATGTCCAAGGCTGAGACCAGCGCGGCACGTGGTGCTAGGAAAGGAACCCCGGCCCCTGCACTTGTCTAGGCAGATGCTTAGTCTGCAAGCCACTTTTAAAAATACATTTTTTAATTTTTCATTGCCACATAGTAGCTGTGTATTTGTGGGGTACAACACAATACATCAATATGTGTGTGCAATGTGTAAGGGTCAGATTGGGGTGCAAGATAAAGCTCTTATTTCAAACTTCTACCATTTCTTAATATTAGGACTGTTCCAAGAGCCTACCTGCCAGTCATTTTGAAATAATCCACTCCATATCTTCTCCATCTCTCTATCTCTAGTTCCCCAAAGCCTTCCTCAGACCTGGTAGCCCCTATCCTATTCTATACTTCTATGCCATCATTTTTTTTTTTTTTTTGAGATTGGGTCTCTACTAAAGCATCACATTTCCCAGGTTGGGTGCAAACTGGTAAGCCTCCTCCCTCCAGGAGGCTAAGATTAGAGACATGCGCTCCCATGCCAAACGACATCAAGGTTTTTAGGCAAACCTATGCTGTTTGTGATTCTGTATTTGATTCATTTCCCGTAACATAACATGCTCTTATCCGTGTTGCTACAGATGACAGGATTTCATTCTATTTCATGGCTGAGGAACATTTCATTGTGCATAGATACCCCACTTTCTTAATCCATTAACCTACTTTGATTCCATCTGTCACTTTTTTTTTTTTTTTTTTTTTTTTTTTTCGTACTGGGGATTGATCTCATACCCTTGCACTTGCCAGGCAAGTGCTTATTCTATTGAGCTATCTTCCCGGTCCCTACCATCTGTCACTTTCTCACCACTGACACAAAATGCCCGATACACACAAGTTTAAGGAGGAAAAGTGTATGAGGGCTCAAAGTTTCAGAAGTTAAATCTGTATTTGGCTGCCCCTCTTTTACTGATTTGGTGGAAGGTTTTATAGTAAATTATCCCTTTGCCTATCAATTAAAAGTACTTTTTCAGGGGCTGGTGAGATGGCTCAGTGGTCTAAAGCACCTACTTAGAACAAGCTTAGCAAAGCACATACACCGCGGTTCAATCCCCCAGCACCACATGCCAGCCAGCCCCGCCCCCTGGTGGGCTGAGCTGGCCACACACGCACACACACACACACACACACACACACATAAATAAATAAAATTTTTTTTAAAAAAACACTTTTTCAGTTTCTATTTATCTTTCAGTTCCAAACTAATGGCATAGAGGAAAGGCCTGGTGGTGGAAGGCTGCTCAACCTTTGGCAGACCGGAAGCAGAGAGGAGCAGGGCGCAGCAGCTGGGAGTCCACCCTTCCCCTTATCCCCCAGTGGCCACCTGTGGCCAGGCCCCTCCTCCAACAGCATATCCAGCCCTGAACTCGTCCACTGGCAAAGTCATGGGGTAGAACTGCCCCCAATCACCTTCCGAAAGCCCAGCCTCTGGGTACGGGATCTTCCCACTGATCTGCATTTGATTTTCTGAGGAGCCTCCATACTGATCTCAATGATGTCCATACTCACTTATGTCCCACCAACAGCGCGAGAGATCCCTTTTCTCTGCATCATCACAGGATCTATTGTTTTTCTGATAGGAACAATTCTGACTCTCCTTGTGGTTTTGACTTGCATTTGCTTGATGTATAATGATGTTGAGCATTTTGTCACACACAAAGGCACTGCCGTTTCTATTTCTTCTTTTGAGAAATATCTATTCAAACCTTCATTTTCAGTTGGATGATGTGGTTACTGGTGTAGTTCTTGAGCTTGTTGAGTCCTCATGCATTCTCAGTGTTAGTTCATTAGAATTTATTTGCAAATATTTTCTCCCATTATACAGAATCTCCCTTCACTCTGTTGTCTGCTTTACTGGGCAAAACCTTTTTAGTTGGATGTCTGTTTTTGTTTGCACAGGCTCTACTTGGAGGTGGGGGTCATACTTCAAAAATCTTTGCCTGTATCAATCTTTGCCTGTCTTAAAGTGCTTTCCCTATGTGTTCTTCAAAAAGTTCCATAGTGTCAGGTTTTACACATTTATGTCTTTGATCTATTCTGAAATTATTTTTATGCATAGTGAGAAGTCAAATTTCATTCTTCTGCATATACATGGCAAGTTTTCCAAGCACAATTTATTGAAGAAACTCTGTTTTCTCCAATGTTTGTTTCTGGGTCCTTGGTCAAGAATTAGCGGGCAGAAGACAGACACATGACTCAGTTTCTGGGATTCTGTTCTCTTCCACTGGTCTGTGTGTCAGGTTTTATTCAATAGCAGGCTGTCTTGGCTACTGTAGTCTGCAGTGTGTTCTGATACCAGATATTATGATGTCTCCTACTTTGTTCTTCTTGCTCAAAATTGTTTTAGCTACAGGAAATCTGTGTGTCCACATGAGTTTCAAGATTATTTCTTTTACTTCTGTGAAGAGTGCCATTGATGCTTTTTGATGGCAATTGTTTTGAATCGTTATATAGTTTTGGATAGTACAGAAATTTTCACAGTATGAATTTTTCCCAACAAATGAAGATAGAGTGATTTTTCATTTTTTGTGTATGTTCTTTGCTTTTATTTTTTATGTGTTTGGTACAAAGTCTCACTACATAGGTTGGACTCATAATGATCCTCCTGTTTTAGCCTTCCCAGCACTGGGATTACTGAGGTGCAGCACTATGCCCTTCCTTTTCTTCACTTTTTAAAATCAGCATATTGTTATTGTTTGCAGTTACTTGATGGTGCACTTTGAAGTCATGAGCTTTAAATTTTGACAAAGCTCGATTTATCTTCTCTTCTTGTTTGGGCATTGCCTAGCTCAAGTTCATAAGAATGAGTTCCTATGTTTTCTTCTAAAAGTTTTATAATTTTAACTCTTAAATATAAGTCATTGCTACACTTCTTTTCCATGTGCACAGTTAGCACTGTTTACGGAAAATAGTATTTTTTTCTTATTGAATATAGTCTTGGTATATAGACTTAAAGACTGGATAACCATAGCTATAAGGTTCTACTTCTAGGGGCCAGGGAGATGGCTCAGTGGAATAAGCACTTCCCTGACAAGTGCAAGGGCCTGAGTTCAATCCCCAGTTCCGCAAAAAAAAAAAAAAAAAAAGAAAAAGAAAAAAAAAAAAAAAAAAAAGTTTCTACTTCTGTCCATGGAAACAATTTGGGTCAGGGAGATCCTTTTATGACCTTTGAGAATTAAAAAAAACAAGTATTGAAAATTAGGTAATAGTATATAATTTCCACTTGTTTAAAGATCATGGTTTCTCAGAATGTATCGCTAGCAGCTTAATTTACAAAATTAAAATGGTTAAATTAGAATTATGTTGTGTAAATTGCTATAAAGTGAATGCTCATATTTAAAGAGGAAGGAGAGAGTTTGGGTGTTTGGGGGGGGTGGGCGTTGAGCCCAAACCTTGCACTAAGAGGCCTCCACAGCCACCCGCCGCCAAGAGAAGGTCACCTCACATTGCCAAGTTGCCCAGGCTGGCCTTGAACTTGGAGTCCTCCTGCCTCAGCTGCCCAGAGTGCTAGATTACTGCTGTGCTCTCCCTGTCCTGCTTGGGATCAACTTTTTTCTTTTTGAACTCAAAAGCAAAATGGGTTTCTGTACATTATTACTCTCCTTTTTTTGGGGGGGGGCAGAACTGGGGATTGAACTCAGGCCCTTACACTTGCCAGGGAAGCGCTTATTCTACTGAGCCATCTCCCCGGTCCCTCTGTACATTATTACTCTCATGAAACTAAAATTCAGTCTTGGGATAAGTTACAGCACTTTTTATTATCTTTTTGAGTGAAAATCATGCCCTTGTTATTTATTGTCAATTAAGAAAATTTAAAAATGCATGTAATAAAAATGAATTCTTTTAAATCTTAGTAGTGTTGATAGTTACTGGAAAAATAGGATGTAGATATGATAGTAGATTATTAGCCTGTTGTGTTTCACTGCAGTAATCCTAAGGCAGTCCTGTCTCCCTGTGGGTTGTTCACATGTAGATGTGTTGTGTTATGGATGCACACTCGATCATGTTTAGTTCATTGAACATCTTTCTTTTTTTTTTTTTTTCCTGTAATTTTATTGAGAAACAAATAGCAATGGGACAGTTTCAAACCAAATTGGTAGGACAGTTTCAATAATTAACACATTGCATACATTCTTCCTAGTGATTATTTGCTGTACAAGATGCGGACATGATATCCTATTTACAAACACTATTACAACAAATTCCTTTATTCATTAACAG
>NW_004524592.1:21265322-21281246 GCF_000260255.1 Octodon degus | reverse complement strand
CATTTATCCTCATGCTGGCAACATAATGTCTTTTTTTAAATTTTATTTATGTGTGTGTGTGTGTGCGTGTGTGTGTGTGTGTGTGTGTGTGTGTGTCCAGCTCAGCCCACCAGGGGGTGGGCCTTGCTGACATGTGGTGCTGGGGGATTGAACTGCAGTCCCTGTGCTTTGCTAAGCTTGTTCTAAGTAGGTGCTTTAGACCACTGAGTCATCTCACCAGCCCAACATAATGTCTTGGTCTTTGTATTTGGTAGTGAGTTTTTAATTCAGGAAGTATAATAGCTTGTATCTAGATGTCACCCTCAAGCCACATGCAGTCATAGGTGGGGAGTTTTCAAAGTGGCTGGAATATGACACATGATGCTGGGACTGAGAGTGTGAGATAGCTAGATTAGTCCAGTGATTGATTTGGCATAACTCTGAGTGTGGATAAAGGGAAGGCACACCTGGGTATGCATGGCACCACCTAGACAGTGGGCATCCTACAAGGAATAAAAGAGAGAGAGAGAGAGAGAGCTATTGATGACACTGCTGCTGCTGCTTGCTGCCTTGGGCCTCATGGCTGCCACACCTCCCGCCCTGCCTTGGAGCCAGTCAACCATGGATTGAATCCTCCACAAACTGTGAGGCAAAATGAACCTTTCCTCTTTTAGCTTTGGGTGTCTAGTATTTTGTCTCAGCAAAAGTAATAGAGACAGGAAGTGGGGAGCTTCTGCCTTTTTTGTTTTTTAATACTACCTTGGCTATTTGGGGTCTTTGGTTTTCATGTGAATTTTAAGATCCATTTCTTAATTTTTGCAGACAAGAAGATCTTCACAAAACAAAATAACCATCTCTGATTTTGCTTAGGATTTTTGAATGTTAGAACAATTTGGAAAGTGTTACCATCTTAACACTAAACCTCCAATCAAGAGACATGAGGTGACTTTTATCTTTCCATTTAAGCCATCTTTAATTTCTTCCAACAATGTTTTACACTGTTCAACGTACATGTCTTGCACTACTTTTATTAAATATACACTTAAGTATTTTACCCTTTTTGATGTTATTAGAAATTGAATTTTTTCTTAATGTTATTTTCAGAACATTTATTGTAGAAGTATGGAAATAGATTCTTTATATTGACTTCATGTTTTGCAATCTTCCTGAATGTCCTGAACTTTCTTTCTGCCAGGTTTTAGTAAATTTCTTAGAATAGCCTATCTAAAAAGCCATGTCATCTGCATAATTTTACTTCATTCTTTCCATTTAGTATACCTTACAATTTTTTTTCTAATTGCCCTAATTACAGTGTCCCATAAAATGCTACAAGGAAGTAGCAAGAGCAACTTTTGCTTTATTCCTCATCTTCAAAGAGGTGTAAGAAGTCTTTCATCATTAAGTACAAACGCAGGTGTGGGGCTTTCAGAGATGCCTTATTTCAAGATAAGGAATTTTCCTACAATGCCTACTTTGTTGAGTGTTTTTTTTTAATCATGAAATGGTGTTACCTTTTGTCAAATATTGTTTCTATGTATACTGAGATTGTTATTTTTATTGATATGATATATTACATTGATTAATGTTCATATGTTGGGGGGCCTGCGGGTTAGCTCATTTGTTGAAGCACCTGCTCATGCAAACGTAGTCAGGTGCGAGGGGACCTCGGTTTGATCCCCAGCTCCACATGCTTTAGCAGACCCGCCCTTATGGCAGCCTTCTCAAATGTTCATATGTTGAAGCAAACTGAGATTTTTGGAATAAATCCTCTTTGGTCATGGTATATTCTTTATTTTTCTACATTCAGTTTGATAGTATTTTGCAGAGGATTTTTTTTTTTTTTTTTTTTTTTTGTATTTCAGGGAAGGATCTGTAGGATGTTCAGGGTCTCACTGCTACATCAGACTCATAATGATCTGCCTGTTTACAGCCTCCCAAGATCTAGAATTATAGGCACATGACACCATGCCCAGTCTCAATTGCTGTCTCAGCATGCCCCGGGGGTGGGGCTGGCATGGCAGGTCCAGGGATGGAGCCCCTGACCCCTGTGCCTGCTCACCAGAGGATTTTTTATGTCTGTATATATAAGCAATATAGGTCTGGAATTTTCTTGTGAAATTATGCTTTGTTACAACATTTACAATAAATTTGAAACAAAATATTCTTAAATAGTCAATGACACAAAATCTCTATCAATGGAAACACTTCTGGTATTTAGGGAACACTCCAAGAAATATTCGTCAAATGATTAGTTTTGATTAGGTGAAAGATACAGTGAGAAGAAAAAGATGGGCAATAGAAGTACACTGAAATTCCAGCTAAGAAGCCAACTTTCAAGAGAGGGTATGGGGTGTATCTCAGTGATAAGCTATGTGCTCAGGATGCACAGGGTCCTGGGTTTGATCCCCAGAACCAAAAAGAAGAGGAAGGTGGAGGTGGATGAAGAGGAGAAGAAGAGGGAGAAGGACTCCTCTTTTTGAATGCAGAGTCGCACAGTGTGAAGCCCTGGTCTACATCCACAGCACCACCCTCCAACAATCCAATGTGGTCTTCTCAAGACACAAGGAAACAGCCATAGCTTGTTGTGCTGCAAATGGGACCATAGCTCCAACAAGACAAACAGGTCACCTCTGGTGCTGAGCCAAGTGAACACACCACACTACAACCTACTGTGCATACACAGTAGCCACACAGCCCAAATTTAAGAAATGTGCTCATCTTTCTCCAGTGCCCTTGGTGTCCTATTACCAAGAACATGTAGATGACGCTAAGATCAGACATCCTCATCTCACATGACCAGACCTGCCAGCCACCCTCTTCACTGCAAACCCAAGAAGTTCAGAGTCTCAGGTGCCTTGTGGCTCTCAGAAATCCTACCAAGCAAGTCCAAAATGAGAAACAGGGTTCACCTTTATATTAAACCATGACTGTGGGATTTTAGGATTTAAAAAAAGGAGGGAGAAGAGGGCACTCTTCCAGGTTAAGATGACGTGAATACATAAACCTGATTTTTTTCGTTACCTAACTTTATGAGACTATAATGCATGTTTTGTTTAATACCTAAACCTATAAGTGAAAGGAAACAGTAGAGGAAACATTAGCAACAAAATTTGGAAACCAAATAGCAGATGAATGTGACAACTGATTTAGCATCCCCAGGGAACCCAAGTCCCTTGCCAGTACAAGAAAATTCATAACAAATACAATTGGCACCAAAATAATCAGAGATTAGCAACCTTGAAAAATCTAAAACTGAGTATGAAAGCATTCTTAAATAAGGAGTAAGCAGTTAGACTTCTCTAATCCCTGACTGTAGCTGACAAAGAGGAGGGAAACCCACAGAGCGGATAGATGTCCACTGACCACATGGCTAACACTGAACTCAGCTGCCCTCAGCTTTTTCCCCCATCACAGCTCCCAGAAAGCTGGCAGCCAGATGTCTACCCTCCAGAAAGTAAATTGAAAAACTTTTTCTGCAGAATCTGAGCTGTGCAAGAGCAAGATCTGAAGATACAAACTTCAGAGTTTGCCCTGCTCCAGTGAAACTCAATGTCCCAAACACTTTCAGTCTCACACTTTATTGGTTATGAGCACAGGGCAAAAAGATTTCAAGCCCCATGAAGAAAGCCTCTACCACAGAGGCAACTTTGGAGGAGAGAAGACCCCTTTTTAAAGTCTCACTTAGTCATCACAAAGAAAGAGAAAATATACTCCATCCATGAAACAAAAACAAGATTTGATGAAAAACAAACATTCAGAGAAGGTAGAAAAGAGCTCTCAAAAAACAATAAAATAGAAGATTTGGTGTGGGCACATGCCTGTAATCCCAGCACTTGGGAGGCTGAAAACAGGAGAATCACTATGAGTCTGATCCAGATAGTGAGACCCTATAGGCCCCATCCTAAATACAGAAAAATAAATAAATAAATAAATAAATAAAAATAGAATTGAAAACTATGGTATATGCATCCAAAGAGACAGATGAGACAGCCTCTCAGAAAAGTGGAACAAGACATGTTCTACTTTTCCTTTCTAATAAAGGAAAGGAAGGAAAGAAATAGCACCATTCCAAAAGGTCTAACATCTGAGTAAGAAAGCAAAGAAATGGCCCGTGAGACAATTCAAGAGTATTTCTTAGACCCACAGAACATATGATTATGGATAAAAAGTAGTCCCAAAAAAGACATCATGGGCATATTATTGCAAAAGCTCGGGACTTCAGAAAAAATAAATTCTTGCAAATTTTCAGAAAGAATAAAACACATTACATACCAACGATCAGAAATGTGATTCTTCTTCTTCTTCTTTTTTAAAAACATTTTTAGAGATACTGAGTATAATGAAACAATACAGTTCTCGATTTCCATCCCAAATAACTGAAAGTTAGGTAGAAAGTTAGAAGCAGGCTCTAGATGCAATGTCACCAGCTATAAACTGATAACTGTAGAAGCAGAGTAACAGACACATGGAGATTCACTTTGTTATTCTTTTTTAACATACTTAGGATTTTCTGTAATACAGAATTTTACAAAAAAAAAAAACATGATGGGAATGACTGGGACGTCTCTATAACACTGCAAACAAGTAGTTAATAGAATTATGACCTCAAAATTCTTAAAATTATTTTCAAAACAGAATTCTATACATACACAAAATAAATGCAAGGAAGTACTCCAGTAGATTGGCATCGCATGAGCCAACACCCATCCATCCACTGTACTGGCAAGTATGGCAGGGGATTTGGACGCAGCTTTGGGTACATCCATGTGTTTAATAACGGAAGTACAAGGGAATGTTCTTCAAGTTATTTCTGTCCTTCAGACGTTATTGATTCAGACATTTCAGTTGTGTGATTCCTAATTTCTTCTGTGCTAGTGTCCTCTGCACTTGTTCTGGGTGGGCTTGGGGTCTGAGATTGCATTTTGCTCTTTCTCTTTGTCATTTTGTATAGCACTGTCCTCTGACCTTTGGTGTAGAGCTTTGGTGCAGTTATAACCTTAGCACCTACTGAAATTCAGGTGCAGATCTACTAAGTTTGAGTCATTCAGTTGTGCCTGGCTTGGGTCTGGCTGCTGTGCTCAGCTCCTTCCTGCTGCAACTCTTGGAAGTAAACCTGTTGTGCCCTTCTGGCAAGATGTTCTGCTCCTAGATTAGTTGGTTGGTTCTGGTCCTTAGTCTCTCTACAGGGACTTCAGCTGCAGAGTTTCACCCCAGGCCTGTAGGCCAGGCCTGGGCTGGGTCTGGAGGGGTCCAGGGTGTGCAGGGGAGTATGGAAGCTCTCCCACACACTCGCAAGGTCTGAGCTTGTGCTGGGTCTGGAGGGGTCCAGACCCAGGTGGAAGAGAGCAAGGTGGAAGTTCTCACTCATGCAGTGGGCTTGGGCTGGCTCAAGAGGGGTGGAGGAGTTCCCAGAGCATGGCAGGAGGTCTCACTCACACAGCAAGCCTGGGCTTGGTCCAGAGAGGTCCAGGGGGAGCAGGGGAGCATGGCAGCTTTCCCACACACTTGCAGGGCCTGGGCTTGGGCTGGGTCTGTCAAGTTATTTCTGATTATTGCTTCTGAAAATTTTGTAGTCTAGTGTGAGACATGGACACGTAAACATGAAAACAAAATGCACGAAATTCCTTACAGAGTTATGCATAGCATCCTATGGAACCAAAAAGGCCAAAAAAAAAAAAAAAAAGTCTTTTTCTTTTGGCTTAGGAAAGAACTCTGAGAGCTGGAAATGCCTAAAATAAGTCTGAAACAATGAGCAGAGGTTTCACAGGTCAAAAAAGACAGGGGAAGCACTCAAAGCAAATAAATCAGCATTAATAAAGGGACAAAGAAACCAACGTCACGATGTGTAGAGAGTCCTCGCACAGAACCAAGCACCAAGTGTGCACAGCACTGCTTATAGACCTGGTTATATCGCTCCATGTTCTCGTGGACCTGATGCATCCAGAGTGACCAATAGCCAGAGAAAAAGACAGAAAAGCTTGTAGTTGCCTGTTATCCAAATGGTAAGTGTGTTGTTGTGAGACAGCAAGGTCAGGAAACAAGATGCTGAAAAGTATTCTGGAAGAGAAATCAAAGTTCAAGCAAATTCAGGAAATAATCAAGACATATCTCAGCATTGTAAATGCTCCTTGTACCAAAAGACCTTGTACTCAGTCTTAGGAATATTCTACCTGACCCATGTTTGCAAGTTACTTTTTTAAGCTAAGATTGAGTTTATCCTTAGCTCATATTTGATTTATTAGCAATTTTTGCTAATTAGCAACTTTTGTCTTTATTTGTTCATGGCTAATTCATTCTATAGAATTAATTTTGAAGCAGTATCTGTAGAGACACTTCTTTAAACAATCCTTGTGGTGTTTGTCATCCAGTAAAGGAGTCAGGTGGTAAAGAAATGTGGAAGTGGCACTTCTATACAGCCTGGGGTCCCCCACTGTATTACACAATTAGAAGTTGCAAATAGGTACCATTGGGGCCAACTTTAATTTTAAAATATTTCCTACATGCTATAGTCATTTTTTAAACCTATGATAAACCCGGCAGAGGGGGCTAAGTCAGTCTTATTGGCTCACTGTTTGATGAATATAATGGTCACTGTTGGCCTCTTCATAGAAAACTCTAAACTTGCTATTTACAGTGGGCCCAGGCTAATAGACAGACTGCCAGCATTAGGCAGATGAAAGAACATGTCACAGGAGAAACATAAGAACATGTAGCTCTGTTTTCTTTCACATTAGAAAAACGGAGTCTTTGATTCAAAGAGAGCTGCTGTTTGCTGAATGAATGGATCACCATAACCAGTGGCTGTAAGTCACAATTTAGCTGAAAACCAGAAGGATAAAAATGGCAACAACTAACAAGGAACATCCTCTGCCTTCACCCTTACTCCTGGAAGGTGTGTCTTTCCCGAACATGACTCACCACCGCGGGCCTTGTAAATGTATTCCATACGAGGAGATCCAGAGCAAGAATGAGACGCAGTCACAGCAGGCTCTGCTGCCCAGACCTGGAAACGTGCAGTCTGCGGTGTAGGAGCTCTTGTCGCCATGGGCTGCCTGAGCTGGAAACCAGTGCTAGAGGAGAAAACTCCACATTGCTTCACTTTGGCTTTGCTTCACAAGTGTAGCGACGAACGATACTAATAACAGCAGAGCTGAACTGGAGCCTTGGGCCTACCGTAGCCAACAGCATCCTACACCTTTCAGCGGCTCAGCCCAGGGAGCATGGCTCATCTAGTGTACAGTCTGTGCTTGACCATTGCGGCTGTGTGGGCACTGAAATAAACAGGGCTGCAATCTTGGGGCAGATTCAAAACTAAGGTTTTTCTCTTTTTTAAAAAGACTTTATCTGTGTATTCAAAGTGGTTAGGATAGATATATAGTTACATTCTCTTATTGAATAGAGGGATTTGTTCTAATGGTGTTTGTAAATAGGATATCATGTCCGCATCTTGTACAGCAATTAACCACTAAGAAGAATTACGCAATGTGTTAATTATTGAAACTGTCCTACCAATTTGGTTTGAAACTGTCTCATTGCTATTTGTTTATCAATAAAGTTATGGGAAAAAAATTTTTAAAAAAGACTTAACAGGAACCAGGTAGATGACTCAGTGGAATAAGTGCTTCCCTGGCAAGCTCAAGGGTCTGAGTTCAATCCCCGGTTCTGGAAGAAAAAAAAAAAAAAAAAAAAAAGACTTTACAGTTGATTCCTTTGAATGAGCAATATAGGAAAGAAATAGATTGCATAAAGCAGAGTCAAAGAGATATAGAGGAACTTAAAGATTTTACAGGGCTGGCCAAATAGCTCAGTGGATTAAAGCACCTGCTTAGGCAGATGTAGGGGCCGGGGATCCCTGGCCTGGCCTGCCCTGCCCTTGTGATCCTGTACCAAATACTGTGTGTGTGTGTATGTAACCAGGGACTGAACTCAGGCCCTTACGCTTTCCAGGGAAGTGCTTATTCCACTGAGCCATCTCCCGGCCCCCGAAATACATTTTTAAAAAGAGATTTTGTTTGCTGAGAATTTTTACCAACTTCTCAGATTAATAATTGTTTGCAACACTTTTAAACATAGCATTGTCTAAGGTCTACATATACACATATACACATATACACTTTACTTTTTGCACTTCCTAAAATTTCATTTTCATACACTCTTTTTGATTGTCCTTCTAAAAAACATACATTGGTGTTGACTGCTCCCCAGAGATATTGTTCTTCCATATAGGAAGTAAAAATTGCAAATGACAACTTCTTCAGAATTACATAAGAATGAGTTAGGCATCACTATTTTCTTCTTTGCCTTCCCAATAATAACTGTTTAGACATGATTAGAATGTTTCATTTCTTTTGGCTGATCCAGAGTACAGCAGCAGCATCTAGTGGCCACTTGAGTACCTCACTGTCTTCAAAGTAGGAAACTGGCTTGTCTTAAGAAATGAAATATGTGGCTATTGTTGCTATATCTATTTCTTAATATTCTTCTGTGAGAAAAATTGTGAATTTAGAGCATTCACCTAGTGAAAAAAAAGAATGGCCATCAGCCTTAGAGTTTTTGTATAAAGAGAGAAATAATTTCAAATGTGTGAAGATACACAGCCTGCACCTCCAGTTGAGTAGGTCATACAAAACACTTCCTTTAAAAGACATCATAAAGGCAGCAGAACCACAGTATAATTGCCAGGAAGAGTGGTTCTGGGAATCAGACATTCGCCCTCACTCAGCAGTAATTCCTGCTGCTGTGATACGATCAAGGTATAAAGGACAAAGTAACAGACGCCACCCCAGGAGCAGATATGTAAATGTAGTCAGCAAGAGAAAGAAAACTATGCCAAGACCAAAATTCTCATTTTCTTTTGCCACAGTCAGGTTGAATTTGTCAAACATTCAATTAAAACCAGCATGGGAGCAAGGATTTCACACATGTGTGGGGAAACAGAAATAGCTGCCAGTGAAATGCAACATACCACTGTTCTAATATTCTCACTCCTTTCTCTCCCACATGACAGAACCTCACCGACTCCATGTGGGGCTCCCACGCTACATTACATTGGGTTAGAGATGAGATGGCTCCCCTGGAGGCGCCACCTGTGGAAGGACAGCCCACCCAGCTCCATGCTCTGGAGACTCCTCCAAGCTGCTTCTAGAATTAGACTCACCAGAATGATCATTACCTGCAGTGGTACAGGATCAGAGGGTACAAATGGGGTCATTTTCAAAAGGGAAAGGAAAAGAACAGGCATGCCTAAGGAGCCAAATCCTGTCATCACTTGCTTAACCAGTGTTTCCCCCCAGTCAACTTCTACATAGCTAATATCTCCATCTGGGTACTATATGTTTTATAACAGGGTTGGAAAACAGTGGCCAACTGTGGCCTGTTTGTGTACAACCTATGAGCTGGAGATGAATTTACATTTTTAAAGTTTTCTTAATGATCAAGAATAGCTGGCAGATATATGTCACCTCTAAAGCCTAAGATACTATCTAGTCTACTAGACTCTCCTAGTCTATTAGACTGTAGCAATACAAAAACCCATTTAACAGGAAGAGAATGCACACAAAGAGAAGAGCTACTGGAGATGAGGAGGACATATGGGTCAGAACTCATGCATGCGTAGTGTCAGTGCTAAACCAAATAAAAAGGAGACTTAAAGGACCAAACGGGGTACAACTAGTGCTGCGCTCTGAGAGGCTAACTTCACAAAGAGGCACTGGGTGGACTAGGAGAAGGAGAGCTCGAGGTGGCAAAGCCAAACAGGAGCTTCCTAGTAATCACCAGGTCTGAGAGGGCTGACCCTCCGAACACTGCAGGGGCTGAGGGAAGAGGTCTTTGGGTTGCCACGGTCTCCACCAATGGAAGCTGAAAAGCACTGAAAAAGGAAGAGGTCAGTGTCCTGGCAGCTGCACCCCTCCTGCTGCCATCGGCCCCCAGAAAGGCTAACCATTGCCTTTACATGACGCTGTCACTCTGATGGTCATGCCAGCCTTGCTCTAGCACACTGCCACAGGTGCACCCGCATACATCCGCACATACACGCATCAGTCTGACCCTGCGAGAGTGCCAGTGTCGGTCCTCTTGGTGAAGTCTTTACTTGGTATTTGTTTTAATGGATGTTTACCTAAATAAAATGTCAGCATTTGGGGGTTGAGTCAAGAGGTAGAAGGAAGAATACTCACATAGTGTGATTGTCCGGGTCGCCAAGCTACAGAAATTGTCCTCCAAATGGCTCATGGCATCTGCACCCAAACCAACAGCTCACGCTGCCAGAGGTGCAGGTCTTGCTTTGGCAGGCCAGTCAGTTGGCCACTTTTGAAAACTGAGCACCTGTTCAGCAAGGGAAGTAGGACAGAAGTTCATTCTCTGCCTTCAAGAAGCTAAAAGCTTACTAGGCAAGTGAAATCTATGTATCTAAAAAATATAAAACATATTGTTGGCTGGGGAGATAGCTCAGTGGTCTAAGTGCCTGCCTGGCAAGCACAAGGGTCCAGGTTGGATCCCCTGTACTGCATGCCATGCTGGCCCAGGGTTGGGTCCTGGAACCCTGAGCAGCAGTACCAGCTACTGAAGCCAGGCGTGGTGGCACACGACTGTCATCCTAGCTCTGGAAGACTGAGAAAGGAGTGTTCTATGAAGCTTAGCTGCACAGCAAGACCCTGAACCAAATAAAAATAAATAAATAATAAAAAAAAATAGAACATTTTAACAAAGCAGCAGACTGATGCCATCAAAATGTATTCCTTTGATAGACTTTTTTTTTACATTTTTTAAATGTATTTAGTACAGGTTCTACAGACTTTCATTACACAGATCAGACTTGTAGCGATCCTCCTGTTTTCAGCCTCCCAAGCACTGGGATTACAGGCATGCACCACCATGCCCAGTCTCAGTCAACATCTCAGCACACCCAGGGAGCAGAGCTGGCACAACAGGCCAGAGATTGAATCTTGGCCCCTGCATCTGCCTAAGCAGGTGCTTTAATCCACTGAGTTATCTGGCCGGCCCTTCCTTCGACAGACTTAAAGAGCATTTTTATTTAAATAGCTGAATAATCCAAACAGGTGACTTTACCTGCCTTCTCAGTCCCTTTTTCTTTTCTTTTCTTTTTTTTTTTTTTTTTTTTTTTTTTTTTTTTTTTTTCTCATTTTGTGTATTTGGTACAGGGTCTCACTACACAGATCCAACTTGTAGTGATCCTCCTGTTTACAGCCTCCCCAGTGCTGGGATTACAGGTGTGCCCCACCACAGCCAGACTCCATTGCCAGCTCATCATGCCCCAGGGGCGGAGCCTGCCATCCCTGCAGGATGGGGGATTGAGCCCTGGTCCCTGAGCTTGCCAAAGCAGGTGCTTAATCTGCTGAGCTATCTCACTGGCCCTCAGTTCCCTTTTCTATATCCAAACATTCTCTCTCTACCTCCTGAACAGGAAGCATCTTTCTAAAATGTTACTCCCAATGGTCACTTCTTAGACTGACATGCACCTCACAGGGCCAGGCCACCCTGCAGGTAGAACATCATAGTCAAGCATGAAATGAATGGCTTTGTCACCTGAGGCTGTGAGTGCTTCCAGCCAAGGCAGAGAGATGGAAACATGAAGAGAAACAGTGAGGGGAAAGGCATTTCCAAAAGCCAACAGAGGCACCAAGATAGTGGCGAAGACACAGCCACAGAGCAGCCACCAACATCAGAAGCATTGAGAGGGCGGTTAATTTGGGCTCCTCAAACCACAAGTCACTGTGCAGTGAGTGTGTGCTGCAGGCTGCCTGTCCTGCCAGGGGAAGTGGAATCCCTTGAATGTGGCACCACATGGGACAGCCAGTCTTCAGGCTAGGATTAGGCATTGTGTTGGAAGCTGCTACAGGGCAAAAGCGCCAACACACCTAAGTGTATGGTAGGCACCTGCAAGGATGACAAATGGTGACAGTCACCACACTCAAGTGAGGCTAGTCAGGAAGGTTCTCATAGGGATCCTGAAGCCCCTGCTCCAGGCGCTTTTGGTATCAGTTCTCAACAATGTGCTGCATGCAGGCTCCATTCGGCTGCCCAGGTGCCTCCGAATCACACATCCCACCTCTCTTGAAGCAGGAATCATCCCTACACCCACAGGAAGGGATCTGGGTGGGAAAGCCAACAGGTCGTTAGAGGAACTTGTCTGGGAGTCTTGTTGGGTCTGCTAGATATGGCTTATTGCATTTTGTGGATTTATAACACGCATGTGCACTTCCATTTCTCTGTGCAGCCAAGCTGCAGAGAACCATCATCAATTAAAACGGACAAAAAGAGGCCACAAATTACTTTCCCAGCTACCCCCAAGCTGACAGTCTATAGATTACATCAAATCTTGCAGTGTGTTGCTGGTCAATTGTATCACACTGTAGCTCCTAAGCATCTAGGAGAAAACCTAGAGCAGGTGACAGCTTCGGCCCAGCTCCAGAGTTACAAACTTGTGCGATAGAACATAAATCTACCAGCAGTTTTATGAGCATTTCTGTTCAGCTTTTGGGAGGTTTGGTCTGTTTGCCGTCATTCTTTATTTGCTAAGACTTTTTTTTAATGCTGGTGTTTCCCACATATACTCTCATTGTCGGCAGTGAGGACCCTGAGTTATTTATAAACTGCTGTCAAACTCTCAAAACTTCTCTGCCTCTCAGCAAACTGAACTTGATCTCTCTCTCTCTCTCTCTCTCTCTCTCTCTCTCTCTCTCTCTCCTTCCCCTCATTCCCCTCTGAATGGAGAAAGCTTTAAGAGGCCTCTAGTGGGGCTGGCAGCAGGTAAGAGTTTACAAAGAAAAAGAGGGGCTGGAGACTGGGGATGTGGAGATGTTTCCTGGCAGAAATGTGACACCCCAGGAGTGCCACCTTCATGGAGGTCAAGGCTGGCCACAAGGACAGAATGGAGTTTGCCCTACCTCTTCAAAATATAGGCAAGAGATTTCTGTACCACTGAAGAGATTGCTGAAGCATGCAGGGCACAGTACACACTTCATACCTCGAGGCATGAAGCCCTGGATCAAGGTTTCTTCACCATGCCAAGGAGTCCCAGCTCCTGAAAGTTAAGCTGCTTGGCTCAGGGTCCCATAACGTAGGATCTACACGGCCCCATGTAAGGAGGAAGTCTGAGAAAAGAATATCTCACATTCACCACCACTCCCCCTACCCAGGCTTCTACCTATTCGTGTATCTGGTAGCCACAATCGTAGTGGAAGTCTGGTGCAGCGTTTCTACTGAACCCCTTCTGTCTGGTCCTGTCTACACTCGGGCCAAGTCCTATAGTTTGTGGGATTCAGAAAAGATGCAGAATAACTGTGTGTCATCAGAAACAAAGAGTTTGGAAAAGACATTTCCCCCAACTAAATTAAATATCACTGCTCAGAAATAATAAAACACTCTAGAAAGAAAATATCAACGCCACCACAAATCAACATGTGAGGAACAGCCCTAAAAGACATCTGGAAAACAGCGTCAAGTTAACAAACCACTAGATAAAAAGTTGGATTTCCCAGTCACTGATGTTACTAACTGCAAAAGCAGTTAAAGAGTCATGCGAGGAATAATATCTTGGCACTAGATGAACAGTGAGAAACCCAGCTGTTTGCACTTGTTGTGTAACAAGTGCCAGTGCACACATTACACCCCATAGGCTGCCCAGGGCCAGAGAGTAAACTGCACACTGTATGACGGGAAATTCGAGACTGGGAGGAGAGAGCAGACCGGGGAACCAAGTCACGGGCAAATACAGCCTTTTATTACAGCAGCCCACTTCCGGGGAAACTTTCTTGTAAGATGGCTTTTTCTTCTCTTGCTGGATTTTTATTCATTAGCTTTTTTTTTTTTTAATTTTATTTATTTATTTATGAGAGAGAGAGAGAGAGAGAGAGAGAGAGAGAGAGAGAGAGAGAGTGGTGTGTGTGTGTGTGGCCAGCTCAGCCCACCAGGGGGCGCGGCTGGCTGGCATGTGGTGCTGGGGGATCGAACCGCGGTCCCTGATGCTTTGCCAAGCTTGTTCTAAGTAGGTGCTTTAGACCACTGAGCCATCTCTCCAGCCCTATTCATTAGCTTTTGCTAGAAATTTATATCATGGTCTGGAAAGAAGTTGTGTGTTTCCAGGCGAGAGTCTCTCTAAGTCATACCAGATGTCAGGAATGCCAGGAGACTGGTCTGAGAAGAGAAAGAAGGGGTTTCAGCTAGGACTTTATCAGCGACAGACAGGAACAGGTCTAGGAGAGTGGAGAGGAACAGGTCAAAAGAAGTGAAAAGAAGCAAGATGATGAGAGTCAGGCCATCCATTCCCTGCCTCAGAGGACCAGGGGATTATATCATCCTGCAACTGCAAGTTTGAAAGATGCTGAGGTACAGTGCAAAACAAAGGAAAAAGGAAGAATTGCTCAGACATCCGGACAGTATGTTTATTGGCAATACTACCTGAAGTCAGGTCATTGAAATTATCAATTCTTTAGAAGCTGAAAGGAAAATCTTGACTATCATGTCATCCAACAGCTAATTGTTGAGCTCCTAGTACAGACCAAGAAAAGTTCTAGGTATGGGAGATGGGGCAAGATAATGGTGAGCAACAATTTAAAAAGATACAGTCTGTTTATTATTGTTGTTGTTACTAAAGTGATCTCATAAATAAATGATCAATCATCACTGACAATATGTGTTATGAAAACAAAAATATATGTAGGTGTTTTTCATCTTTGTATCTTACACTGGAAAAGATAGCGATCAAATAACCACAAAATACATATAATACTGCAATTTGTGATGAATTTCGTCAAGAGAGGCAGATGATCCAGTGAGAGAGAATAACTAGGACACTGAACTTGGTAGAGAGGTAAGAAGGACATTTGAACTTTAATCTATTGCATGAATGCAATGTAATTCCATGAAATAGGGGTGAGATAGAGGTGAGGAAGAATTCTTAGAAGGGTCAAAAGAAATGCAGAAAGTCTGCTGTAGTGGAACATGCCTGGTAATCCCAGCACTTGCAGGCTGAGGCAGGAGCACAGTGATGAGTTGAAAGCCAGACTTGGCTACATAATGAGACTCTGCCTTAAAAAAAGCAAAAAAAAGAAAAAGAAAAAGAAAAAGAAAGAAAGAAAGAGAAAGAAAGAAAGAAAGAAAGAAAGAAAGAAAGAAAGAGAAAGAAAGAAAGAAATGGGGAAATCCAAGAGCCACAGGGCTTGTAAGGCTGATGCTGAGGACGAGAAACCTCTCCTGTGCAGCATACTGTGAGCTGGAATAGGTGGGAATTGGAGCAACATTGCTGCCGCTTGCATGGCTCTTCAACTTCTAAGGCTGAGGCCTGTGAAGGGCAGTGGGAAGATGAAGAAATGAAGGCAAGATAAAAGAGGCTGGGATCAGGTGGAGACCTCTCTCAGGATGGGAGGAAAAGGAACTGCTCAACCACAGCACATTTATTTTTACATTTGGTGGGTTGGTGCCGTGCCACACCAGTCTGCCTAGCAGGCCATTGCCCGGGTTGCCACGGGTGCCTGGTCTTCTCTGGGCTGAAGCAGCATGTTCTCGTGGCTCCCCTATGCACCCTCTGTTCTTGGTCCTCCATGCCCCTGGCCCACATGTGTGATCATTCTCCAGCTTCAACCACTCCCCAAACAAAAATGTGCAGAGGGTCTAGATCGTACTTTGGAGCTTGTCTTTGTTCTCAAAGCTTTTGATCTTTTTTAATTGGAGATAACATGACCAAATTTAATACTAAAATCCTCCTTGCTGCAGTATGTAGAATGGATTACAGGAATAAGAATGGGTAAAAAACGATCAGATATGTGATATGTATATTTATCAATTCCCCAAGATGAATGACATTACTATGTATCACAAACATGCAGGAGAAAGTTATAGAGGAAATCAGAGCGCAATTATTTTCTGAAATAAAAAAAAGAATTCTCAGAACTCATAGCATCTGAAGTAAAGAAGCAACTACAGAAA
>NW_004524592.1:21241163-21247422 GCF_000260255.1 Octodon degus | reverse complement strand
CAACATTTTGGCCCTAGCCTTCCAAGGTCAATTAAGACTCAGGACATATGAGAACTTGTACTGTAACATCATGTGACTCAGTACTGTCCCAAATTTTCTGATCAAGGAGATTATGGGGCCAAAGAGGAAAGTGATCGATGATGTTGAGTGTGCCTAAGGAGAGTCACATGGAGAGAAAACATTTTCTCAGGCTTTCACAGAAAGCACATTGGCCAGGCAATGGCCATGACTCATCCACATGGCTGACACTGACAAACTATCTGAGATACAGGATCTCAGGATAAATCCTAAGGGGATTTCACTAACCTTATCAGACCCAAAAGCTACAACTCTTGTTGCATAGGTCCTGCTTTACCTTGGTCTTAACCACCCAGAAGGAAAGTATAAAAATGAAATATAAGAATTGAAACCATGCTGTTATGTTGAGCTGTAGGGGACTCAGGTCAACAATTTCTGACATTGCCAGTCAAGTGGAAGACCCAATACTATTATGGACTACTGAACTCTTTTGGATTATTTTGCTGAGTTAACACACCTATAATACTCAAATAACAGAACTTAACAAATAAAGGGTATACAGATGAATGTCCATTTTGTATCTATGTATTCAAGGTGGTTGGGATAGATATATAGTTACATTCTGTTAGTGAATAGAGCGATTTGTTCTAATAGTTTTTGTAGATAGGATATCATATCCGCATCTTGTACAGCAATTAACCACTGGGAGGAATGTATGCAATGTATTAATTATTGAAACTGTCCAACCAATTTGATTTGAAACTGTCTCATTGCTATTTGTTTATCAATAAAATTATGGAAAAATAAATAAATAAATAAACCTTTTCAGCCAAAAAAAAAAAACCAAAAAACCATGCACTATTGAAAAGGGGGAAATGATTGTAAAGAAAGAAGTCAGCAGATCTGCTGTGTAGACTGGGAGCTAGAGGGTGGTAGCTGGTGACAGAGGATTCTGTGGTGTCAGGGTGAGAGTTGCAGTGTGGGTCTGGATGTCCTCCAGAGCCTCCCTAGCTCACAGCAAAGGTTGTCGGAATGTGATTGTATCATGGATTCACAACTGGCTTGCTGTATGGAGTCGGGGCCTGGTGGGTGGGGGCGTGGCCCGGAGGTATTCACCTCCCTTCCCTGCCTCCCTTCACTCTCTATTTCCTGTGCACCATGAAGTGAGAGGCTGTCCTCCATCAGGCCCCTCTCCCTCACCACCCTGCCTTGGAGCCAGCTGACCATGGACTGAAACATGAGCTAAGATAAACCTTTCTTTCTTTTCACTGTGGATTTTAGGAATTTTGTGCCAGCAATGCAGGAAGTAATTGGGATAACAGTGTTTGGGAGAGACTCCAGCTGAGTACCCTTGTGCATCTCTGAGGGGCTCTGGTTGGCTGAGGGCCCAAGTAGCCACACTTCTCCCTGGAACAAGAATTTTCTTTGAATATCAGAGGAAGACTGCTGCATTGTAAGAAACACCAGTGACAGAGGACCCATACCATATCTTTCCTTATTCATATGACTTCCCCAATGAGCCAACCACTTATACCAAAAACCACATGAAAGAGAAATTCATGACACTTAAGGTTCCTTTTCCTGTCAGTCCTTCCTTCTGCTCTGGAAGATGAAAATTTAGTAGAGCACATGGGTGTGTGCAAAACTAGCCCAAGAGGGGCTGGGTTGATTTTGTGCAGCATTTCCACTCTTCTGTTAAAAACAAAATACAAGGTGATATTTCACCCTGCCTTTCTTTTCTTTTCCAGTCTGTCTTTCCTCATAGCAGCAGCATTGCAAGGAAGCAGAGTCAGTTGTTTTGGACAAGCACTGAGGCAAGTAGAACCCTCCCCGGTGGCCAGAACTGATAGTTCTTCTGTTGAAGAGAGGTTCCAAACTGAAATCAGATTGTTTTATCCTCAATCTTGAATTGACAGTGAATTGACTCTGACTTCCCTTTATAAAAATCTGTTGGTATCAGATGGCTTCCTTCTAATCTAGTCCATGAAGCAAAAGTTTGACTAAGAGCTCTCCCTGTAACATCAAGACCCGGGGCATGGGTTCGGGGGAAGGGACACCAGGGATAAGGGCCAGGTGGTCTATAGATCAGTGCTGCTGCTTCAGCACACCACCGAACAATGGAGGAAGCCAGGGGTTCAAGACCTGTATAACCTGTAACCAGACAACCCTAAGGTTGGGCTTGGCCCTAAGTGTGAACATTAAGTGATCCAGTGTAGGCAGGGTAGAGCCAAGTTTGATGCAACTTACAGACACTAAGTCTTAGAATTCATCCTGGTCTTGTGAGACCCTGCCAGTTACAGGGCTGAGGCTCCTATGCAGCTTGCTTAGTTAAAAAAAAAATTGCCAGCATCAGACTCATATATTCATTTCATAAGTCCTTCTCCAGCTCATTATCATACATACAGAAAAACAGCCAGATTAATAGGCCAAAAACACAAAAATCACATCAGACAATTATAATACATCCAGGAAAACTTTTAGGTACAATATCCATGTTGTATGCTAGTAACATTTTCTCTCTCATCTTCTGATTATCTGCCTTTTGTTTTTGTACTTTTTATGCATTAAGCTTTTCATGCAAGAGAAACCTGCAATATTCAAGCTTGTGTGTCTGATTTACTTCACATAACATTGTGGTCTCATGCACATCAATTTTCCTGCAAATGACTCAAGTTTGTCCTTCTTTATGGCACAGCAGTGCTGCATTGTGTGTAAGTACCATGTTGTGTTTATCCATAGGCCCCTTCTAAGATTTAGCTATAAGGAACTGGGCTGTTAAAAGCATGGGCATACATGCATCACACCCATCACATGATGACTGTAACTCTTTTGAGCTGATTCCTAAAAGGGAAACAGCTGTGTCAAGTGGATTTTTTTTTTTTTTTTGAGGAATCCCCACACTTTCTACAGTGGCTGCACAAATTTACATTTCCACTAACAATGTACAAGTGTCACTCCATCCCCATCCCCACAACCCCTCCAGCATTTGTTATTGGTTGATTTCTTGGTGATAGCCATTCTTTCTGGAGTAGAATGGAATCTCAGTGTTGTTTTAATTTCCATTTCTGTAATGGCCAGAGATAGTGAACATGTTTTCATGTGTTTATTGACTGTACTGTACTCTTACCTGAGAAATGTCTGTCCATCTGAGATGTGCATGGCTTAGTAGTAATCAATCAGGTGAAGCCACTGTTGAAGAAAGATGATTCAGGGCACTCGTTAAAGCACAGGAAGAAGGCTTTGTTCACGACTGCTGGGATAGATACTGGGACTCCAGCAAATGGATATGGAGAGCTGGATCTCGGGCATCACCAGTGGGAAATCGCAGCATGGAAGCAAGATGGGCAAGAGTGAATGGGAAATTACTAAGGAGGGATCTCTGTAGTGCAGGACTCTGTCTATGCCAACCGAACAGGATTCTTACTGCAGATAGGAGGGGATGATCAGACATCAAGACCTGGCAGGGCTGGAGGGAGTAGGGGAGGATGAGGAACCTGATGGGATCCCAGGGTGATTGGGTTCCGGGGGTGGGGAACTCTTGCCAGCATGACTCAGAAGACTGTGCCAAAACTCAAGCTTGCAAAGTTATGTGGATGAGCCAAGGAGAAGGGTGAGAAACGTGAATGAAGTTGAAGCAAGCAAGGGCCAGCCAAATAGCTCAGGGGACTAAAGTGGTTGTTCAGGCAGAGCGCAGGGACCGCTTCCATTCCTGGCCTGCAGTGCCGGCCCTGCCCCCGGGGCACGCTGAGACAGCAATTGAGACTGGGTGTGGTGGTACATGCCTTTAATCCCAGCACTTGGGAGGCCGAAAACAGGAGGATCACCATGAGTCTGATCTACATAGTGAGACTCTGTACACCCTGTAGACCCTGTACTAAATACATTAAAAAATAATAATAATAAAATAAAATAAAGTTGAAGCAAGCACAGTGTAGTCGTTGCCACCTTCAGGGGCAGGCACAGTGAGGGTTCTGGGGGGTGTAGGTGCTTATGTTTTCTATAGTACTTTCAGCACTGATGAATTAACTGATCCTCCCTCATGGGAACTGTTTCAAAGGGCAGCATTTATTCAGGTGGCTAAATCTGTGCAAGTGGGTAAATATTTTTTAATTGACTTAATGTGCCTCTTGTTCTACAAATAGAGAAATGATTAAGAAAATTAATTTAAAAATTGGTAGATATCATAAGAGCTATTCTGCTGCCTTAGCCTTATATGTTAACAACTTGCCTAGAATCACAGGGAATTTTAAAATCTTTATTCATAATTCATTCACTGAAGTGACTCCACAGCCAACCTAACCACCATCTGCAATCAGAGTTCCAGAATGGCTTAGTTAACAGCTTGACCAATTGCTTCCCCTCTGTGCACTTTTCACCAACACACCCCCACCCTGGCACCTTAAGGTTACACCATATATCAAGTGTTCTGCATTTTAAAGCAAAAAACAGCCAGTCAACCTTATCAGAAAGAAGTAGATTCTCTCCCTCCCCCAACTTGCCAAGTGGGCTTAAATTTGTGATCTTTCTGCCTGAGGTTCCTTGAGCACAGGGTTACAGACTTGCATCATCATAACTGAATAAGAAGCAGACCCTTAAATGAAGAAATTGTCAATGCAGATCAGTGCAGTTGCAGAAATAAACAGACTGGAGTGTCAATACAGACACTTCTGTCCTTTCAAGTAAAATCACTGCACGAACAGCCTAGTGAGGCTGGTCCACAGCCGCTGTGAAGCATGAGGGAAGGGGCTCCAGTAAAGTAAAAGAATAATTATTTTGGTTCATTCTGTGGAGTCCTAGTATGTAATCCACCACGTAAAAATCACCTCCTTTTTAGTCATCTATAAATAAGCTAATTTCATCTGTCCGTGTAATGTTCCACACATTTCCTTTTAGATCTATTGCACAAATACAGAACTATGGTTCTTGATGCTCAGGGGCAAATCAGAGAGCATCCGCACATTTTCCTCTGGGAGACAGTCGACCTCAGGCACCTGGAAGCCCTAGGCTTTTCTGCTGCTCTCTGAACTAACCAGAGGGCAGCAATACCCTACCTTCACAGCCACGGATGTTGCACTCATTTTTATAAGCCCACTTTTTAGCTTTTAAAAATAAAAGTTTGTTTAAAATTGTTTTAAGATATGTTCATGGGACAGGTATTTTCTATCAAGTATTGGTATGTTAAACATTAAATCCCTGCAAAATGTGAAGAAAAAAAAAAAAAGAAAAAATATTTTTTTAAATAATTTTGTTGAGAAACAAATGGCAATGAGACAGTTTCAAAACCCATTAGTAGGACAGTTTCAATAATTAATACATCGCATATTGTTGTCTTCTTAGTGGTTATTCATAGTACAAGATGCAGACATGATATCCTATTCATAAACACTATTAGAACAACTCTTTCTATTCATTGAATTAAGAGAAAGTAGCTGTATATCTATCCTAAATATTTTGAATATACAGATACAAAATGATTCTTCATCTGTATCCCCTTTTTTTTGCTTAGTTTTCTCAAAGAAGGGTATTCCATTGTCATTTAAATATCATAGGTGCATGAATTCAGCAAAATAATCCAATATACTCCAGTAGTCCATAATAGTAGTGGGTTAAACGCAGGACTGGCAATGTCAGAAGTTGTTGAGTTGAGGCTTTTATAGTTCAGCATATTAATATGGCTTTACTTTTTATACCTTGTTTTTATACTTTTCTGCTGGATTGTTAAGACCAAGATAAAGCAAGACCTATATAACAAGAAATGTAACTTTTGTATTTGACAAGGTCAGTCAAATCCCCTCAGGATTTAGCCTGAAACCCTGTACCACAGTTTGTAGATCCTTTGTGAGTGTGAGCCATGTGGATGAGTGAAGGCCATTGCTTGACCAATTTGCTTTCTGTGAAAGCCTAAAGAATATTTTCTCTCCATGTGACTCTCCCTAGGCACACTCTACATCATCAATCACATTGCTCTGTGGCCCCATAATCTCCTTGATCAGAAAATTTGGGACATAACTGAGTTACAATATGTTACAGTACAGGTTCTGCTATGTCCTGAGTCTTCACTGACCTTGAAAGGTTAGGGCCAAAATATTGGCTGTCCTTGCAGCCCTTCTTTTTGCCTAATTTTTGGTCTGCAAACTTAAGTTGTTAACCTCCAGAAGAGAAGCTTATTATTATTACCCTATAACATAGGCAGTTAAGCAAGAAAAATATATTTTTAAAAAAGGAATAAAAAATACAAATA
>NW_004524592.1:21236797-21239871 GCF_000260255.1 Octodon degus | reverse complement strand
CACACTCACCGGACCTGGGCTAGGACTGGGTCTGGGGGCTCCCGGAACTCGGCAGAAAATCCTACTCGGCGGGCGGGGTGGGGGAGGCACTCAAGCAAATAGTTTAGTATAGTGTACAAGGTTAATATTGAGGAAAGGTACACTAATTTGCCCAGATTTGTCAAAAATCTCTTTCTGTAAAAGTATTTTTAAGCCACAAAATGCTGTGACATTTTACTTCTACCTAAATGCATATGGAGACAATATATGAAGACTTCAATAGCCAAAGAAACTGTACAAAACATAAACAAATAATTGTGCTAAATTATAAAAGTTTTTGTAATTGTTGACATCAACTAATTCAAGCTGCGTATGGCCATGCATGTTTATAATCCCAGCATGTTGGGTGCTGAGGTAGGAAGATTGCCATGAATTTGAGACCAGCCTGAGCTATATAGCAAAATCCTGTCTCAAAAAAAAGAATCAAACTAAAGAAAACCTAACTGTGAAATAGAATTTCAAGGGCCAGCAAGGTAGTTCAGTGGACTAAGCACCTGCTTACACAAGTGCAGGGGAAGCGTTCAATCCCTGGCACCACATGCCACACTGGCCCTACCCAGGGGCATGCTGAGTTGGCTACTGAGACCTGGTGTGGTGGCACATGCCTATAATCCCAGTGCTGGGGAGGCTGAAAACAGGAGGATCACTATGAGTCCAAGCTGTGTAGTGAGAGCCTGTACTAAATACATTTTAAAAAAAAAGAATGAAAATAAATAGAATTTCGAGTTATACATAGAATCTGGAATGGGGCTGTGGCGCCAGCACATGTGCAGTGGTGGGAGAAAGAGGCACAAATCACTTATAAATGGCGCCTAAGCAGGACCTGACGCCCAAGTTCCAGGAGAGTGAACGAGTACTTGTGCTTTCATGGACCTCTTCTTTATGAAACAAAGTGTGTAAAGGTTGCCATAAAGGACAAACAAGTAAAATACTTTATACACTACAGTGGTAGGAATAAAAATTGGATGAGGGGGTTCCAGAAAGCAGGGTGCTCAGGGATGTGGACACCAATCTGCCAAAACAGCTACAACTTCTGAAGGCCAATCAGGAACAACATGCAGAGGGAAAGATGAGAGGGGCTGCTCCAGGAAAGAAGGCATCAGGTCTGCAACAGAAAAATGTTGAAGTGAAAACTAAAAAGAACAAACAAAAAATCCCTGGTAATGGAGGCGGTGGCAGTACCAGCGAGACACCTCAGCCTCCTTGGAAGAAGCAGGCCTGGATTGATCTTTCTGTTGAAAATGAAGAAACATTTAATAACGGAGTCGAAGTTAAAGTAAAAATCCCTGAAGAGCCAAAACCATGGCTTGTTGATGACTAGGATCTAATCACCAGACAGAAACAGCTCTTCTATCTTCCTGCCAAGAAGACTATGAATTCCATTCTAGAGGACTATGCAAATTATAAGAAATCTGGAGGAAAAGCAGACAATCAGGAGCATGATGTTGATGAGGCTGCAGCAAGGATAAAAGAATACTTCAATGAGATGCTGGGCACTCAGCTCCTCTGCAAATCTGAGACCACAGTATTCTGGGATCTTTGCCGATCACCCTGCCGCGCCCACATCCCAGGTGTTCAGAGCACCACATCTACTGAAGTTATTTGTATGACTGGAGCAATGTTGGCCTGTACACCTCTGGATGAGAAGAGCCCTGCTTTATTACTGAATTATCTTCATGATTTCATCAAGTATCTGGTGAAGAACTCGGCAACTTTGTTTAGTGCCAGTGATTACGAAGTAGCCCCTCCTGAGTACCTTCAGAAAGCAGTGTTTGGCACCTTTCTGTGTTTGGATCTCTATCAGCACGTTTTTATTCCTAGTCTTTCTTTTGTACAAATGATGTACTTTGAAGATATATAATAGAGTAGATGGTTGTTTTGTTTGATTTTAAATAGAAAAAAGTAAAAGGGGTTACTGCTCCTTTTTTTTTCATTTCAACGTTGCTACCAGTGCATTCTAAGGTGGGAACAGAGAGACACAGTGCAGAATGTTTCATTGCCTAGTTGACAAAGCTGCTCTTGAACACTGGTGACTCTGTTCCTTTGACTCGACACACTTTTATAATACATGTTAATGCTGTATGACAAAATGCTCTGGTCCTTCATGCCCACAGTCCAATTCAGTGTATACAACTGGACACACTCATCCATCTGTGCCCGTTTTTTGTAAATGGTGCTTATAGGGCCCACCCTTTGCAAGTCGTCTACGTTGCTCCTTGGGTGTTTTATCTTTGTTCAAATTGTTGAAGAATTTTGAATTATTTCATGGTTTTTGTATTTGTGCATGATGCACATTTTAACATGATAGACATAATGCATTGCGTAGCTACAGTTGTCTGGAAAAAGTCAATCTTTTACGATTTGTTTTTCAGATCTTCAATAATTTTTTTTTCTTTAAATTAAAAAAAAAAGAACCTGGAACTGGAAGAAAGTTTTCTTGTCTATGGCGGCACTTGCAGCCCCATGGGGCTCGGCATGAGCTCTGCTGTTGGTGCCTGAATGTGACCCAGGCAGCCAATTCCAGTTCTTCTCTTCATTCTACTATTTTAAGTGACAGACTGGCTCTTCTTCAGCAGGCAACTTTCTAATATTTTAAGACACCATTTTCTTATGGTTTTGTCTTCACTAAGAAAAATCAACCAATTCCTGATGTATCTTTTATCCCAAGCTTATTTTTCCATTTTATTTTTAATTTGAAAATAATAATTGGGGTCAGCCAGATAGCTCAGCAGATGAAAGCACCTGCTTAGCAGAGTGCAGGGGCCAGGGTTCCATCCCAGGCATGCTGTGCCAGCCCCGCCCCTGAGGAGCTCTGCAATGCCAATTGAGACCGGGCGTGGTCGCACACACCTGTAACCCAAGCGCCTGGGAAGCTGAAAATGGGAGGATCACTACAAGTCCAATCTACGTAGTGAACCCCTGTAGAACCTGTACTAAATACAAAAACTAAACTGAAATAATAATAATTGGAAGAAGGAGAAAGAGGAGAAGGAGAAGGAGGAGGAGGAGGAGGAGGAGGAGGAGGAGGAGGAGGA
>NW_004524592.1:21228100-21236697 GCF_000260255.1 Octodon degus | reverse complement strand
AATAAAAATAAAAAATAGGAATAAACAAGTACATATTTTTACACAGAAATTCAGAAATTTAACCATTTTTGCATTGTAGCAGGAGAGTCTTATGACATTATTTTTCTCATCTCTTGTTTTCATTTATTACCTTTTTTTAAAAAACAAACATTTACTTGAGAGACAGTATAGCAGTAATTGATGTGACATGACAAGCAGTACGTATTTAGAAGACCAGAATGACGGGCATTTCAAGCATGACCCTTGTATTACACATTGTTATCTTCAGTGCAGTTGCTTAGTTCACAGGTATCAGCATATATAGTTAGTCAGGGTGAGAATCCTACCAATTAATTGCTGATTTCAAAAACCTGCTGAAGATTCTCAGGATCATTGCCTTATCCATCTTGTACATATAAATGTATGGTTTTGCCCTTGTCATGTTTCCTAGCTTATGTCTAAGATGTTTGATATTCAGAAAGATAGTGAGGTTAAGCTCAACTGCCTATGTTATAGGGTGATAATATTAAGAGAAGCTTCTCATGGAATTAAGAGAAAGTAGCTATATATCTATCCTAACTATTTTGTATATACAGATAGGAGGATTAACAACTTAACTTTGCAGACCAAAAATTAGGGAAAAAGAAGGGCTGCAAGGACAGCCAACATTTTAGCCCTAGCCTTTCAAGGTCAGTGAGGATTCAGGACATAATAGAACCTGTACTGTAACATCCTATAACTCAGTTGTGAACCAAATTTTCTGATCAAGGAGATTGTAGGGCCACAGAGGAAAGTGATCGATGATATAGAGTATGCCTAAGGACAGTCACATGGAGAGAAAACATTCTCTCAGGCTTTCGCAGAAAGCAAATTGGTCAAGCAATGGCCTTGACTCATCCACATGGCTGACGCTGACAAAAGATCTACAAACTGCGGTACAGGGTTTCAGGATAAATCCTGAGGGGATTTGACTGACCTTGTCAAATACAAAAGTTACATTTCTTGTTATATAGGTCTTGTTTTATCTTGGTCTTAACCATCCAACAGAAAGGTATAAAAATGAGGTATTAAAAAGTAAAGCCATATTAATATACTGAGCTGTAAAAGGCTAAAATCAACAACTTCTGACATTGCCAGTACTGCAGATAACCCACTAGTATTATGGACTACTGGAGTATATTGGATTATTTTGCTGAATTCATGCACCTACAATATTTAAATGGCAATTAAATACCCATCTCTGACAAAACTAAACCAAAAAAATGGGATACAAATGAAGGACCATTTTGTATCTGCATATACAAACTAGTTAGGGGGCTATGGAGATGGCTCAGTAGAGTAAGTGCTTCCCCAGCAAGAGCAAGGGTCTGAGTTCACTCCCAAGTTCTAAAAAAAAAAAAAACTAGGATAGATATACAGCTACTTTCTCTTAATTCAATGAGAAAAAAGGGTTTGTACTAATAGTGTTTGGACAGGGTATCATGTCTGCATCTTGTTCTACGAATAACCACTACGAAGACAACAATATGCAATGTATTAATTATTGAAATTGTCCTACTAATGGGTTTTGGGTTTTTTTTGCATTTATTTTATTTTATTTTATTTTATTTTATTTTTATTTTTCAACAAATAACACACTGTATATATTCTTCTTAGTGGTTAATTGCTGTACAAGATGCGGACTTGTGATCCTATTTACAAACACCATACTAATGGGTTTTGAATCTGTCTCATTGCTATTTGTTTCTCAACAAAATTAATTTTAAAAAAGTTATGTTCATGACAAAGTATTTTTAGTAACCCAACTACATGTATATTTTCTAGCACTTTCTTTTTTTCAATGATATAAAATTATATGGACCACCACAGCTTGGTAAAACTTGCTATGGGTTTTGCTTTGGTTTTTTGTTTGTTTTCTTGTTTTAGGTTTCTGGTAATCTATTCATGGAAACTACTTGGCTAGAAAAGGGAGAGAAGTTAGTTGAAATCTCTCAGATGTTTTTCTTTCTCAGCCAAGGGTCCTGAAGAAAACCCTGCTCACTGACGTCTCTGCTGCTGGGCACTGTGCCTGGGGTGTTTCAGGCCACCCTCCTGTCTTCTGGTGTGACTTCCTGCTTCCCTTCCACTCACCAAACTGTGGAACACAGGGCCTTGGCACTGCACTGCAGGCCAGCCCCCATCCCCCACATGGTTGCCAGGAATTGAGCATCATTCCGCCTCTGGCCCCTCTGCCTATCTGTTTTTACCTTAGAGCCAGCTAACTGTGAACTGATTGAGCTAAAATCTCTCTTCCTTTAAATTGTATGTGTCAAGTATTTCATTCTGGTAACTGGAAAGTGACTAAGACAGATCTGATACCACAGAGCTGGCATCATTGCTGTGACTATACCTGACCATGGTTTAAAAGACTTTGGAGCTGGCTTTTGGAAAGAGTTTAGAAAAATTTGGAGGTGCAGGGGCTGGGGAGATGGCTCAGTAGAATAAGCACTTCCCTGGCAAGCTCAAGGACCTGAGTCCAATCCCTGGTTCTGAAAAAAAAAATTGGAGGTGCAAGTGAGAAACATGCTAGAATACTGTAAGTTGAGCTTAATGGGAGATTCGGATTAGAGCTCAGAAGACCAGAATGGCCACCGTGCAGAAGCAGCTGCCAGGCTCCTTTACAAATCTCCATCTTCAGTCCAGCTACCTCCACTTGAGCCTCTACCATGTCCATAAGTGTGGCCTACAAGTCCTACAACATGTCCACCTATGGTCCCTGGGCCTTCAGCAGCCTCTCCTACACCAGTGGACCTGCTTCCCGTATCAGCTCCTCCTGCTTCTCCCAAATGGGTACCAGCAGCATCTTCTGGGGCATCCTGGGGCTGGGTGGCTATGGCACGGCTGGTGGTGTTGGGGGCATCATGGCCATCCAAGTGAACCAGAGCCTGTTGGACCCCTGAGCCTGGAAGTAGACCCCAACATCCAGGCCAAGCAAATTCAGGAGAGGCAGATCAAGAATCTCAACAACAAGTCACCTCCCTTATCGACAAGGTTTGGTTTCTGGAGCAACAGAATAAGGTTATGGAGACTAAGTGGAGCCTCCTGCAGCAGCAGAAAACATACTGGAGTAACATGGACAACATGCTCAAAAGCTACATCAGCAACTTCCAGAAGCAGCTGGACATACTGGGTCAGGAGAAACTGAAGCTGGAGGTGGAGCTCGGCAACATGCAGAGGCTGGTAGAGGACTTCAAGATTAAATATGAAGATGAGATCAACAAGTGTAAGAGATGGAGAGTAAATCTGTCCTCATCAAGAAGGATGTGGAGGGGGCCTGGGAGATGGCTCAGTGGAATAAGTGCTTCCTTGGCAAGCGCAAGGGCCTGAGTTCAATCCCTGGTTCCCCCCCCAAAAAAAAAAAAAGAAGGATGTGGATGAAGCTTACATGAATAAGATGGAGCTCGAGTCATGCCTGGTAGGGCTGACTGATGAGATCAACTTCCTCAGGCAGGTGTATAAAAAGGAGATACATGAGCTGCAGTCTCAGATCTCCAACACATCTGTGGTGCTGTCCATGGACAATAGCCACTCCCTGACCTGGACGGCATCATCACCAAGGTCAAGGCCCAGTACAAGATCAACAACCACAGCCAGGCCAAGGCCAAGAGCATGTACCAGATCAAGCATGAAGAGTTGCAGACTCTGGCTGGGAAGCATGGGGATGACCTCTGCTGCACAAAGTCCGAGATCTCTGAGATGAACTGCAGCATCAGCCACCTGCACGCACAGACTGAGGTCCTCAAAGGCCAGAGAGCATCCCTGGAGGCTGCCATCGCTGATGTCGAGCAGCATGGGGAGATGGCCATTAAGGATGCCAGCGCCAACCTGGCCCAGCTGGAGGCTGCCCTGCAGAAGGCCAGGCAGGATGTGGCCCGGCAGCTGTGTGAGTACCAGGAGCTCATGAATGTCAAGCTGGCCCTGGACATTGAGATTGCCACCTACCACAAGCTGCTGGAGGGCAAGGAGAACAGGCTGGAAGCTGAGATGCAGAACTTGAACATTCACATGAAGACCACCAGGGGCTATTCAGGAATGGTGAGCTCACCCTATGGGGGCCTCACAAGCCTTGGCTTTGGGAGCCTCCAAAGCCCTGGCTTCACCCGCACCAAGTCTGCTGAGGTTGTGAAGAAGACCAAGACCCGCAATGGGAAGCTGGTGTCTGAGACTTCTGATGTCCTGCCCAAGTGAAAGGGCCACAGCAGCCTCTCCCAGCCCATACCTCTCCCAAGGCTGCCCCAGAGGCCATGGGGAGACAGCTGAGGCTCAGCTTAGCCCTCAGCCCATCCTTAGGGGAATATTACTGCCTGGGATACCCCTTCTTGTCTGTGCCCTCCACCAAAAACCAATTAAGTCATCTTTTCCAAAATAAAGCCTGATTGGGCTGGCCAAATAGCTCGGTGGATTGAAGTGCCTACAAGCAGGCGCAGGGGCCAGGGCTTCCATTCCTGGGCCTGCCATGCTGGCCTGGGCCCCCCGGCACCGCAATTGAGACTGGGCATGGTGGTGCGCACCTGTAATCCCAGCTCTGTAAACAGGTGGATCACTACGAGTGAGACCCTGAACACCCTGTAGACCCTTCCCTAAAATACAAAATAAATAAAATGAATAAAGCCTGGTTTTTGCCACCTAAAAAGAAAAAAAATAAGACCAGAATGCTGGAGAAATGCATGCTGTAAGGTCACACCCAGGTTTCACGTGGGAACAAGGACTCTACTGGTAGTTGAACTGAAGTCATATGTGCAACAGTGTGGCAGAAAATTGTCTTCATTTTGCCTATGTCCTGATGCTTCATGGGAGACTGAGATTAAGGGCAATGGGCTAATCAACGTGTAGAGGAAATTTCAAAGTCACCCGATGTTCAGGCTTTGGCATGGGTACTGCTAACTTCTTTTAACCAGATCTATAGAGAAAATATGGAGCAAAAAGTAGATGTCAAAATTTTGTAATTTCATCAGGAAGAAAGATTCTTCAAAGTTGGAGCACAGAGAACTTCACTGCTGAAAGTAAAAGGAAGCCAAATACTTTGCATATAAACAAAAAGAAAGAAGATGGCATCTTGAGAATCAGCAAATCTCCATGCTGCACAGCCAGAAAAGTGCACAACTGTAAATTTTCATTTGAGAAGAGAATCCCTGGGACACCTCCCAGAAATTGATTAGTTTTCTGAAATGTCATAATGCTCAAGCCCTCAGAAGTTATATGATCTAAGACACCCAGGCTTCTGCTGGAGCTGGCTGCCAACCTTGCTGTAACCCATGTAGTACTGGTTTTACAGCATGTGGAATGTAAGCATTGTGAACCCAAATTTCAGAAGACAGCCTGAAAGGTCAGGCAGGGGGCTCCTGAGAGAGCAGTTCATGGAGTTGCAAGGATGAAGCCAGAAGGACAGTTGAGACCCCCAGAATTTAGAAAAGCCAGGAATGCACAATATCTGCTAAGAAAAGCTGCAAGCAATGAGCAGCTGCATCTCTGCTTCAAGAGAGAAGCTCCGAGGATGACATCACATGATTGCATAGGAGCAGTGATGCTCAAGCCAACCAGAGCTCATATCTCAACCCAGCCTTTGCCAGTACCTGGACACAAAGCTATAGGATTTAAAGTTTGCCCCGCTGGGTTTCAGCCTTGCCTTGGTCCCATCCTGCTGCCCTAAGTATCCCTTTTGGAATAGGAATGTTTTCCATATGCCACTGTATGTTGGCCATGTTTAGCTTTCTTTTTTTTATTTTTGTAGGGGCTCAAAGCTAAACATTTACCTTTAGTCTCAGAGGAGACTTTGGGCTTGAACTTCTCAGTAATTCTGGAACTATTAAAACTTTGAGATGGACTCAGTGCCTTTTGCATTCTTAGAGATGGACTCAGTGCCTTTTGCATATTGAGATGAGCATGAGCCTTTTGGAGGCCTAGGGTAGAATGCTATGGGTTAGCTCAAAAAATTTTCCCCAAAGCCTAGGGGCAGCCAAGTCAGCACGGTGAGGTCGCTGGGGGTGAGGGTTGGAAAGGTGTATTCTCAATCCCAGCTTCTCGCTTCTCTCTCTGCTTCCTGGTTGCCCTGCATTGATCACTTTTCCTCCTCTAGGCCCCTCTGCCATCCCGTTTCTGCCTGAAGCCCACTGACTATGGACTGAAACTATAGGCCAAAACAAACCTCTTCTCCAAGTTGTGGGTGTCAGATACTTACCCCAGTAAAAAGAAAGCTTCTGAGACGCTAGGCTAAGAGATGGCTTTTCATTTATGCTTGAATAGTCTACAACAGAGGCTCCGTACAACGCAGTTCCTGTGTGAGTCTGTCAAAGGTAATATGAGGCATGTTTTGGTTAAATAATACAGACTTTTACTATCAGTTTACTGAAAGGTGCTGGCAAAGCATCCTAGAAAGCTCCTCCACTTCCCGCTCTCCAAAGTCCCCTACCCCTGCCTACTGCTGAAATCCTCCACCTCCACCCCTTTCAGCCCCTACCCTGCCATGTCATCCCCTCCCGGCTTCACCTCTCCCCTGCCCCCTCTCTCCTTCCCAGCTGAGTGGCACCAAGGGGCTTCTGTCTCCTTTGCCTGCCTCGTATATGTGGGGGACAGCAGGAAGACACCCAGGTCCCTCCCCTTGGCATCCTCACAGCACAGATTTCTCTTCCTGAAATATTTTTATGAGAAATTTTCTCCTGAAGAATAGCATTCACTGCTTTATGATACTTCAAAGGAAGAAATCTCATGGGAGAAATTGCTGTTAAAATAACTCTGCCCCCGTTCCATCAGGTCGGATTGTCCACAGGTTCAAATGATCACACTGTCCTCCACAAGAGGGATGGTTGCCAATCCTAATACGCTGACTTTTAAAGGGAGTTTTGTAAATTAAAGTAACAATAATGAGACTCAACATCTTGTTTATAAGTACACGCACAAGTTAGGCGAGGGAGCATGTGCCTGGAATCCCAGAACTGAAGGAGGCAGAAGCAGGAGGATCACAAATCTGAACCTAGCATGGGCAACTTAGTGAAAGCCTGTCTCAAAATGTCAAAATAAAAGATATAGAGGACTTGGGCTATGGCTCAGTAGTAGAACCTGCCGGGATTCCCTCTCCAGTACACACACACACACACACACACACACACACACAACGTTTTGGGCTTACTCAGCCATTATGAGGGCTTGCTCATTTACTTTTCCACCTTTTAGGAATATGCAGAAGATTTTAGACCATAAAGTAACAAGAATATAATTTTACAACCTCTGGTCTCAGAATGCATCTACAATAGATGAAATAACTTTAAATATTGAATTCTCTTCTAAGATAAATATTTTTCTTGAACTATTTGGTAGGACTGACCTTTCACTATCAGTAACATACTGCTTCAAAGAAATGATAATTATGTGTGAGGAAAAAATACCTCTCTCCCATCTCAAGTTCCATGCAGTTTAAGCCCTGTAGTGCATATGCATTCACTAGAAGTGATGAAGATTAGTTTTAGTCTAAAATAGCAACTGTGTACCAGCCTCTACTTGCTTTCTACTTTTCACTAGCAAAGACTAACGTTTTTACAAGGGAAAACCATTTTGAAAGAGATTGTGAACCATAAGATTAGAGAAAATGACCTTCAGGGGACCAGGGAGATGGCTCAGTGGGATAAGCGCTTCCCTAGCAAGTGCAAGGGCCTGAGTTCAATCTTCGGTTCTGAAAAAAAAAAAAAAAATCACCTTCAGTCTTTGAATAAAACTTGGCTTTTAAAACCATTGAGGACACTAATAAAAAGTGTTTGAAACAGAAAAATAATAAAACACAATAGTTTTATCTCGGCTATTAAAACACATGTCACAGAAGCCTGGCATTTTGACACATGCCTATCGTCCCAAAACTTGTCAGCCTGAGGCAGAAGGATTGCTGTAAATTTGAGGCCAGCCTGAACTACACAGAGTGACCCTGCCCCCAAAATCAAAAAATAAAATAAAATAATAAAAACTTGTTATTACAGGGGTACATGATTGTGTGCAGACTCCTTACGCTCTGGCCAGCCACCATATGACAAGTAGGACACCAATACTTGCCTTTGGGAAAATCCAGCAAAGCCCCACAGAAGTGATTGGGCATGACCCTCTGCAGGGTAGGGGTAGCAGGCACTCAGAAAAGGTTTACTGAGCAAAGTCATGTACACATTACGTAAAGAACTCCTTAGCAATGTCCCTTGTTGGCTTAAAGAAATAAAGCAAATAGTTTATTTATTTTTATTTTTTTTTATTGCTTCTATGATGTACTTTATTGTTCATATTAATTATACCCAGGTGGGTCACATTGCAGCGTATTCATACAATGCATATAGTAACTCTGATCATCTTCCCCATTGTTCCCCCTTTCCCTTTCCTCCTCCTCTTCATCGTCTCTAACAGTCTCCCTCATACTTTCTTATCTCTCTTTTCTTCCTGCTAGATTCATTATATGAGAAAGAATTGCATGAGTAGTCTCATGCAATATATGGCTTTTTTTTTTCTACAGTTTTATTGATAAACATATAGCAATGAGACAGTTTCAAATCAAATCGGAAGTACAGTTTCAACAAATAATACACTGCATATATTATTCTTAGTGGTTA
>NW_004524592.1:21207701-21221315 GCF_000260255.1 Octodon degus | reverse complement strand
GAGAAGGAGAAGGAGAAGGAGAAGGAGAAGGAGGAGGAGGAGGAGGAGGAGGAGGAGAAGGAGAAGGAGAAGGAGAAGGAGAAGGAGAAGAAGGAGAAGAAGGAGAAGGAGAAGGAGAAGGAGAAGGAGAAGAAGGAGAAGAAGGAGAAGAAGGAGAAGGAGAAGAAGGAGAAGAAGAATTGAAATGGCTGGAAAGGTAGCTCAGTGACATAAGTGCTGCAAGGTCCAGAGTTCAATCCCCCATACCACAAAAAAGAAAAGAATAATTGAATATATTAGTACAGTCTACTGTGAAGTTTTGGTCTATGTTTACACTATGGGATGATTAAATCAAGCTAATTAATGCACTCAGTGCGTCCCATCCTTATTTTTTTCTCATGATGAAGACATTTACAGTCTACTCTGAATGACTCTGAACTATCGGTGCATTATTGTTTATTGCAGCCGCCATTACATACGGTAGACCTCGAAAGCTCATCTCATCTAACTGAAACTTTGTACCCTTGGACTGAATGTTTCTTTTCCCTCCTCCTACCCCTCCCAGCTACTGGTAACCTCCCTTGTACCCTTTTCTTCTATTAAACTGACTTTTTAGATTTCAAATGTTAATTAGATCACGCGATGTTTGCCTTTCTGTGCCTGGAAAGTTTTACTTACTGTGCTGTCCTCCAGGCTCACTCCTGTGGTCACAAATGACAGCTACATCCCTTTTTTAAAAGGTTGCCTAGTAATCCACCCATACACACCTCATTTTCTTTAGTTATGGCTTTGCTGCTGGGCATGTAGGTTGCTTCCAAGGTATCTAGCCAAGGGGGTGTTAGATTGTGGCAACGCTCTTTAGTTTTCTGAGGAACCTCCACGCTGTTGTCAGTAATGGTTGTGCTGACTTACATTCTCACCAACAGTACACAGGGGCTCCTTTCCGATCGTCTTCTCAGTAGCAGCCGCGCTGACAGATGTGTGGGGAAGGCTTGTGGTTCTAATTTGAATTTCCCTTGCCTTGTAACAGAGAGCGCTTCTTCACACATCTTCTGGGCATTCGCATGGCTTCTTTTAAGAAATGTCTAGGTAAGCCCTTGACTCATTTTTTCAACTAGGTTATTTGTTTTCTTGTCACTGACATTAGTATTTTAGACATTAGTCCCTGATCAGATACGTTCTAATCCTTTGTGTGCAGAGATTTTTAGTTTGGTGCAATCCTATTTGTTTAACTTTGATGTGTTGCCTGCGTCTCTGGGGTCAGATCCAAGAAATATTTGTCAGACCAACGTTCCAGTATTCTCTTCTAAACTGTAGCTTGACAGTTTCACATTTTATGTGTAAGTCTCTAAGCCACTTTAAATTCTATGTGGCATCTCACAGGCTTTTAAACATTTTGTCAGAATTGTGGTGCTTTAGTTTATCATTATTCTTTTAGAAATGTAGCATCCTCCCTAAGTGAATTAGTGTACTCTTCATTTTTTAAAAAATCTGGCATTTTGGGTTTTTTTGTGAAAAGAACTACTGTTTCACATATTTTCATGCAATTAAAGTTTATCACTTCCAGGAGTTAAAAAGAAAAAGGTTATCCAAGTCCTCTATGATACAAAACGATCTTTTCTTAAGGTCTTTTAACTTACATAATTTTATAAACATAGGTAAAAATCAGCTCACCTTCCTGCAACAGCGTAACAACCTTTCGTGATTCCAGCAGGGGGCGCTGGAGAGCGTGGCCCATAATTCAATAATTCAGTCTCCTGCCAGCTTTCCTCCGCTTTTTTTTTTTTTACAGTTTTCTTTTTTTTATTAATATTATTGAGAAACAAATAGCAATGAGCCAGTTTCAAAACAGGTTAGTAGGAAAGTCACAATAATTAATACACTGCATATTGTTGTCTTTGTAGTAGTTATTCATAGGACAAGATGCAGACATATCCTGTCCAAACACTATTAGTACAAATCTTTATTCTCATTGAATTAAGAGAATGTATCTGTATATCTATCCCAACTGTTTTGTATATACAGATACAAAATGGTTCTTCATTTATATCCCCTTTTTTTTAGTTTTGTCAGAGAAGGGTATTCCATTGCCATTTAAATATTGTAGGTGCATGAATTCAGCAAAATAATCCAATATACTCCAGCAGTCCATAATAGTAGTGGGTTATCCATAGGACTGGCAATGTCAGAAGTTAGTGAGTTGAGCCCTTTACAGCTCAGCATATTAATATGGCTTTACTTTTTATACCTTGTTTTTATACTTTTCTGTTGGATAGTTAAGACCAATATAAAGCAAGACCTATATAACAAAAAAATGTAATTTCTGTATCTGACAAGGTCAGTCAAATCCCTTCAGGATTTAGCTTGAAACCTTGTACCGCAGTTTGTAGATCTTTCGTCAGCGTCAGCCATGTGGATGAGTCACGACCTTCAGCAGGTTTTTGAAACTAGCAGTTAATTGGTAGGATTCTCACCCTGACTAACTATATATGCTGATACCTGTGAATTAAGCAACTGCAGTGAAGATGGCAATGTGCAGTACTAGGGCCATGCTTGGAATGCCTGTCATTCTGGTCTTCTAAATACGTACTGCTCTTAATGTCATATTAATTATTGCTATATTGTCTCTCAAGTAAATTTTTGTTTTAAAAAAAGGTAATGAATGAGAACAAGAGATAAGAAAAAAATGCCATAGGACTGTCTTGCTGCAACGCTGTATACAGTTAGATTTCACCCGCTTTTGACAGTAAGGACGAGAGCACTCACCAGCCCAGCCTGCTGCTGACTTCAGCCTCGAGTCTCAACCGAACACATTTCTATTGGCCTGCTCTGTGGTATTTTGTTATGGCTGACTTAGACGAATTCATCATTTTCTACAACAAACCTTAAGTAGAACAGAAGCTGTCAAACAGGAAACACTGTCATATAGGTGGGGGAGAGATCAGGGTAAGCCCTAGGCCCCCACTAACCTGCTAGGAGCAGTTCAGGTTGTTCTAAGGCAACTTAAAATGAAGCCCTGTTGCTGCAGGAAGCCAGGGAGTTGACAGGCATGGTGCACCCTGCAGGCGTCTTGGACAGGTCAAGGGTCAAGAAGTCCCTGAGGGCCAGCAAGGAGGGATTTCCATGCCCACACAGCCCTTCAGATGTGAAGAAGAGGCAGCCCTGGCTCCCTGCTCCTGTGTCCCTAGGCTGGGAGACCTTGCTCTACCAGAATCAGCATTAGCTCTGCTCTTGTTACAAAGGCAAAACCTCAGGTCACCTGAAGGACCCAGTCACACTGGGATGTGTACATTTGTTTTCTTTCTTTCTTTCTTTCTTTCTTTCTTTCTTTCTTTCTTTCTTTCTTTCTGTTTTTAGACAGGTCTCCCTATGAAGTCTCACTATATATCTCAGGTTGACCTTTAAACTCAGGAGCCTCCTGCCTCAGCCTCCCAAGCACTGAGATTATGATCCTGCACCACCGGAAACCTGCATCTTAACAAGATCCTCAGGTGACTAATATTCACAAGTGGATTAAAGTTTGAGAGGCACCATTTCACTACTCATATTAGCAAAAAAAAGAGGAAGCTTGGGTCTAGCTCTTCAAAGGACTCCCACCCCTTTCTGTTTGGTAAAATGTATGTATGGTCTATGGACATAAACCCTTCTACAGACTCTGGACCTGAGACTATTGGAATTGTGGAATGAAAGAACTTAGAGGGTAAGCTGTCTGTGTTGGTTAATTTTTCTTCTTGTTGAGATAAAATATTTGACACCCATAGTTAAAGGAGGAAAGGTTTATTTCAGCTCAAGTTCTCTAGAATTTTGAGTCCATAATCAGCTAGCTCCATGGCAGAGAGGAATAGCGTTGGGGAATCACAGAGGAAAAATGGTCCCTAGTAGGCAGAAGGCACCAAGCTACAAGGTCAAGCAACCTTAGCAGCTTCTTTCTGCCCCATTCATATTTTATTCAGGCTACTTGGATTAGGGCAATGCCAAACCACTCAGTGGACTGATTTAGCAATCACACACCCTTAACCCCTACATCACACACTGTAGATCGAGCCACTTCTGCAAAGCCCTATGACCACATGAGGCTTTGGGGTCATCTAGACACAGCCATATCACCATCCAAATGTAAAAGACTTGCTGAGATTCTAAAAGGGGACAGTGTGCGCTCCTGTCTTCTGCAGCAGTGCCAAGCATAGTGCGATGCTGCTTGGCAATGGAGCCCCAGGGCTTTGGTCCCAATGTGTAGGGACTTGCTGAATGCTAGGGAGTCACTCAGGAGGTCCGTGCTAGGTCATTCAGCACCTCCTTCTAGAAGAGCAGCTTATAGAGTCACAGGTAGTGACAGCAGAAAGATAGGGTTGTTCAGTTTAACCAATTACTACTCAGTGCTGTGCATTTTTTTTCATCCAGCAGTTCTATTTTAATTTTTGATTGGTGCATCAAATGTTACATATTTATGGAATACGATGTGATATTTTTATTTATATATACACTGTGCAATGGAGGAACCACCATACTCTTTTCAATAGTAACTGTATCAATTTGCACTTAATGGTTCTGATTTCTTCACATTGTTAGTAGCACTTGTCTGTCTTTTTATAGCCATCCTGAAAAACGTGAAGGAATACTCACCATGGTTTTTCTGGATTTTATAGTATTTCTCTGAGGATTATTTATGTTGATTACCTTTTTGTATATCTCCTCACACTTGGACATCTTTAGAAAAACATTTGCTTATTTTTCTAAATTGCATTATTTGCTTTGCCTTTGAGGTATGCTTGTGTGTATTCCTTACTTTGGAGATTAGTTCTTTGTATCTGCAAGCTCTCCAACAACATATTCAATCAACCAAAAAACAAAAATATTTGGAAAAAATTCTATCTTCCATATTGAAAATATACAGGGATCTTTTGACTGTCTTCAAGGATGAAAAGGTCCTTTAAAGAGTTCTCCAAATACAGCTTTACTAACTGCAATGAAACACACATGTCTGACAAAACAAAAACAAAAAAGGGAGATATAAATAATGGACCATTTTATTGTGAAAAAATAAATGTATATACAACGTAGTTAGGATAGATAGACAGCTACTTTCTCTTAGTTCATTGAGAAGAAAGATTTGTAGTAATATTGTTTAGACAAGATATCATGTCTACACCTTGTCTTCTGAATAACTACTATGAAGACAACATTATGCAATGTAATAATTATTGTAACCATCCTACTAACCTGTTTTGAAACTGTTTCATTGCTATTTTATCTTTTTTTCTCATTAAAATGAATTTAAAAAGAAACTTAGACAATGAACAAAACAAAAAAAGAAAATACACAGGGTTTTTCATGTCATTATCCCATAAACAAAAGAGAGTAACTATTTACATAGGATTTACACTCTGTTAGATATTGTACATAATCTCAAAAAGATTTGGACTATACAGGAGGATGAGTGGAGGTTCTATGCCAGCACTATGCCATTTTATATAATGGACCTGAGTTTCTGTGGGCTTGAGTGTCCGTGGACGTCCATCCTGGAATCAATCCCTCACACTTACAGATGGACAACTGCATGACAAAATATACTCTTAACCTTGAGGAGATTTCTATTTTACTGCTGTCTTAGTTATTTTCTCTTGTTGCTGAGACAGAACACCAGACATCCAAAGTTAAAGGGGAAATGCGACGGTGAGCTCAGTCTGTCGACAGTCCAGTCCCTGCTCTCTGGCTCCAAGGCAAGGTGGCACATGGCACAAAGGCAACAGACCACAGTGCCTTAAGACAACAGAAAGAGAAGAGAAGAGAAGAGAAGAGAAGAGAGAGAGAGAGAGAGAGAGAGAGAGAGAGAGAGAGAGAGAGATCTTCCTGCCCCTTCTGTGTTACCCAGACTTCTGGAATTAGCAAGGTACGAATCAAGTGGTTGGACAGATTCATACTGTGCACTTTTAATTGTTCCAATTTTCTCATGTTCTTGTCTTTTCTATATTTTGCAACTAATAGAAATTACTGCTCTCAACCTGCCTGTATGAACAGCATATCCTTCCCCTGCCTCTGGGTTATTTCTAATATGGTGTGGAATGGATAAGTGGATAGGTTCAGAAATTACAGCCTGTGAGAAATAACCACCAAACTTGAGAGCTGGAGAGAATTTCCAGTAAGATCATAATAAGCTTTTGTGTGGTTCAACTATATGGTGATTATTTTCCTCATAATCTCATTCTCTTTTTCTTTTAGAAACCCAACAGTGCCTTATCCCATTGAGAATTTGATGGTTTTGTTTTCAGTCCTGGGGACCAAACTCGGGACTTTGCACCTGTCAAGCCCAGCCCATTGAGACTTCAGGACAGTTAAATGACATGAACATAAATGATCAAGTAACATAAGTTCAGTGAAATTATTACACACTTATGACGAGTTGTAGAACTCAAATTGAAGTCTGAGCGGATGGATGCGAAGCAGGGCGCCTGAACGGGCAGGAGCCATGAGCGCCGCCCGGTCCCAGTTGAGCACTGATGATGCCTTTGAGCTGTCCCTGGAGGACACAGGTCCTGGGCCCGAGTCCAGTGGTGTCACCCGCTTTGGGCCGCTGCACTTCAAGCGCCAGTACCGGTTCGAGGCGGCCGACGAAGACAAGCAATCCCAGCTGCGCTATCAGAACGTGCATAATGATGAAGAGGTAGCCCAGCCTTCCTTCTCCAGAAGCAGATGAGGGAGCCAGCACCAGGGACTCTGCCCGAACATCCACCCGCAGCTCCCAGTGGTCTTTTAGTACCAGCAGCGGCACCACACAGCGCTCCTACAATGCCTGCTGCAGCTGGACCCAACACCCCCTAATTCAGAAGAACTGCCGAGTGGTGCTGGCCTCCTTCCTGCTCTTGCTTCTGGGGCTGGGGCGGATCCTAATTGGTGTGGGACTGGAGGTGGCCCCATCTCCAGCAGGTGTCTCCAGCGCCTTCTTCTTCGTGCCGGGCTCCTGTTGCTGATCCCGGGAGTCTACCACGTGATCTTCATCTACTGCGCCGTCAAGGGCCACTGAGGTTTCCAGTTCTTCTACCTGCCCTACTTCGAAAAATGAGCGAAGGTTGGATGTCTTGATTCAAGCAGCAGGACACTGCTTCACCTCTACCGGGCGCTCGCGAGACCCAAGACCTGTTCAACTCACCCCATCTCCAGGGAGAAGTTCGTCCTGGACTGTGGAAGCGCCCAGCCTCCTCAGGAATTTGCTCCGGAAGTTTAGGGCGCAGACACCAGCTGGGAACACCAACCTCGCCTGCTCTGTGTCTTAAGTTATTCTTAGGCTTTGGGGCAATTTGGTTGATGTTATTTTGTGCTAATAAAAGGATGGTTAATTCCGGGGGGGGGTACCTCAAATTGAAACCAAAAAGAAAGAAAGAAAGAAAGAAAGAAAGAAAGAAAGAAAGAAACATTCAACAAAAGGCAGAAGAAAAACTAATACAGAAAAAGTTTCTAGAGAAAAAAAATCAAGAAATCTGCATATAAGTCACTAGGAATATATGTGCAAGACCCTGCACAGCCTGGGGACACTGTATTTGGCTCATCTTTATACCTCCAACATTTGACTTGCTAAAAATGCAATAAATATTTAAACAGATCACAGAAAGGAGAGAAAGAGAAAATCATTTTTTTATTTTGGGAGACAGACACTTAATAGCAAATACCACTAAAAGGAGAGGGACTTCTAGAAAGGTCAAATGTGATTTTAAAAACAGAAAATGAGCCCATCACAGTGGTGCAAACCTGTAATCCTGCTACTTGGGGGGCTGAGGCAGGAGGATTACAAATTGCAGCTCAACCTGAACAATTTAGAAAGACTCGGACTCAACATAAAACATTTTAAAATTGGAGGTTGAACAGCCACCATAAAAGGTGATCATAGGAAGTGTAGTTCAGGAGGAGACTGCCTAGTATATCGGAGGTCCTTAGTATCCTGAAAACAAAAGTAGAAAGTTAAAACAAAACAACAACAAAAACCTGGTGGCTGTTAAGATTTATTGTTAGCAGAAGCATGGCAGAGAAGCAGAAATAAAGGGGGTGAGGGGAAGCTTTTAGTAACTCTGAAGACCCAGAGAGGCTAGAGGGCAGGGACATGGGGGTGATCCCCGGAATTGAGACACGGAGGATGAGACTTTATGAACTAATGCTAGGGGCAGAGTTTGAGGTTCAGTGATACATAAGGAGCTGACTGGAGGCCGGAAAGGTAGCAGGAAGTCGTGTCCAGGACTGGCGTGGGGAAGAAGGAGGAAGTGGTCACGGGGAACATACGCTGTTGTTCTGGGGGATTCAGTCATGCTGAATTAGGGTCATGATAATTTAGTAGTTTGTACTCGGGCCAGAACCTATCAGAGGAAGAACATGAAAAGCGAAAGCTATGCAAGGAAAGAACTGAACTATTTTTCTTGGTGTTGCAGGCAGCTAAATTAGATAGAAATATTGTAGGCAGTTAGACAGGACTAGGCCCTCAAGGAGACAGTATGGAAGACAAGGTGACTTTACAACTTTGGGAGAGACAGACTGCTGCTGTCCTCAAGAGAAAAGAGTGAACAAATGCGGCCACTTACTTTCCTAGGAATGAGCATCAGGGATTGATATTCCAAATAGGTATCAATCACCTGGAAGCCAGAGAGTCACTGACCCAACCCCTACAGGAAGAGCCCATATTCTGTGTTCATGCCCACTTGCTACATGACTTGCTTTCCCATTCGATCCTGGATTTAATCAATTTTACCTGAGCAATTGTGTTTGTAATCTTATTGGCTGATCATAGTTTTGTCCCACCTCATGCCCACCTAAGTGAGTTCCCATGTTCTCCACCTTAGACTTGCCTCACCACGTGGTCTTGCTCTATAAAAAATCCCTCAAAAAGACAGATTCAGGGGCAACCTGCTCAGGTACCCCTTCTGTCCCTCTCTCGGACAGGAGCTTTCTTTGCTCTTAACCTCTACTGTTCCTAAAATTCATTCTTCGGTTTTAGAGAACACGAACTTGGCCCAGGTATCTCCCAGGTTAGAAGATTCATTCCCCTATATCATTGGGAGCTGTCTAAGGCATAGATCCTTCTGCTATAGAGAATATGGGTTCTAATGGGTGTGACAAATATTGGCATGCATGTTACCATTCGACTCCATCAAAAAGTTTCTTTCTGGCTCACACATTGGCACACACCTATGATGCCAGCACTCAGGAGGCTGAAGCAGGAAGATTGTCATGAATCTGAGTCCCATTCTGGCTACACAGACCCAGCCTCAAACAAACAAACAAAAAGTTCCCTTCTGTCACGTGGCAGGGGTCAATTTCCATTTTCTCCCACTGCACACAGACGCTGCCATAGCATCAGCAACAGTCCTGAATATCTAACACCTAGGAAGATGAAAGAACGTTCATGCAACTATCATCCCAAATGTGCACCTTAGCATGATGAAAGGTTTGCATGAGACTGGAGAGAGGTCCTCATGAACAGGATCATCACCTCTCAGAGTAAGGAGAAGGGCCAGGAGTGGTGGTGCACAGCAGGAATCCCAGTGCTCAGGAGCTGAGGCACGAGGACTGATTGCCCTGAGTTCTGGCCTTCACAAATAAACAAAACAAAAATACAAAGTAGAGACAAACCAGCCAACTCAGCTTAACTTTTTTCCTCGAAAGCAAAGACTCTCAGAATATTCTTGTGTATCTTCAGAGTCACTTGGAAAAGCTCGTCCTGGGGTCCTATTTCTGGCCCTCCTGGCTCCACAGGTCTGAGGCTGAGCCAGAGAATTTACATTCCAAACATGTTGCTATCCACCACTCCAGAGTACACTGCAACACATCCTCAACATGGAAATGAAGAGATGCTTTGACATGCAAAATAGTATATCCTAGCTAGCAGCACTCTAGGAGGAAAAGGCAAATGATCCCAGCATGGCTGTGGTGAAAGGAACAAAGGCACTTGTGTAAGCTCTGGTTCTTCTGAATAGAGGTATGAGTTTTACTCAGATTATTTGAACTTTATATACCATGATCTACCAATCAGCAAAGTGGGGATAAGGAAAATATCCCATAGATTGTGAGAATTAAGTGAAACACACACACACACACACACACACACACACACACACACACGTGTGACTATTCCATCTGAGATGGGAGACTAGAGTGGGGCAAACTGGCTGAACAAGGGGGCGTGGCCTGTCGATCACAGAGACCTGGGTACAAACACAGAACATGGTTCCCAAGCCCTGCACCTGGGACCAATTAGAGGTACTGTCTTCCATTCTTCTTTTACCACTGGTGAAACCAGTGAATTGGCTTTGCTAAGAGGGCAGAGATCCGATGTCAGGCAAGGACCTGAGATGCAAAACGCCTGTGGCCTCTGTGGCTCCAGTTTGCTCTGCAGCGCGGACACCTTTTCCTACTTTAGTAAATGTCAATCCCCACTCCCTTTTTTGCATCTTTTATCCAACTCTTTGTTCAGGGTAACAACCTGGCTCTCTCAGGGAGCTCAAAAGCCAGTAACAAATCCTTCCTCCTTTTCTTCAATCTCAGCATGGGTGGAATTTTGAGCGACAGAATGAAATCGTAGATTCACAAAGTAAGTTCATCTCATGTAAATTTTCCAGGACACCAGAGCTTTCATAAAGAAATGCAGACTTTGAAGACAGGGTGGAGCTCAGTGTCTGTGAACTGGGTTTGGTGAAGAGTAGAGTGATGAGAACAGGGAGAACTAGCAAGCCTGATCCCCTGACTCCCCTCATGCCCCTGTCTTCAGATATGAGGGTGGTCCTACTTCCAGAAGTGGGGAAAACGCTGCTGCCCTGAGAGCCTTAAGACCTACTTCAGTTGGGCGTGGTTGTGCACATCTGTAATCCCAGCACCCTGGGAGGCTGAGGCAGGAGGGTTGAGCATTTCAACCCAGCCTTGGTAACTTATTGAGACCCTGTCTCAAAATTTAAACATTGAGGGCCAGCCAGATAGCTCAGCGGACTAAAGTACCTGCTTAGGCAGAGTGCTGCAGCAGGGTGGGGGGTGAGGGGCAGTGTTTGATCCCTGGTGCTGTGCTGGCCCTGCCCCCCAGGGCACACTGAGACAGCTATTGAGACTGGGCGTGGTGGTGCGCTCCTGTAATCCCACCACTTGGGAGGCTGAAAACAGGAGAATCCCTGAGTCTGATCTATGTAGTGAGACTCTGTAGACCCTATACTAAGTACATTTAAAAAAAATTAAACATTGAAAGTAAAAAAAGCTGAGGATGTAGCTTAGGGTAAAGGTAAATCCCAGAATCAGTTTTAAAAAAGAAAGCCAGCTGTAATTTTTTTCCCATTCTGTGGGTTGTATCTTCACTCTATCATTTCTTTTAAAGTGCAAAAGCTTTTTAATAAGGCAAGACCCCACTGTTGATTCTCTGAAATATTTCCCTTGGGTTTTGTTCATGAGGTCTCTGCCTACACCTATGTCTTTGAGATTTCTGCCTATTTCCTTGTCCAATAAATTTAGTATTTTTATTTTCATACTTAGATCTTTGATTCATTTTTTACTTTAGTACGTGGTGACAGACATGGGGTTAATTTAGCCTTTGGCATGAGGAAAGCCAGTTTTTCCAGTACCACTTGTAAAGAGACTGTCTTTCTTCCAGTGAACAGGTTTGGCCCCTTTGTCAAAGACAAGGTAGCTGAGTGTGTTTGCAGTTGTGTCTGCATCTCCTTTTCCATTGATCCTCGTGTCTGTTTAGGGTTGGTTTGTTTTGGTCAGTACAATGCTGATCTTATCACAGTAGCTTTATAATATAATTTCAAGTCAGGGATTGTGACCCTCCTGCCTTGCCTTTATTGCCAAGAATTTCTTTTGCTATTCCAAAAGAAGTTTCTAATTGTTTTCTCTAGTTCTGTGAAGTATGTTAGTGGTATTTTGATTGGATTGCATTAAACTGTTCAACAGTTTAGGAAGTATGGCTATTTTCACTATGTTGGTTCTTCCTGTCCATGAACAAGGGATTATTATTATTATTATTATTTTTAGTACTGGGGATTGAACTCAGGACCTTGCATTTGCCAGGCAGGTGCTTAAGCCACTGAACTATCTCCCTGGCCCTCCATTTTCTGATATCCTCCTCTACCTCTTTTTTTTTAGGGTATGGTAATTTACACTGTATAGCTCTTTTACATCCTTTGTTAGATTGATTATAGTTTTTTGTTTGTTTTTAAAGTTGCTGCAAGGGGGCCAGTGGGATAGCTCAGCAGACCAAGCACCTGCGTAGGCAAGTGCAGGTGGCTGAGTGTTTGTAGTTGTGCAGGGACCAGGGTTTCCATCCCCAGCACCACCTATGGCACCTGCTCCCACTCCCAGAGTAGAGGCCACCACTGAGACCGAATGTGGTAGTGACAGCCTGTAAACCTAGCACTAGGGAGGCTGAAAACAGGAGGATCACTATGAGTTGGAGCTGCCTAGTGAGACCCTGTACCAAACATATTAAAAAAAAAAAAAAAAAAAAGAAAGAAAAAAGAAAAGCTGCTGCAAGGGAAGGTGAGAGAAGCTGTCCTACTCCCACCACTTGTCAAGTTCCTTCAGCTAAAAATGTGGAGTCTGCCCAGTTGCAGATGTATTACCTGGGACAACACGTCGCGAACTTCATAGAAACTGCTAGGCGTGCGCGCGCAGCTGGGGTCTCGCGGAGGCTGCAAAGGGCTCTGCACCTGGAGCCCCGCGCGGTGGCGCGCCTGCGCACAGCACTGTGGCCGCGGCGCTCGCCCCGCCCGCCCCGCAGGTCCACGGCTCGCTGAAGGCCGGAAAGATGAGCTCAGGCTTGGCAGGAGCTGCTCCATGAAGCCTGCCTCCCTCTTCCGGGAAGACTGAATCCCCAGGAAAGGGGATTGGAAGAGTGCAACCTTTTTTGGTGCTGGGTTGGAACCCAGGGCCTCAGCACTCAGCTACATCCCCCGCCCTTTTGCCTTTTTAAGGAAATGAGAGGGCCCAATAAGTCGCTGAGTTTCCCGCTAAGACCGCGCTCAAACTTGTGGTCTTCAAGTCCCGGGCTCCTATTAGAGTGCCGGGATTACAGGTGTGCAGTATCACACCCGGCTTTAAATATTCCATTCTCAGTAAGGCTTGTGTTTATCGTACAGAAATCCTTGAAATTTTAACAAGGTCACCTGTTACCAACAGAGATAGAATTTGAATGCCACATTTCCTTTCCAATTACGGAGAAAGGAAATTTAAGTGCAAAAAATCAAAACAAAAGTCGTGGCGTTGGGCCCGCCGGGTGGGACCGCGGTCCCTGCAGGCTCTACCGGCAGGGGGCGCTGCAGCAGATAGAGTGAGGCGGGGGCGTGGCTTGGGCGCGATGAGGGGGCGTGGCTAGGAGGAGGGGCCGGCCCGGTGGTGTCCCAAGCCGCGGGGCCGACAGAGCTTCGGGCCCGCAACTGCGGTTCCGGGCTGCCCCGCGACGCCGGCGCACTCCTTCCTCTTCCTCTTCCTCTCGCGCCGCCCGCGGCCCCACCTTCTCGTCCCTCCGCCCACCCTTCCGGGGCGCAGTCGCCGTCGCCGCCCGCCCGCCCTCCCGTAGACATGTCGGCCCCGTCCGGGTCTCCTCACGCGGCCGCCGGCGCCTGCGCCCCTCCCAGGCCCGGTGTGGCCGTGGCTCCCGCAGCCCTCGCGCCCTCG
>NW_004524592.1:21129102-21207551 GCF_000260255.1 Octodon degus | reverse complement strand
GGGCCGGAGGGCGCCCGCGCGGGCTCGGCCGGACCTCACCGCCCGCCGGCGTCCCAGTCTCGGCAGGGCCGCGGCGATCGTGGGGCCCGGCGAGCACGCCCCCGGGGAGACTGAAGTTCGCGCGCAAGTTTGTAGACAAAAGGGTGCGGTTCCGAGTGCCCGGTGAGGGTAGCCGTGACCCTGACCCAATTGGCCCTGCAGGGCTGCGGTTGCCACGGCTCGCGAGTGCAGAGGAGTTTGCTTCTAGAGTGTGAAAGGGACCGGGTGTCACAGCGGGTTTAGAATACCCTAAGAACCGGGTACGGTTGGTGGTTCGCTTTGGTTTGGGTTTGGGGTTTTTGTTTTTTGTTTTTTGTTTGTTTTTTTTTTTTTTTTTTCCTAGTTCCCACTTAAAGAAATAGAAAAACGTGCGGGAGTTGGGTGGCCTTGCTTGTAGGCGAGGCCTCCGTAGGGCAGCAGCCAGTGCTTAGGAGAACTGCTTCCTTGCTAAGGTCTTAAGCTTTGATACGGCTTGCAGCGGTTTCAGCTGGAAAATGAAGACTCTGAGGCACTGGTTTACGATCTTGAGATTTGGAGTGTTTGTGGGTGGGGTGGGGCTGGAGAATTTCCTAGAGATTTAGGATGTCAGGAGAGCCTTGGAAAGTAATTGTTGGATCCAGAAAAATGTCTGTCTTATGCTGATAGGAAAACAAAGATACACTTCTGCTCCTCCAGCGCCTGACCTATTTTGTCCAGTTGTCTGATGAAAACTTAGTACATTTTATCAGCAATACCTTGAGTTCAGTGGCTGATGGCTTTTCATATGTAGGGGCTGTAGTTCCTGCTGAGAACCAGAGGTTGAAATTTTTTTGTAATCCAAAGTGTTGCCCTAACTGTACTAATCCATCGACTCAGCCGTACTCGTCGGTATTACATATTTACTTCCAAAGGTCGGCGTTTACTATAAAGGGATTTGAATGTATTGGTTAGTGTAGTTGTTCTGAATGCATGTAAAAAGTACTGTCTCTGAGCAGTTTCTGTTCTTGTAACCTTAATACAGTTTTTGGGGTTTTTTTAACACAACTTTGCATGTGAAACGAGTAGAACATAGTGATTTAGTAGTAGGCCTCATATATTAGAACCTTACAAAGCCATGCCTAGGAGATTCAAGGACTGTCTTCTCTTGATTTTTTTGAGTATGCATTACCAATCTGAATGGACAATTTTTAAAGTGACAAATATTTACATTAGCCTTAAAAATTTTGTGAACACTCAAAGATGCCAAGATACTTGTTTAGGCAAATTGAATGTTAAATTTGGAAGAAAAAAATCAGTATTTTGATGTCAAATACAGAAAATACTTTCTGTTTTTAATAATTTCTTTCCATTGTAGTTGCTATCATTTTGCTATTTGTTTGCCTACTATTTAGGTCCTTCTCCCTCTTTGACTGGTATTTTGGTGGCATTCAAATTGGTTGTGCCTGGCCTAGAGGATTTGACAGGTTAGGGTAGGAGGTGCCTTTGCGGAAAAAGATTGCCTTCTGAGTAAGTCGAGAAGTGTGCACTTGGCAGGTGTGCTTGGTGCTGTGGAGAAACTGAAAGCCTTCCAGAGCAGCCAGGAGAAAGAAAAAGTGAAGGTGGAGACACTCCCAGGGTAGTTAGGAGAGGCCCAGGTACAGGAAGATTTGTTTTTCTTCTTTTTTTTTGTGGCGGCTCAGCCCACCCTAGGGGTGGGGCAGGCAGAATGTGGTACCAAGGATGGAACCACTGTCCCTAAGCTTGCCTAAGCAGATGCTTTAGACCTCTGAGCTATCTCACTGGTTGAGGATTCAGAAATACACAGCTGGGGTCAGGTTTGGTTTTGTTACTGTAGAAGGGATTACTAGTTTAAATAAGATCAAATCTGTTTCTGTTTCATTTGTTAATTTTGGAAAAAAATTATAAAGATCAGGAACCAATGATTTGAGTTCTAGATTTATTTTTTAACCCTACATAAGCTATTTTGCTTTTTAATAGATCTCTGTGGAATTCCATGTATGGTGAAAAATAGGTCAGAAGTATGAGTATAAAATATTAGAAGACACTGCACACACAGCTCATAGCTGTAATCCCAGAACTCTGGAGGTTGAGGCAGGAGGATTGCCACCAGTTGAGTAGCTTGGGCAACAAAGTGAATTTAAGACCAGCCTGGACTATATAGCAAGAACCTCCCCACTCCCACCTGCCCATCAAAAAAAAACCTCATAAAATCATAGACAACAAAATGAGATTACTTATTTCTTTAGTAAACAGTGTACAGGCCTTTGTATCTGGTTCCTGTCATAGCACTCTTAAACCCTTGGATGGCATTATGAGCTCCTGGATCAAACCTGAGTTTATGCTGATGAGGTGGTTTGGGATACTCAGAGCTAGCCATTGGATGGGACTGATTACCTGAAATTGAGAGTGGGAACTTTCAGTCCCTGGCCACCAGCTCCTGGGGAAGTGGGGTACAGTTGGGCAAAGGAGAGTGAGTTCTGGGGCACCTATTAAACCCTCAGGTGTGATGAGTTGAGGTGCCATGCCAACACGTCCTCCCCATGCCTTGCTCTGTGCCTCAGTTCTGTGGGGCTCTTATCTCCCTCCTTTATAGTAAACTGCTAAACCTGTTTGATCCAGGGAAGAGGCTGGCCGTGCAGAAGTGTAGGTGACAGCCCACAGCTTGTGATTAGCCCCTGAGGTGGGCAGGATGGGCTGAACCCTCACCTGTGGGATCTGATTACGGTAGGCAGGGAGTGGGATTGGACTGAATTAGGCAAATCCATTGGAGAAAAAACTCAACACTTGTTTTTCCACAGGAAATCATAGATAGAGAAGTCCGAAACAGACGAAATGAATAAAATGAGTTAAAATAGAGGTGGAGGTCCTGTGTCTAGTTTTTGGAACACAATCTGAAAAACACCTCCAGTTCCATAATTTTACCAATGAAATCATTGGGAATGCTGTGAGTAGGTACAGTTTTGACTCCTTCCTGTGTAACTTGGAATGAGGGCAGTGTTGTGTCTTTTGTTCATTGCTGTGTAAGCAGGGCCCAAGATAGCACTGGGCAAGTTACAGGCATATATGTACCTGTTAAATGAAGACACTTCATTTCTCTGAATTTCAAGTCTACATCTCTTATTAACAGTCTGGGAAGTTTCCTTTTAGAAACATCCAACACTGGGAAGAGAGGCAGACAACAGTTTTTACTATCATTTTTACTTGTTTTCTATATTTAACTGCTAAAATGCTTTCCCTCACTTACAGAGCCTCGTTTTCTGGAGTTATTTCTGTACTTCAGTTTTTTACTGAGCAGCATAGGGACTTTTGTACCTTTGTCTGTATTAACATTCATCTAACATTAATCTGTTAGTTGAATAATCTTCATCTTTTACTCTCCCTTTTAAGATTCCTTCCAAAGCCAAGTTCGAAGGTTGGATAAAGTAAGGGGCTGATAGTATAGTGAAACAACTCCCAGTTGTTGCCAGTTGATTGACTTGAAAGAAGTATTTAAAAAAAAAAAAAAAATTGGGGGAGAGAAGTACAGCCAAATTTAATAGTACACTCCTGCTTTTTTTATTTCACTCTTAGGCAACAAATAGTATTTAGTTTCAAATGAGAATACATTTTCCTGCTTTCATGTGTCCTTTCCAAGAATGATAGCACTGGCAGTTTTGTTATTTTTAAATGCCAAAATGCAAGCAAGATGGAAGAGAATGGGAACTTATTTACTAGAATTCACCATGAAAGGTATAAGCAGTCCTGTGTTTCACACTGCAGTGCTCTTTGGGCCGTCAGTCACAGGAGATCTTTCCACTTAAGAGAACACACGCAGCATTTACCAGGGCCCTAGGCTCCCTAGTGTGTCTAAAGTGAGTTCCTTTTCACCTGAGCAGCGTGTGTCTAAGATTTCTAATCTTCCTGGTGGCAGACTAGAAATAGAAGCCTCAGGTCTTCTCTTGAGGATGATAGCCCCATGGTATTGGTGTTGCTGTCTGTACACTTGGTTTCCTTTGAAGGTGGCTAATAGACACTTCAAAAATCTTAATGCAGTACTCCATGGGTTTTTTTTCTATTATTACATATGTTGCTTTAGTTACTGGTGGTGTCTTTTCACCCCCACCCTCAAGTTTCTGAAATTACAGCAGTAACAGTTTTCATACTAAGACATTGAAATGGAACAGATTTGGAGCTGGTATTCAGTGGACTTCCCTAGAAGTGAGGCATGTATGTGTTCAGCAGTGTTGTTTGTTTCTGTTCAGCTGTAACCATGCTGAACAGTTGTCCAGGTGTGTACTACTGAGGGTAGCAGGCTTTGGTTCTGCCCGTTTACCCCCAGTACTGGAGATCAAACCCAGAACACTCATTGAGATAAATCCCTTATCCAGCACCTATTTTTAAAAAAATCTTTTTAACTTATGCTACTGAGGATTGAACTCAGGGCCTTTGTTCTGAGCTTTGCAGACCCCCCCCCCACACACACACTCACACACATCCCTTTTTTCATTTTGAGACAGGTTCTCATTAAGTTGCTGAATTGCCCAAGCTGGGCTTAAATTTATGATCCTCCTGTCTCAGCCCCCCAGAATGCTGGGATTATGGGTGTGTACCACCATTTGCAGCTTGATTCAGCTGAAATTTTTGTGGAAAAATCTAGTGTAACTTTACTGAGTTTAGGGCAGTGGTGGCAAACCTTTTAGTGCTGTCAGTAGTACAAACAGCGCATTGCAGCATGTGTGACAAAGGTTGACCACCACTGGCTCAGGACGTGGTGATAACCTACCTTGTAGATTATTGGGAAGACTGCATTAATGACAGTACTATCTTTAAACTACCAAGTCCTAGTAGGTACCAAGCAGTGAGAGTTCCCTTTATGCTATTTCCTTCACAATACCAAGTTATAAAAATCTTTGAATGGCAGTTTGTTTGTTGGCTTGCTTGATTGTTTTTGAGACAGGATCTCACTGTGCAGTTCAGGCTGGCCTTGAGCTCACTATGGAGTCTAGCCTGGCCTTGGACTCGTGGATTCTTCTACCTCGTTGCACAGCAGATTCTTCATCTTATTCCCAGTGGCAGCATGCATTCAGCACTAGGTTGAATGTGTGAACTTGGCTTCATATTTCCATTGCTTTCAAGAACTGGCCACTTGCACAAATGTACCACTTTATTGTATTTAAGACTCAGTCACTGCTTGGCCTTTTAAAATTTTTCTTCTACTTTCTAGCCCTCCTTCACACAAATCATCTTGGGAAATTTCTACTAGTATCCATCTCTGCTAAGAGCTGGTGATCTTCCAGAAAGGACGTTTTAATTGACTTCAGGTTTACTAAGATTGTGTCCTGAAAGCTACTGTTGGCACACACAGGGAACACATGAAAAAGCAGAGAGGGCCTGGCCAGACCCTAACATGTTTGTAGTAGGGGGAGCTTGGGATGGGGCCAGGTGTATCCACATGATGCATGGTCTGAATGGTCAGGTAAGAACATATGGAGGAAAGACAAGGAAGTTTAAAAACATACCTGGTGAGGTGGAAAGGTACTCAGCACAGCAATGAGGATGGGTTTTTGGAAGTTAGTGGGGCTGTTGGTGGAGATCCTTGGAAACTACTCTGAGTGCTTCAGACTTAGTTTGAACTGAAGAGGAGCCTTGGGAGTGTCTGAAGAACCTCCTTGCCTGCATTATGGAATAGAGGTACGGATGTGGAATAAAGGGAGGTCAGCGAGCTTTGAAATTTTCCAACAAAACCATATATCATGTGCCCTAAAGAAATTCACTTAAAGAAGTCCTATAGTTTTTTTCTTTTGTTTTTTGACTGTGGCTAGATGTTCCATATTGTAAATTTTGATTTTCGTGTCAAATAAGTGTAGAGCAGGAGTAAAATTAATTTATCTATCCTCTTAAAGGAGATTATGGCACTGGGGCAGATGTACCCTTGTGGCAGATTTTGTGATTACTTGGTCTGGCTAAGGAAAGCATCAGTTGTTTTAGAAAACCAGCACTGATGGGTGTGGTGACTCAAACCTGTAGTGCCAGCACTCTATACAGGCTGAGGTGGAGGAAAAGTCAAGCTCGACCTGGGTAGTTTAGCAGTGTAGGGAGATCCTGTCTTAAGTAAAGAAGGGCTAAGGTCATGGTCTAGTGCAAAGGCCCAGGAACAGTCTCTAGTATGGGGGTTTGTGAGTTGTGTATAGCTGATACTTGACAGTATTGGACTGACTTGCTCTGCACTCTCATTGAAAAGATGCATAGACTATTAAAATTATTTCATTTTTCAGCTCAGTACAGAAAGAACTGTAACATGTTAATATTGTTTTCTTTTTTATTTGACATAATTTACTTGAAGCCAGGATTGTAAAATCTTTCAAGAGATTATGTATGCTGTGAATTTTTAAAGTTTTTAAAGTTTTTTTATGTATTTGGTTGTTGCAGGGTCTCACTGCACAGCTCCTGCTTTCATCCTCCCCAGTGCTGGGATTACTGGTGTGTGTCACTACACCTGGACTCTGGCCAGATCAGCCTGCCCTGGGGGCGGGGATGGGATGGCATGGCATGTGGTACAGGGATCGAACCATGGTCCCTGCCCTTAGCTAAGCTTGCCTAAATTGGTGCTTTAGTCCCTGAGCTATATTGCCAGCCCCTTAATGATTATTTTTATAAAGCACTCTTCAGTGAGTAAAATAAATGATTTCAGTGAGTCTAATTCTGAAAATTGATTACACCTTAGATTAGTGGAGATTTTAAATTGCTTTTTGTGAGGTAGGAGTCATGATGTGGTTGTGTGTGTGTGTTTTTTGTTGTTGTTTTTGCGGTACTGGGTATCAAACTCCGGACCTTGCTCTTACTAGGCAGGTGCTTATGCTGCTGAGCTATCTCCCTGCCCCTGTGATGCTGTTGTGAAAACCTACCCTTGACACCTGATGCCTGGGCTGAATGGCTGCCCCCAGAGATCATGTCCAGATCCCCCATGAACTAGGACCCCAAGCAGGGGAGATGATCCTGAGTCTGGACTGGCTTCTGGAACCACAGTAGTCGTTACTGTCATGGGAGAGGAAGGAGGAGTCAGCTGAGGGTATCGGATGGCAGAGGTTGGTGGATGACTGCAGCCGCAAGCCAAGGTGCACAAGTGGCCCTTGAAGCTGAGGCAGGCAGGGCAGGGATCAGGCTTCTCACTGACTTGTAGAGGAGCCAGCCCCCAGGGAGGCTCATTTTGGATCTCGGCCCTCCAAAGCTAAGAGAATAAATCTGTGTTGTTTGAAACCACTAGATTTGTTGCAGTTTGTTACAGTAGTAGGAAACATGTGGTACTTAATAAATTTTTAACTATAGTATCAAAACTTAAGTTTTAATAAAATACAATAATTTTCTTTGGTGTAAATGTTATTTTTGAGCTACTGTAAAATATAAAATGCCAAAATAGACAGCTATACATTTATTTTTATGTTACTGTATAAATTATTTTACATAATTGAAACTCAGGTTTCCTATTTTATCTCCCTAAGGATCTGTTAATACATTGTGAAAAGTGTTAGCTATTTATTAGGCTTCATAACTGATTTATTAAGCTTCAGAATTTTCAAGTTTCCATGAACCAGGCACCAATCCATGGGGCTAAAGTAAAGCTAAGAGCAAAGTAGATTTCCTTCGCTTAACAGAGTTTGCAATAGGATGATCCAACACCTATGTGCAGAGTTCCATCGTAGAGGTTGGGATCTTGTGGAAGCAGTAGTAGACTTACATTTCCTGAGTGTTATAACATGCTTCTCTGAAGAATGAGGTAAGCGTTGGGTGAAGGGGAAGAGGAAATTTTGGAAATCTCCATGTAGAGGTTAGAGCCCCTGTGAGGATTCACACATAAGGAAGCATAGCCCTGAATGCGTGTGGAGTGCTGATTTGCAGTCTTTGTAAAGCTTGTGCTGGGTATTAACCCATGCTCCCTGCATGCCAGGCAGATGTTTGTTTTGAAGAAGGTCCAGGTTGCCCCAGCTGACCTGAAACGTGCCTTCCTCCTGCCTCAGTCTCCTAAGGAACTGAGATTATAGGCATGTGCCACACTTGGCGGCTTAGTTGTTTTGTCACACTGAGCCACTTCAGTGGTATTCTTGAAAGAAACTTTGAGCACATGTATTACAGTATTAAACTAGTGGCTGAAGGCAGCCAACATTTGTTATCCACGGGTAAGAAGTCCAGCTACCTGGGCTGAAGGCAGGGGACCTGCAGCTGCCCTGGGAGGTGCAGCTTTGCCTTCCTCGCCTTCCAAGGCTGCCTGCATCCTTGGCTCCTGTCAGATCTCCTGTGCTATCTTCTGAGGTTCTGCTGGGCTGATGTCTCCCACTTGCTCCCTCCTGCCACTCCTTTCTACTTTAAGGGCCTTTGTGATTGTGTCGGGCCCACCTGGGCCATCAAGGATAAGCTTTTCTCTTTGTATATTTTCCTCACTTGTATTTTTGTTTATTTTTGTGTTATTTGAGATTGAACCCAGAGCCTTAATATTGAACCACTTCCTTAACCCCCGCCCCTCCAGTTTCTTTAGCTTGCCCCAGTTGGTCTTGAACTTGTGACCCTCCTGCCACAGTCTCCAACATTGTTGGACTTAAGTGCCTGGGGTATCATGCTTAGATCTATGTTAAGGTCAGTTAATTAAAAACATTAATGACATCTTTATCTAGAACCTTAATCCACCTTCGCTATGTAATTTTACATCCAGATTCTAGAGATTAGGGTGTGGACATTGTTTTATGGGTGTGTTAATGAATGCAAAGTTTCCGAGTAGCAAAAGGAACCATTTAAAAGCTTTAAATAAGAAGTTAAGGGACGAGGGAGATGGCTCAGTGGAATAAGCACTTGTGTGGCAAGTGCAAAGGCCTGAGTTCAATCCCCGGTTCCGCAAAAAAAAAAAAAAAAAAGTTAAGATCATGCTGATACACTGTCACTTGTGTAATTTGAGCACTTGGAATACTAAGGCAGGAGGATTGCTGCAAGTTTGAGGCCAGCCTGAACAGCACAGCAAGAAATTTTTAAAAAAGCAACCAAAATAATGATCGGATTTGCTTTTTAGGAAAATTACTTTGCCTTTCTTTGGTGTAATCATTTGTCTAAAACATACACTCACTTTATGAGGTCATTTCCAGCTGAGATTTATTTTTCTAGTTAATGCTTAAAAACTTTATTTTGCAACAATTTTAGATTTATGGAAATCTTACAAAGATGCAGAAATTGCAGTCACTTTTATTCAAGTTTAAAGATAACTAACAAAACCAGAAAATTAGTACAACTAACTAAATCACAAATTTGTCTTTGAATTTACCAGGCTTTCCACTAAAAAAGCAATTATTACTGTAGAATTCTAATGGTTATTTTTCTTTTACTCCTGCATTACTAATTTCTATTAGTCCCATTTTAAACTTTATGACTGTATTATCAGTCATTGTATGGCTGTATTATGAACTCACAAATACCTCTTTTATTTTCTGGATTATTCCCAGTGCTGTTGTTTATCTCTTGTTCCCATTATTCTCGCTTTGGCCATTGGGAACTCTGTGGGTTGCTTCCTTTGTCCATTTCCCCCATCTTTTTATTTTCTGAGCATTCATGTCATTCTGTAAATAAAGGAATTTTATTTCTCCTATCCAGTCTGGGCTACTTCTCTCTTTCTTCTAGGTTACAGAATGTCCTGTGCATTGTTGAACAGGAATGGTGACAGAGAGCATCTTGCTTCCTAAGTTAAGAAATCTTGTGTTCCTTAGCATTAAGTATATCTGCTGTAACTGACTAGTAGATACTTCTTTCATTAAGAAAGATTCTTTCTAGATTGCAGCACATTGAGCTCCATAGAGACAGTGCCGGGGCAAGTGAGAGCCGGATGGGCCCTGGGCGACTCTGTACCTCGCTGAAGAAAACAAGTAAACATGGGCAGAGGAGATCCTAAGAAGCTGAGAGGCAAGATGTCATCATATGCATTCTTTGTGCAAATTTGCCAAGAGGAGCACAAGAAGAAGCACCCAGATGCTTCCGTTAAATTCTCAGAGTTTTCTAAGAAGTGCTCAGAGAGGTGGAAGACCATGTCTGCTAAAGAAAAAGGAAAATTTGAAGATATGGCAAAGGCGGACAAGGCTCGTTATGAAAGAGAAATGAAAACTTATATTCCTCCTAAAGGAGAAACAAAAAAGTTCAAAGATCCCAATGCTTCCAAGAGGCCTCCTTCGGCTTTCTTCTTGTTCTGTTCTGAGTGTCGCCCAAAAATCAAAGGAGAACATCCTGGGCTCTCCATCGGTGATGTTGCAAAGAAACTTGGAGAAATGTGGAATAATACTGCAGCAGATGATAAGCAGCCCTATGAGAAGAAGGCTGCTAAGCTGAAGGAGAAGTATGAAAAGGACATCGCTGCCTACCGGGCTAAAGGAAAACCTGATACAGCAAAAAAGGGAGTCGTGAAGGCTGAAAAAAGCAAGAAAAAGAAGCAAGAGGAGGAGGAGGAAGATGAGGATGAAGAGGAAGAAGATGAAGAAGAGGATGAGGAGGATGAAGAGGATGATGATGAATAAGTTGGTTCTAGCGCAATTTTTTTTCTTGTCTCTAAAGCATTTAACTCCCCTGTACACAACTCACTCCTTTTGAAGAAAAAAAAATTGAAATGTAAGGCTGTGTAAGATTTGTTTTTAAACTGTACAGTGTCTTTTTTTTTGTATAGTTAACACTCTACCGAATGTGTCTTTAGATAGCCCTGTCCTGGTGGTATTTTCAGTAGCCACTAACCTTGCCTGGTACAGTATGGGGGTTGTAAATTGGCATGGAAATTTAAAGCAGGTTCTTGTTGGTGCACAGCACAAATTAGTTACATATGGGGATGGTAGTTTTTATCTTCAGTTGTCTCTGATGCAGCTTATACGAAATAATTGTTGTTCTGTTAACTGAATACCACTCTGCAATTGCAAAAAAAGTTGCAACTGTTTTGTTGATATTCTGAATGCTTCTAAGTAAATACAATTTTTTTTATTAGTATTGTTGTCCTTTTCATAGGTCTGAAACTTCTTGAAAGGAAGCTAGTCTTTTGCTTTTGCCCATTTTTGAATCACATGAATTATTAGTGTTTATCTTTTCATATAGTTAGTGGATGCCAAGCTTCTGTCTACACGCCCTGCATACCGCGATGGGGTAATAAAAGTCAAATTGAGAACATTTTCATCCATAAAACTCTAAACTCACTTATTAATAAAGTTCACATAGCCCTTTTAAAGAGTAATTTTCTTCATAGATAGCATGAGATTATTAGAATCAAGCAATCTGAAAGTCTGTCCTTGAAGGACTGATAGAAAAAAAATAATGTTCTGATCTTTACATGAGGACTCTTAACTCCCATTACCATGTAATGGCAGTTATATTGTGCAGTTCCAACATTAAAGGAGGCCCAGGAACATATCCCCAAAAGCGTGAGCTTAAAATACAGGACTCCCATTTTTGGTTAGCAATCACAGTGAAGGCAGCAAAAGTGCTGGTGTGTATGCCTTTACCCATTTATCTAAATATGGACTGCTCAGGAAACTTGACTCGTAAAAGTTTTAAAGTTAGGCCACAAATTAGAAAAGGATAGATTTTCTATATTAGGGTCTCCCATTTAGAAGAAAAGTTTCACATCTTAAGTATGGATTACCCAATTTATTTGCGTTTTCCTCTACAAAACTATTAGAGTCATGTTTGTCTGCTTAGCAGTTTAAGGAAAAATTCGGCTATTTTGTGGGCTTTGAGATTATCACTCTTAAAGTGCCAGTGTTTTAAAATAGGGTTCTTGTGATTTTACACGCTTTTGTGATGGATTGCTGTTTTGTTATATAATTTTAACTTGGATTCTTTCCATTTGCATTTGTTTATGTAATTTCAGGAGGAGTACTGAACATCTGAGTCCTGGATGATACTAATAAACTAATTGCAAAGGTTTTAAATATCAAAAAAAAAAAAAAAAGAAAGATTCTTTCTAGAGGCCGAGGTTTATCTCAGTGGCAAAGAGCACTTGCCTGGAATATGTGAGGCTTTGTGAGGGATGCTGAGCACTGCCCAAAAAACACATATTTATAAAGTTTCCTTTTGTTTACAGCTTTTGAGTTTATTATTTTTTATTATGAATATTGGCCACGTGTGGTGTGTGCACACCTTGAGAGAGTGAGACACTTGGGAGGTTGAAGCAGGAGGATCACTGTGAATTCAAGGCTAGCCTGAACTGCATAGTGAGACCCTGTCTCAAAACTCAAAAAAAAGAAAAGGAGTGAATATTGAGCTTTATCTAATTCATGTTCTGTCTGTTGAAGTGATTATGTAGGATATTTTTGTCTGTGAGTATAATGAGTTACACTAAATGTTAAAGTGGTACCTTGTATGTCTGGTATGAAATGGTTTGGTGATGATATATTTTATGTTTTATATTCTATGTGCAGATTTTTTCCCCCACAAAACAGCTTGTAGCTGCTAAGTTAAATAATGCTTATCAGGATAACCTTTGTACTTCAGTGTGCAATAAAAGTGCTTTATGAGTATCCCCATTCTCAACACAGAGACTAGTTAAAAATCTACTTAATGATTGAGTTTAAAGAAAAGACTTCTTACAGATTTTATAGGCCATCCTTACGCAAAACTGGCTTTTTATCTCTGAGTGCATGGTAGGATGAAAATGGAAATTACTAGTATTGCTTGGAGCTCTAGTCAGCTTGTACAGCAGACTAGCATCATGGCTCTTATACTGTTCTATTAGTAAGGAAGGCAGATGTTGTCATCTCAGTGCTGTTGTTAACAGGACAGTAACTCCTGGTCTGCTAGACGTGCCAGTTCACATCTCTGGAGCCAAAGAATGGAAGAGCAGGGAAGTTGTATTGAGAGAAAGCTCCTAAGAGCCAAGAGAGGTCCTGGAGGTGAGTTGCCACTGATGCTCTTTGAATAGGGGAGTTTTACACAGCACAGTCACATCAAAGCTTATCTTGAGGCCAGGTATAATCAACTGGGAGAATAAGTGCAATCACTTAGCTAATATTGACCTAATAGAAGATAGGGCAGGTAGCCAGGGTACACAAGGTGGAGAACAGGCTTTTGTGGAAGGGGAGGATGAGGGTCATCTCTGCATGTTCACTATGTTGTTCAGGGTTATAGGACTCAGCGGTGCTAGTTGTAGGCAGCTTTGACTGTTTATCTCTGGGAAGGCTGCAGGTCTATCCATTTGTGTCTCCATCTTGAGGGCTCCAGCACCTCAGCCCTTGACTGTAGGCCTGGTTTGCCTCATCACTGCTCTGACTCTGTCTTCAGCCTGGTTGCTAACTTATCAATCTCTACCTGACTTAGCTGTCTGCAGTATCATTAGGAAAAGACATTCTATCTGTGGATTCTGTGTTTAAGTGACTTTCTTTCCAATGTACGTTAGTTATTGCTGGCTTTGTCAACCAGCCAGCTCAGCCATGGAATGTATGTTCATTTGTATCCTGCAATTTTATTAAATTTATCATTTCTGACAGATGTTTGGTGGAATCCTTAGGGTTTTTTCTGTATATAAAGCTACGTTGTGTGCAAGCAGCGATAATGTGCCCTCCTTTCTTATTTAGATACCCTTTATTTCTTTCTCTTTCCCTATTGGTCTGGCTGAGCTGGATGATGGTACACATGTGTAATCCAATCCAGTTTGGGAGGCTAAGGCAGCTCAAGTTCAGTGACAGTCTGGGCCAGGTAAGGAGACTCATCTCAAAATGAAATTTTTGAATAAGGAGCTCAGAATGGAGACAATTGGTAGAAAGCTTGCCTATCATGTATAGGCCCTAGATTCCACCCCCATACCAAAAATGGGAAAAAGAAAAGAAAATCATTTGGCTATCAGCCAGAGTTTTTCTATTCTAGTCATTGATCTGTGGCTGTTTTCCTGTGGTCATGCTATTTTTTGAGAGTAGTTATATAGGTGTTGTAGTGCCTCTGGCTTTGTTCTCTTTGCTCAGGATTGTTTTGGGTATTTGAAGTCTTTTTGATTTCTGGTAGGGTTTTTTTGTTTGTTTGTTTTTTGTTTTTTGTTTTGTTGTTGTTTGTTTTTTGGGTTTTTGGTAATGACAATCAACTTAGGACATTGTGCTTCCCAGGCAGGCGCTTAAACCAGTGAGCTAACTCCCCAGCCCCTGTTCAGGTTTTTAGAGGTTTTGGGGTTTTTTTGCTTTGTTTTGTTTTTTCTATTTATGTAAAGAATGTCATTGATATTTTGATAGGAATTGCATTGAGTCTGTAGACTACTTTAGGCAGTACAGAGATTTTAACAGTATTCTCACTTATGAATATGGTGCATTCTTTCTATCTGAGGGGTGAGATGGGATCATTTTGCAATTTTTTCATCAGAGTTTTTTTTTTTCAAAGTTTTATTGATAAACAGATAGCAATGAGACAGTTTCAAATCAAATTGGAAGTACAGTTTCAACAAATAATACACTGCATATATTCTTCTTAGTGGTTAATTGCTGTACAAGATGCGGACTTGTGATCCTATTTACAAACACCATTAGAACAAATCATTCTATTCATTAAGAGAATGCAACTATATATCTATCCCAGCCACTTTGAATGCACAGATACAAAATGGACATTCATAGGTATACCCCATTTTTTCTAAGTTCCGTTATTGAATATTATAGGTGTGTAAACTCAGCAAAATATTCTAAAAGAGTCCAGTAGCCCATAATAGCATTGGGTCTTCTGTTTAACTGGCAATGTCAGAAATTATTGACCTGAGTCCCCCACAGCTCAACTTAGCAGCATGACTTTATTTCTTATATTTCATCTTCATACTTTTCTACTGGATGGTTAAGACCAAGGTAAAGCAGGACCTATGCAACAAGAGTTGTAGCTTTTTGGTCTGAGAAGGTCAGTGAAATGCCCTCAGGATTTATCCTGAGATCCTGTACCTCAGATTTTCATCAGAGTTTTTACAATTATTGTACAGATCACTCACTGCCTTGGATTAAAATTTTCATAGATATTTTTAATTTTTATAGATCTTATGAATGAAATTGCTGACTTGATTACCCTCTAAATAGTTTCACTATAGATAAATAAAAATGCTGATTTTTGTGTGTTCATTTGTATCCTGCAACTTTACCAAGTTTATCATTTCTGACAGTTGTTTGGTGTAATCGTTAGGGTTTTTTTCTATATATAAAGTTATGTTGTCGCAAGCAAGGAGAATGTGGCCTCCTTGTTATTTAGATGCGAGTGGTGAAAGTACACATTTGTTTTCTTCCCCATCTTGGCGGAAAAGATTTGGTTTGAATACATTTTCCTTTCCTCTTTTGGACAAATATGTGATGATTGCTGTGGTTTACCAGCTTCTACTCTTGGTCTGCTTTGGTTATGGTGCCTGGCTTCCCTTTTGCTGGCATCCTGGAGTTGCTTTTGTGCCTCAGTTCAGCTGTCAACTGGGCCTGGCATGCTTGTGCCAGCTGTCCTTAACTGATAGGAGGTTACATTTGGGTAAGTAGAATGAATAAATGCAGAGATTTAACTACACATTTATTTTTCGTAGTAATAGGTGGTTTCATGTTTAAAAGAATTGAAGACAACCTAAGTGAGCCAGCGATAATTTATTAAAATAAATCAGATCTATAGAATAGAATAGAATAGAATAGAATAGAATAGAATAGAATAGAATTGTATTCATACTATATGGTATAGGGCCCTGGATTAAAATGATGCTGGAAAGATACTGGGATCATAATAGATAAAAAAAAAATTCATGCAAAAATGTATCCCTTTTTTCTTTACTAAATTAGGCATATATATGCTAAAATAAAATTATTTAGCTGGGCTCAAGAATTTTTTTTTTCTTTAATGGGCAGAATAGATTTATTGAGATAAAGAAAGCTCCTATCCGAGAGAGGAACAGGAGGAGGGCCTGAGCAGGTTGTCCCTGCAAGAATGTTAATAACATTTATCTCAGGTATAAATATTATGGATGAATTTATTATTTTCTGTACCCTTTTTTAAAAGGTGCAAAAAATGTGTATTTAGCCCCCTGGACTCAGTTTAGATTGTCCTTGTTTGTTTGTTTGTTTATTTATTTATTTATTTATTTGGCACTGAGGACTGAGCCCAGGACCTTCTCTTTTTTTTGGTGATTAAACTCAGAACCTTGTGCTTGCCAGGTGAACGCTTATGCTGCTGAGCTATCTCCCCTACCCAGGACCTACTCCCTGAGCTACATCCTTACCTGTGTTTATTCTTTTAGCCAGGATCTCCATAAGTCATTAAATTGCTGAGGCTGTGCTCAAACTTGTGATCCTCCAACCTCTGCCTCATAGAGGCCTGTGATTGTCTTCCCATACCACCAAATGACCTAGATGATCCTAGTTTTGTTAGCAAAGCCTCATCATTAGGCCCCATTTGAACCAATGCCCTCTTTCCCCATGAGGCCTGATAAGTGTATTTCCCTTAGCCACCTCAGTGTTTGCCACAGCCTGGTTAGCTTTGAGACCCGCATTGAATATACGCAGTTGTCTCATCTGTCAGTGGTCAGGGAACGTAAGGCTAACACAGTACTTGATCTTATTTTTTCTAGGGTGTTTTTCCAGGGGTATGTGGGCACCTCCAGGGCCACACAGTGTCTTGAGCCACTAGAAGGTGGATGACATGCGGATCTCTTTGTGGTTGTGGGCAACTTTTAGCATTGTAGTCTTAGCCATCAGAGCCTTTATTTTGTCCTGGGCATTGAGAAGGGCATACACTTCTCTTTTTAGTGGTAACTTGGTCTGAAAAGCAAATCTGCTAATAATTGCCCCAGGTGATAATAGTATAGGTGATTTTTATTTTATCCTTTTCTGTGCCTTTTTTTAAAATATAGTAACTATGACCCATTTGTAGCAAGAAAAATACTTCTGGCCATTTTTCAAAAATCTACCACATCTTATTAATTTATTTTCTCCTCATAGTCCTTGTCCATGTCCATCTTAGATATAACAGTACCAGTTGTCTTACTAAGTACTTTAGAATCATTCTGAATCCAAAGATCACAATTTAAAAATTATTGCAAAAAAGAACCACCTTCAAATAAGTTAAACAGTGTATACGGAAATGTGCAGCTGGGTGTGGTGGCACATGTATGTCATCACAGCACTCCAGAGGCTGAGGCTTAAAGATTGCCTTGAGTTTGAGGCCAGTCTGGGCTGCATATTAAGACAGTGTCTCAAACCCTTCTCCCAGCGTTGTTGTCATACTATTAGAAAAATCCTTCCTATAATACGATGTTGGGAAGCTATAGAGCATATGTAAGGTAATGGGGGAAATTGAAACGTATGCTCGCAAAGAATGGTAGGAAAAAACTGAGGGCATAGGGGCTGGGGAGATGGCTCAGTAGAATAAGCGCTTCCCTGGCAAGCACAAGGTCTTGAGTTCAATCCCCGATTCCGCAAAAAAAAAGCTGAGGGTAGAACATTCAGTCTGTGAGGAGGCAGAATCATAGACCTGTGCTACAGAACCACTGTACAGCATGGTAGCCTCTAGCTGACATGGTGTTGGCCATAAAAAACTGAAGTGAGAGGTGCTACCAGTGTGCAGTCCACTGTGTGTGTGTGTGGTACTGATTGGTGGGACTCACACTTGTCACAGCAGGCAGTCCTCTGCCACGGAGCTACAACCCAACCCTTTTTATTTTTAGACAGGGTTTTTAGTTTTCTGGGTTTAGCTGGGATTATAGGAATGCTCTACTGTGCTTGTAGAGTGGGTTTTGAAGTAATGGTAGAAAAAATGAAATATCTCAGTAATTTTAGGAATGCTCTATTATAGGAATTATAGGAATGCTCTACTGTGCTTGTAGAGTGGGTTTTGAAGTAATGGTAGAAAAAATGAAATATCTCAGTAATTTTAAAATACTGAATACCTATTAAAATCATATACATTGATCTTGTTTTAATTTTAATTATAGATGCTTCTCCATGGATGATGAGGTTATAGTCCAGGAAATCCATCTTAAATTGAAATATTAAGTAGAAAAAGCCTTTAATACATCTGACCTACAATCCTCATAGCTTAGCCCAACCTACCTTAAATATGCTCAGAACACTCACATTGGGCCACTGTTAAATGAATTAATCTCACCCAAGCCCATAAAACATGAAAAATTGAGTGTTGTGACATAAAATAGTATCAGCTATTTCCTATGTCCAGAAGATACTGGCAACATAGTACAGCACCAGGTGCAGGTGTTCACCAGTCATAGGCTGACCCCTGCTATTCCTCAGCCTTGTGTGAGTCCTCAGCCACCTCTCACAAGCCCAAGAAAACAAGCCCATTTCCGGTGTTTATTCACTGAAGGTGCATGCTCTATCTTCACAATAAAGTAAAAACTCCTAAGTAGGAGACTGTCTGTATCTTCAGATAGTTTTTCATACATTGGAAATACTTAGATTGTGATACTAAGGAATGGTAGGCCTCTATAAATGAGCAGGTGTTCTACCCCACAGTAAATACCGTATGTTTTCTTTGATGAACCAGAAGTAAAAAGCTTTCCTCTAGTGGGTAATTCATTTCTGCTTAATTTTAGCAGATACAACATTTCTGCTATCTTTAGAATAATGATATTTGAGTCATTTGGACATGATAATTATTTCTGTATTATGTAGCATGAATGAGCCAAATCAGTAGATAGTTAAGTGGATTTTTACTTGAATCATTGGTAAATTCTGCCAGGGTCATTTTCTGAGACTGTGTTGAAAGCAAGTAAATGCATTGTGTCATATGATGTATGTAAGTAGGGAAAAGGAGACCATTTCACATATTTTTGTCAATTTAATGGAGGATTCCTAATAACCTCATGGGTTTGAAGTAATTTGTTTCATAAAAGCTGTGATTATATAAAATACCTGTACGAAAAGTAAATTTTAAACCTAGTAAGATAACGTTATGTTAATTTTGGTTTTCTTTCTCTTTTTTATGTATTTGGTACAGAGTCTCACTACATGGCTCTGACTTGCAGTGATTCTCTTGTTTTCAGCCTCCTCAGAACTGGGATTACACCATGCCCAGACTCATTGGCCGGCTCAGGGCTCCCCCGGGGCGGGGCTGGCGCAGCATGTGGGTCCAGGGATCAAACCCTGGTCCCTATGCTTGCCAAAGCAGGCACTTAATCCACTGAGCTGTCTCGCCAGCCCTTGGTTTTCTTAATATTTCTTGGAATTTTAGAAGTGTGGATGTTAGTTGCCCTCCATAGCTGGGTAGTAAATTATGTTTGTGCCGTCTTTAAACCATGTGTATTACACTCCCATGTGTATGGTGCTATCAGTCAGACTATGGTCTCACAACACTGAGGAGAGCTTTATTGGAAATCAGAATAGCTCCTGGGTTTCCAGGTGGATGTCCCGAGTGGGTAGCCACTGAGGCTTTTGATCAGCAGTGTTTTGTACAGCAAAACCACCACATGTGTTCAAAGTGGGTCTAACCATCTTTGACCTGTAGGTTACAGGTCTAGCTGTGTAGCTGATATTTATCCATTAGGGAAGTAAGGCACATAGCAAGGGTACATGGTGAGCATCACCATTTAAATATCTTTAACTTCTAAGCATAGGAGGAACAAAACCTTCCTGGAAAGGGAGTCCAGATTTTCTGTTGCCACTTACTGTCCAGTGCCCATGTGGGCTCTCTGTAGCAGGTGTTGATAATTGCAGTGTAATCTCAAGCTGCTGTTTATCTCTGGGAGGCTGTACGCCTGACTCTTATGTCTCCTCCTTGAGCTCTGGCGCTCCTCAGGTTGGCCTCCAGCTCGTGCTTGGTGTGGCATCTTTTGCACTGGCTTTAAGAATCCAGTCACTGTTACTGCCTATTAACTTCTATCTGACCTAACTGTCTATAATAACCTAATCCAAATTGAAAATTCTACATTATTTAGTAGAAATTGAAAGCCAAGAAATACAAGTGTTATTCCTTGTATTTATGTTTTATATGCAAATATTTTATACATTATTTTGACAAAGAAAAGTTATGTTTCCTTTTTATATAGTTTATGAATATTTTTATTGCTATTCTTCCTTCCTTTAAGGTATGGATGGCATAGTTACTTATTTTCTTCCACTTAATAGGAAAACTAGATCCAAGGGTAATTAAGGCTTCCCCAAAATACAATGAAAAGTATTAGAATTAAGGCTAGAATTTCTCTGTAGAGGTAATAGGCCACTTGCTTGGCGAAAGAAAGCTGGGTTTCTTTGTAGTGACTTGAGCCTGGTGCTTGGGTCCTTTATTTGGATCCCAGCCATGTTACTTGCAGTGTTTGACTTTATTAAAGTTACCTTCTCCACTTTATTTCATTTAAAAGTGTAGATAATATGGCTTACTTTGAGGAACTGAAGGAGTTCAGTGTATGTGAAGATTCAGAACAGTAAATGGTAAATGATGTAATGGCCTTAATATTTATAATAAAATTAATAGTAGTATTGATGTTAATTGTATTGGTACCAATATGGTTAACAAGAAAGATCACTAGAAGCATGTATGCTTTTATAATTTAATAGAAGAATCTACTAGATAGGATTCAAAGATTTATCAGGCATAAAAGGTTTTATTTTACTACACAATAATTAAGAAACAACATCAAAAGATAGCAGAGTCTCATGGTAAACAGTGACTGGAGGGAAAATTTGTAGCCTATATCATAAGGCCAGTCAAGCTTTCTAAGAACACCAAACCATTAAGGAACCACAACCCTCGAGAAAAAGAGAAAGACACCCACAGGGTCTTAGAGGTAGTTACCGCAAACTGAAGCAGCCCCCACTTTTCATATGGACAAAGATTGAAATATTCACATTGAGGAAGATGAGGCATTCTTAAGCATTATTGACAGAAGGATGTAGTGGTAGAACCTTGAAAGATCTTTGGCAGTGGTGAACTTTTAAAGCACAACCTTTTTATATTTCCAGTTCTATTTATAGGTAATTTATCTTACAGGTTGGTTACAGAAGTTAACTTCATACATGTAAATAAACTCACCCACTTAAATATTGATCAAATAAGATTTAATAAATAATGGTCTCTAAAATTAAATCCTCTAGGATTTTTTTTTAATGAGCAGAATATATTTATTGAGGGAAAGAAAGCTCCTGTCCATAAGAGGGACAGGAGGGGGGCCTGAGTGTGTAGTTCCCCAGGAAGCTGTCTTTTCTAGGGACTTGTATAGTGTAAAACCATGGAGGGCTAAAGTAGAGAAAGGGGGAACTCACTTACGTGGATGTGGGGTGGGACAAAACTATGGTCAACTAATGAGATTACAAGCACCATTGCTCAGGTATAATTGATTATGCCCAGGACCAAATGGGGAAACGAGTCACAGAGTAAGCAGGCATGAATACGGGACAGGGTTTTTTCCTGTTGGGGTGTTGGAATACAGGACAGGGTCTCTTCCTGTTGGGGCTTGAGCTAGTGACTCACTTGGATCTTTCCAGGTGATCAGTACCTATTTAGAATATCAATCCCAGGTGTTACTCTTTTAGCATTGGTTTGGCCTTTAGGTTTTTAGGTCTCGTTCACAGCAGGAGCATCCATCCCTCCCACAGTTGTAAGGTATCTTGTCTTTTGTGCTGTCTCTTTTAAGGGCCTGGCCCTGTCTGACTCTATAATATTTCTGTCTAACTTGGCTGTCTGCAATATTCCCCCCTCTGAAGAAGTAACCTGAACTGCTGTGAAGGGAAATAATGGGCGATGACCACTCTGGCTTCTTCAGGCTGAAAGGGGTCGTAGTTGTTGACCAGCAGTCAGGTATATTTTTTAGAGGTTCTATCTAAAGACCCTCAATACATGACAGGCATTTTTCTCTCGGGTAGACGTATAGCTTTGAGTCTGGAGGAGACAAAGCCAAGGAAACAATTAAGTATGCATGGGCCAAATAATCACAACAGGATAATTATGAAGAAGATGAGTTAGAACTTATTGTAAATCTGTTAGCAGATACCTCTTAAATGGGAGGTTTAATTTCATTTTTATCTTTTTGGCCATTGATATTGTCTCAAGGATTTTTTTAAATTAATTAATTAATTTATTTATATTGTGTGTGTGTGTGGCCAGTTCAGCCCACCAGGGGGCAGGGCTGGCTGGCATGTGGTGCTGGGGGATTGAACCGCGGTCCCTGTGCTTTGCTTGCTTAGCTTAGTTTGTTCTAAGTAGGTGCTTTAGACCACGGAGCCTTCTCACCAGCCCTCAAGGATTTTTTTAAAGCATAAGGAAGATACACAGTAATAACACAGAAGGATATGTGGGATAGATTAAGTAGAAAACAAAGCCAGTTGTAGGACTTCATTAGGATTTTGTTTGTGCCAACCTATATACGTTAAGTCTAGAAAGAATACACAAGAAATTAACTGTAGTTGTATCTGGGAAGTAGAATGTCAGCTAACAAAGGAGGGTATTTTTACTTCTTGTTTTCCTTCATTCTTCATTGTCTGAATTTTTTTTTTAAGTGATGTCCCTCCCCCCCCCCTTTTTTTTTGGTGCTAGAACAAGAACCCAGGCCCTCCTTTGTGCAAAGCAAGCACTGTTCTATTGAGCTATAACCCTGTACCCCAAGCCTGTTACTTTTATACTGGGAGGGAGTGCTGTACTTCCTTTGTATTGGTTGTTTTAGTTGTCCATTGCTGCAGAACCTAATATCTTAAACCTAAATACTGTACTCATGGTTCAGTATCTGAGACATACTAATTTGGAACAGCCTAGTTGGGTAATTCTGGAATCGGAACCTCTCATGAGCTCATAGTCAAGCTGTTAGCTGGGCTACTGTGGTCTATTGTGCTTGAAGGTTGCATTTGAGATCACATGTGTGGTTGTAGACAAGTCTCCATTTCTCTTTGACCATTGTGAGTTCTGTTCCCACCCAAGGGCTTTCCCCACAGGTCTCTTCACACTTGGCAGCTTTGTCCTCAACACTGAGGAATGTGAGAGAAAGCACCAGAGCCCCAGTGTGGGCTAATTTTGCAAGTGGTGTAGTCATCTGGATAGGTTCTGGTACATTGTGACCAAAAGCGTACATGGGTGTACAAAGCAGAGGTGAAGGCCAGTGCCATAGTGGGTCTGTAAGAGTATTTCTTGTATTACTTTGCAGTTATGGAGAAGAAAATTAATCAGCTTCACATTTACGTATGGGCCCTCTTTTTGTCCATACTGTAATTAATGATTGGCTTTTTTTCCCCTAGGTCCGGCACAGAGTCAGATGCAGGTCCCATCTGGGTATGGATTACATCATCAAAACTATATTGCTGCCTCGGGACATTACTCCCAAGGACCTGGCAAGATGGCTGCATCACCGTTGGATGGCCAGTGCAGTGATTATTACTCTGGTCTCTATACACCACCAGCGCAGAAAGTGGCAGCCTCAAGCACAGCCAGCCATGAAGGAGCACAGCAAGTGTACTCTGGGGGGCCACCTGCACCGCCTCTTCTAGGGGCCCCACCCGGACTGGTCCCAGGGGCCTCTTCCACAGCATCCCTTATGCACACGAGTGCCTCCCAGCCATACCCCTCATTCGTGAATTACTACAGTAGTCCAGCTGTCTACACTGCCAACTCCTCCGCTGCCTCTCAGGGATTTCCTGCTACTTGTCATTACTCAGTGTCAACTGTTTCTAATGCTGTACATCCCAGTGTTTGCTATTCTTCTCCGCCTCCTGGTGACCCCTACACACGAGTGTTTACTTCACAGAATGCTCTGGTGGCCGGGTCAGGTAGAGAGGGCTCATTTCCTGGTCAGAATGCAGCTCTGAGCCACCCATCTGCACTGGGTCCTCTTCCGTCTCAGCAGCACCAGCAGCAGCAGCAGCAGACTCTTTCAGGGTTCAATACTCTGTCATGGTCAGTGCCAGGCCTTCCACCTGCCCAGGACAATCTCCTCCGAAACCATGCAGGATCTGTGGCCTCAGCCAGCAACAGCCCTGCAGGTCCTGGTAGGTTGACTGACATGCTTACCTCAACACATTGATCAGATCAGTGCCATGCAGGCTACTGTTTATGTAAGATGGTGAAGCCTCGTAGGAACACTGGGAATTAGCTTGCATCTCAATGTGTTTGCTTTGTTTGTTGTGATATTTTGCAGATTCACATTGAGCCCTTCCCTTTGCCATCCACAGTTAGCTGCAAAACCATCTGCCTTGGTTCCTTGCCATGGTTGGGTTCTTGGTGTCTGTTGATGTCCTGTGCCTCTCCAGTAGATGTCTTTAATGTGTTTAGGGCTTAGGACACCTTAGGGATTTGCCTTTCTGGCCTCTGCATTTTCTTCTATGTAAGTTCGAAATGAATAGGTGTTTTTCCATCCCGAGGCCTCCATTCAGCAAAAATGATAAATAGCCTGCAACGTTGTACTGGCTTGCCTAAGTGGGCCTCTGCAGAGATTTTTCACAGAAAATGCATTTGCTACACACAAAAGCTGTTTTCTCATTCTAAGTTGGTAAATTAGGATGAAGGCTAAGGAGGGGGAGATAAGATGCATGGAGAGAATGCCCTGGTAGTTATCCTTCCCGACTTTCCTAAACTAAGATGTAGTTAGATGTGCTTTAAAAATTATGTAAGATGCAGAAGTACCTTGGATCTAATTCTTACCATGATCTTAATTCTAAGTGAAATAGACACCGCAGCACTTGGGAGGCTGAGGCAAGAGGATTGATTGCCTGTCTGTGTTGTTCTTTACTGAACAAATGAACAATACACACAGTTTGGGGCAGGCAGGGCAGGGCCTAACCCTTCCCTGAGGAGCACTTAAAGAGATTTCAGAGCTCATGAGTGATTTCATCTCTGCTTTAATGTACGTGTGTATACCTACAGGTGCTGGCTCAGTTATTTTTCTCTCATTGGGACAAAATACCCAACACCCAGAATTAAGGAAAGGTTGTTTAGCTCAGTTAGTGGAGGCTTCAGTCCATACTCAACTGGCTCCAAGGCAGAGTGGTGCATGGCGGAGAGCAGCAATTGTGTGGAAAACAACAGAGCAAAGGGAGGAGCAGCAGCTGTTTGCAAGCCTCTTTCCCCTCCTTATATTGTAATGCACGTTACCTATCCTAAGGCAGGTGTAGCACTCACACCCATAATCCCAGCATTGGATCAGGAGTTAATCGCTAACTCTGCCTGGAAGCTGCCCCATAACTGCATGAGGCTTTGGGGGAATAACTAGACACAAATCATAACAGGTGCCTATACTTGATCTTAGATGATTATGTCTTAAGTTGGCACCTGCATACTCCTCTTAAGTATTTTCATTTACTTTGTGTTATGGTGGTGACAGAATGCAAAGTCTTAGTCTTGTTAGGCGAAGCTTCAGCCAATGAGTGAGAGCCCCAGCCCATGTTAAAATTTCTGTTGTCAGTTTACACTCACAGTTGTAAAAATAACAATCTGTAACTGGTTTAAACCTACATTGCATGGTTCTGTGGGTTTGTTGGACATTTCCTCTGCTGGCTGTCTGGGCTCATTCATGTGAGTTCATTGAGCTGGGGGTCTTCAACAGGCTAGAAGACCCTGGAAGGCTTCCAATAGGTCTAGCAATTGGTGTACACTCTTCCCAGGCACCTGTGTTTTTCTCCCTAGACTGGATCCACTTCTGTGTATGATGGTCCCGCAGTCTTTCAGGAGTGGGAGGGCATCAGCTGCAAAGCATCTGGAAATCCAGCGCCTGCAGTGTGTACCCTTTTACTTCTACCACAAACTGTTGCTTAAAGCTAGCCACAAAATTATTTCTAATTCAAAGGGTGGGAAAATAGAATCCACTTTTTTGAAAGGAAAGCAAGGGGCTGGGGAGGTAGTGTGGCAGAATAAGTGCCTGCATGGCAAGTGCAAAGTACTGAGTTCAATCCCCAATATGGGGGGTGGGGGGAGCAAAGAACAACAAAATATTGTAAAGATATTTTAAGTCTCTGAAAATGACAGTCTGCTTACTCAAATTGATGACACAGTCATATTTAAATTTCTTTTCCTAATTTCTCTTTCAAGGACACACAGTGTAACACATTTTGTTCTGTCCCCATATTCCTGTTTCAGTCTTAGACCTATTTATATTCATGCATATGTACATCCTAATATGTATGTACATATAAATGCCTATATTTGTATTTATTCAGCATACTGTCACCATGTACTGTTGCTCTTTTGCCATGAGTTTTCAGTTATCCTTTGGTTGGGTGGTCTTAAAGATTATCCTATAAGTCAGAGTTTTCAACCAAAGGAAATTCCCCCCCAGTGGACCTTTAGTAATTTGAACTATCACAAAGACTGCTATGAATTGCATGTACTTTGTTCCAGAAGTCTATCCTAGGGGTATGATGAGGCCTTCAGTATGTGTGAAATAGAGTATCCGATAAGAAACAGCAAATGAGTAGTGGGAGTTGCCAATTTGGAATGAGATCAGAGCTGACACAATAGTGGTCATCACTAAGGAAACTCTTGTTTGGGGTTCATTGTATCTAAGAGTGTTGTAGGACTCCATTGGTATGTCAGTATACCCCAGGGAGAAATAGCAGCAGGAATGAAGAAAAGATAGACAAGAAGACAAGAGTTAGGTGGTGCCAGTGCCTGATTGACAAACAATTCCCAGAACAATAGTAGGGGCTTTTATTTATACCTTTGCAAACTTAGTGTCATGTGACACAAGGTTGCCTAGTGACTAATAGCTGACATTAACCAGGCAGGATGCTTTTCTCAAGACTGAGGTAGCTTGATTCTTTAGACAAAGAACCCTAGTCCTGCTTTCAAACATTTGACCAATTTTAAGCTTCAACAGCTCCCGACAAAAGGAAGATATGACATATTTTGGGAAAATTACCATGAAAAAGTATTAAAACAGTTGATCAGTAATTTTCAGTTTTTATAGAAAGTCATGTCTTTGGACTACTTTGTTTTGTAAGAGACAAGATAAATATGCTACAAAACTTCAAATAAACTGTATTTTGTTAAAGAGTCTTTTAATACATTTCAAGCTTGTTGCTGTGCATAAAGTAGTTTCTTGTCTCAGTTGCAGTCTCTCCAGCTGGTCCTGGCATGCAGAATGTCCCACCACCCAGGCCCGTCTCCACTGTTCTGCCTGGAGCACCATCAGCAAGAGGACCACCTGCTGGGAAGTACCCACAGGAGTCTGCGGCCTTGGGCACTCAGCCGTCAGAGCTCACTCTGCAGAAAGGTACTCTCCTGTGTGCCACACAGCCAGGACTTGTTTTTAAAGGTCAAACTGTATAAGCATAATTTGTAGAAAACAAAAGTAATCATTGTATCAACCCAAACATAGCTGTATTCTATATATTAATTTCCAGTTTTTGTTGTTAACTGTATATTTTATGTGATTGCAACTATAATTTGCATACTGTTTTGTACTTTGCTTTTACTTTTATTGAATTAAATGTAGTTCTTCATATATACTGTAGTGTTTTTAGCCACTTCCATAACTAGTAATCCATAGTTGTACTGCTTTATGACTTACTAATCCATTCCTGTATTGTGGGACATGTATTTCCATTTTTTTAATTTTTTTTTTTTTTTTTTTAAATCAAGAGTTTCCTCTTTAGGCTTGGGGAGATGGCTCAGTGGCTTAAGTGCCTGCCCGGCAAGCACAACATCCTGAGTTTGATCCCCAGTACCAAAAAATAAAGTAAGCGTTTCCTATTTAGTGGATCTCCATGTCCTATTGGATAGTTCTGTGCTTGTCTGGGGTTTTTTTGTTTTGTTTGTTTGTTTGTACTGAGAATCAAACTTAAGATGTTGTGCTTGCTAGCCAGGCACTGTGCCACTGAGCTATATTCCTTGTCCCAATTGACATTGTTAATAGAAAGTATCCTTTGACACAATTTTGGGAATAAGGAAGGGTGAAAATGAAATTGTGACCCCCCCACCTTTGGATATTTGATTGTTTAATATTCTTAATAAGTGATAAAATGTATTATTTTGATAACCACCCACCCCCACACACACATTCTTTTTTTTTTTTTTTTTTTTTTTTTTTTTTTTCAAAAGATTTGTTACTTTCTGTTTGACCCAAACTCCAGAATATTCATGTTTTAGGTCTTGTATTTTTTCATTGGACCAGAAGTATACCAGTACCTATAGTTCATGTTTTCAGAGCAATTGTAGTAATATTTTAAGGCCTATGTTCTCTGTGTGCTGACAGCCTCCACCCTTGAGTATGAAGGACTGTTCTGTTCTGAAGCTCAGAAAAAGCAGAAGCATCATAAATTCTTAGCCTGCCTGGTCTTGCAGTTTGTATCTGCTGAGTATTTTTGTGATCAGCAGAGGGCTTGCTATCAGTTGATCAGATTATACATTGTAAATGTTTTTAAAAGAAAAGCAACCACAGCACTACCGAGTATTAATTGATTCTCAAAAGCCAGTGATTGTGCTGGGAATAAAAACCTAGTGCCTTAAAGCATTTTCCACCAAAATGAGGTAGATCTGGTAAAAAATTTTTATTTATTCATGGGTGGGAAAAACTTAAGGGTAGGTTGGAACTCTGAACTAAATGAATGGTATCTTTTTCTAGAGTGAGGGTTTTTTTCTATTTCTTACATCGCTTGCATATTTTGACCCCTTTACATTGCTCCTGCTAAATTCTTCCTATTGTTTCTTTTTTAACCATCCTGCTATACATACCATCTTACTGTAGGTATCATTTTAAAAAGCCCTTTACCAATAATCATAATTATTTTTTACTAATACAGTAGATTTTAAAGAGAGAAGGAGCTACTATTCATGGAGCACTTAGAATATTCCACTAGTCCCTATATTAATTCCATGACGTAGATATTATCCCTGATTTATAGAAGAAAAAGTTAGATTCAGTGTCTAGGAACCCCCAAACTACATGTTAATTATAGCCAGAGCAAAAAATTTCTGAATCAAATCTATCTTGTTTTCTTTCCGATTTGTTGTAAGACCGATTTGTTGCTGTCTTAAAAAAACCCAGGAATTAATTAAGATAAACTACTTAAGTAACAGAAAATATGAGAGGTGTGAGTTACAGTTTTTAGGGTTCCCTTTTAAGTAGCTTGACCTCTTAGTGGTATCTTTGCTTTGCCCAGTCTGGGGATAGAGGCTGATGGTTTGTATCAGTCCTGGCTATCAGGACTAGCTGTGCAAGTGGTGCACCTCACCTGCATATGAGACCTCTCCCTCAGAACTGTGCCCTGAGCCTTGTATAGGGAGTGTGCAGGCCTTGGGGCCACTCAGTAAATGAGTGCACTCTGTCCCCATATCCTTGGGTTCCATATGTCTGGATTTAATTGACTACAGATGGAAGATGTTCAGGGGTAAATATGTCTGTACTGAACATGTGTAGACTTTTTCTTAACAATTTATTTTCTAAAACTGTATAACATAATAAGTATTAACATAGCATTGACTTTACATTAGGTGTAGTATGTAACGTAGAGAGGATTTAGAGTGCAGGAGAATGCCTGTAAGTTATACGCTGCACTGTACCGTTCTGCACAGTGGACTCGTGTGCAGGGCTTCTGGCATCACAGGGGTTCTGGGACAGATCCCTGGTAGGTGCTGAGCTACAGCTGTGCTTAAGCAGAGGAGTTAGCCACAGTGGGGCAAGCCTGGAGCCCATCCGTGGGAGGCTGAAACAGTGTGGTGACTTAGCCACCACCTCAAGAGAAGAAATCAAAGGGCCAGGGATATAGTAGGTAGCTCAGTGGCCCTGGATTCAGTCTCCAATCCAAAAAAAAGCCTAGAGTAGCTCCAAAGTCATCCTTACTAAAGCCAAGTATTTTTGGTAAAATAGGTAAATTTCACATTTTTCTTGAGCCCCCCCCTACACACTTGAATAAATAACTGGGTGTCATGGTGCACACCCATAATCTCAATGCCCAGGAGTCTGATGCAGGAGGATCACCTCCAGTGCAAGGCAACCTGGGAACATAGACCTTGTCTCGAAAAAAGCCCATACAACTATGAAGGCATTTTTCAGATGGACATGTAATACTTTTTGTAAAAAATTTAAATCGTTGAAGTTGTGGGATATATTGACTTTTTAAATAAAGATGTTGAGCTAGGTAAAGTGGTACACACCTGTAATCCCAGTATTTGGGTAGATGAGGTAAGAAAATTGCTATAAGTTCAAGGCCAACCTGGGCTACATGTTCAAGGCCAGTTTGAACTACATAGTGAGACTCAAACCAATAAAGTAAAAGAAAATAAAGATGTTATATTACTCATTTAAATGTATGCACAGGAAACTATCATCCTTTTTTAAAAAAGCTTTTCTTCGACATTTGTAAGTTTGCATTTCCCCCAAGTTTTTTTTCTTTTTTTTTCAAAATTGAAGTTTTAAAATTTAAGTGCCTATAATCATAAGCCTGTAAATATTATTATTTCTTTCTTTTGGGTTAAGGTATAGTTAGGATTATAATAGAGTTAATTCATAAACTTTGGCATTACTATATGGAAAGTACATTTTTATTAGAAATACATGTTTCAGTGAAATGAATGTCCCTCCATCAGAGCTTTGTATTTGGTTATATTTGTGGTTTATTGTTAAAATACAATAGGGTGTAGACCTATTCCATTCCTAGTTTCCATTTTCATGCATGTAATTAATAAGAAACCTGTTCACATAAGAGATAAGAATAGTATTGGAGAAGTTATTAAAGTAGTATGTTAAATTTTTTTAATATAAGTTACATACACATCAGAAGTTACTGTTTGTTGTAGGTGTTGCTTAGTTTTTTTGTGGTGGTTAACATTATTACTGTCATGTCACAATGCAAAATTTCTAAGTTCCTTTAACTTATCTTATTTGCTCACCACTTAACTTCATACCCCAGCTTCCTTTTATGAAAGAGGAGATGAAGTTCAGAAAGGCTGTTCTCTGTCAGAGACCCACAGACCACCAGCAGGGCTGAGGCTGTGTCCATAGACACAGCCCTAGACCTAGGGCTGTGCTCACTGGGTCAGTACTCAGAATGTTGTGAACCTTTTTACGCTATTGCTGAAATAGTATCTTAGTGTATTCTTTCATTATGTTTTAAAAATTTGTGATGTAAGATTCATTTATTTTATGGACAATATTTCCATATAACCTAATTGGTAAAGGCAGTTCTCAAAACATATACTACTAAGTACTAGTAGGTTCACATGCTGGTAAATTTTTTTTCTTGTTAAAACAGCGTAGAAGGTATTAAATATTTTATAAAATTGAGGATTATTATTTACATTGCAATTTACACTATTACAATTTAACTTTTAAATTTATAATATAACATATGCTATATCACAAATGTTGTATGGTAAAATAGGTTGTAAATGCTTTATTATACATCTTTATTGACTGAAAGAAAAATAGGATTTATTCATAGTGCTTGGGATTGAACCCTTTGCTTTACAAATGTGGGTGCTCTACTGCTGAGGTATACCCCACAATCCATGAAGGATTTTATCCTTTTATCCTCATCCTTGTGTTTTATCCATTGTATCTTGAGTAACTATGGTATTGTAGAAAATATTCCACTTTGTTTTTACAAGAGTAATGACCGTAGCTACATACACTCGTCACGTGATAAGACCAACTTTTTCCTTTTTTAGTAACTTGGTTTAGGGATGAGTGTTAAGAATAACTGAAAATAATTGGTTTTAATTAAATATTTACAAAAACACTTAAAAGTTTAGTGCTGAAGGCCAGGCATGGTGGCGTATGTCTGTCATCCCAACATTTAGGAGGTTGAGGAAAGGGGATTGCCACAAGTTTAATATGGTGTCAGTTACCATATGTATAAGCATTTGAAGTACATTAACTCATTTAATCCTCACAACAGCCACTTGAGGTAGGTACTATCTCATCATATATGGATGATAAAAAAGAGATTATAACTGCCTCTGCGGATGTCCACCTAGTGAGTGGAGCAGGAGCTGGAATTGACCCAGAGTCCCACCTTTGTCCAGTTGTCATCTTGCTACTCTGTTCGTATTTCTTTGTTCGTATCATTCTCACAGGACTGATATGATTGGGTCTGTATAGAAAAAGAATCAGGGGCTGGTGAGATGGCTCAGTGGTCTAAAGCACCTACTTAGAACAAGCTTAGCAAAGCACGGGGACCCGTGGTTCAATCCCCCAGCACCACATGCCAGCCAGCCCTGCCCCCTGGTGGGCTGAGCTGGCCACACACACACACACACACACACACACACGCACACACAAATAAATAAATAAATAAAAATTTAAAAAAAGAATCATTAACTGATTTCTCATTACTCCTGCCATCTACTTTTCATATTTCTGAATTAAGTATTTTCAGTGAGAACCGGTCCTCTTAACATGTTTCACCTATGACTAAAATATATCTGTCAGGAAGAAACTAGGTTTGGGGTTCCTTGATGAATCCCAGAAGGAGGAAAGGAGGGAGGCAAGGCAAAAAGGAAGCAAGCAGGCAAGCTTGCTTTCTTTTTAGTGCCAGAGAGTTTTTTCTGCCTTGGGGATGGTTGTAACTAAGTCAGGGTCCTGTGTGTCTTGTGACATGAGATTAAGGCTGTTGTAGGCTCTACATTAGGTGGCTAGGCTTTAGGAAAATGTCTTTACAGAAATTGATACCTGATTGATTCCTTGAAAGGTGTTCTATCATATACAGCATTCTTAGTTTGAAGACCAGCTTAAGAAGAAAGGTAGCAGTTGCTGAAAACCTAAACTCTTACAATTAGGGAAAAAAAAAATTTAAAAAAAAAAAAAAAAAAAAAAAAAAACAGCTGCCATAAGGCATTTGTTCCCTTAAAAGCAGGTTGCTTTGTCCCCAGTGTGCAGCCAGCCGTATCCAGGGAACAATGCATATGCACAGTCCCAAGGGCTGGGTCTCCTGGGCGGTTCACCTCCTAGGTGCTCTGATGAATGTCCTTTTGAGTCTCATGCCCTGCCATTGAATCAGAGCCTTACCCATGCTAGGCCAGTGTTCTGCTGTTAGTTATACCCAAGCTATCAATAGTTTGGGTGGATTACTAAAGGTCTCCATTCATTGTGTCAAATTCTGTGAAATGCAAGTTTAAAGTGTTTCTTTTATTATTTACTATGGGTTTTTTATACAAGGTATCGCTATATATTACAGGCTGGCCTAGAACTTGCCATGAAGCCCAGGCTGGCCTCACACTTGGTCATCCTTCTGCCTTGGCCTCCTAAGTGCTGAAATTACAGATGTATGCCACCATGCCGTGCTCTGTGAAGTGTTTCTTGCCTTCTGTTTTACTAGATTCATCCCTTAGGGACCGATTAAGACAGTGAATTTGGATATAGATTTGCTCTTTCTTTGGGGGTGGTAATAGGCAGGTCCTCTTGTATCCATTTACGCAACAAATTTCAGGATGGGCTCTAGGAGAGGTGTCATCCTGTTACCTTGAAGATTTGAGTTTTTCAAACACAGGTTCTGGCTCTTGGTGAGAATGAGCAGAGGCACTTATAGGACGTCCTATAACGATTTGTGTTTTCTAGAGTAGATAATGTGGCAGTTGGCACTTGGTGGCCGTAACTCCCAATCTGAGTTATTTGTAGTCCGTCTGAGTTGCACACAGCCTAAAGCAAGGTATTTGAATATATTGAATGTAGAGTGATTATTACTCTGGAACTGCTCCCATTCCTCTGTGAATGAACAAAAGTGTCATATTCTCAATTTTTAGCAAGTTTATCCAAATAGGCACAAGCAAGCCAAGATCTGAGCACAAAGCTGTGGTTACAAATGGCTTAAATCTTGGCTAAAGTCTAAAGTGCCAAGCATATTTTCACTTTTTTTTTTTTTTTTTTTTTTAATGTATTTAGTACAGAGTCTCACTACACAGATCGGACTTGTAGTGATCTTCCTGTTTTCCTTTTAAAAAGATTGTAGTTATTTTGGGGAGACAAAAATTTGCGAATGTTGGGTGTTAACATAGTTCATTGATAACCACAGTATAAAGCAAAAATGATACTTATTATTACATAACTGTCTTATTTGCTTCCATTAAATCATTGGATACTTTTCTAAGAATTGAAATCTGTTTTCATTCAGCAAATCTGGATGGGAGGAAAACATGGGAAAACACTTTATTTTTAAATAAGTTCTTAAGTTAAAGAAGAGTTTCTTTGCCAGAAAACCTTTTACTATTCTTCTGTTTTATCATGAACTTTATATTTAAACTAAGGTCTAATACTAGTGAAATTTTCATTTTAACTAGGCTTTTGTTAGAGGACCATGCCACTCTGAATTTGGAAGGTATCACATTTATTTCTTGTAATGCTGAACTTATTTTATATTGAATGGTAACTTTCTCGGATGAATTTGTGATTATGGCTGCTTTACCTATATTTTAAAGTGTTTTCAGCAAAGCTAGCAGACTTCCCATGATGTTTGTGGTCATAGTGGGAAGATCTTTACTCACCTACAGTTTAACAAGCCCTTTTTTTCCGGGGGAGGGGTTAAATGTTCACTTTAAGTGGAGAGCAATCCCAATTATAGTTCTTCAATTGTGATGCCTTTCTGTTATGGAAACTGAGTCACCATGAAGGTGACAGTGGAGGAAGGAAAGTCCCAAGCAACCAGATGTGTTCTCTGTGCTGTACAAATTCAGTTCAGTTGAAATGATCACTGGCCACCATAGAACGCTGTCCTCACAGATGTGTACTGCAGGGGCCTATGGTCCAAGCAGGTAAATGTATATGGAGCTCAGAAAAATATCACATTGTTTCCTGAATATCCGTGTTGTACATGGTACTGTTTTTTTATGCTTAAAGCAGCTAGTTCATATTAAAGCTGCTTTTACTAAACTGCTTTGCAGAAGTTTTCTAACAGTTCTAGTTTTTTAATAAATTTGCTAATATTAATATGCATGCTGGGTTCTTTGGAATGTCAGAGTTCTTCTCACTTTTAATGCAATGTCAAAGTTTATTTCTCGTCTTTCCTGTTGGTTTGACTCTTGTGTTTGTGCTTTCCACTTTACAGGCATGCAGTATGGTGACTATGTTAATAATCAAGCTAGCTCCGCACCGACTCCCTTGTCATCAACTTCCGATGATGAGGAAGAGGAGGAGGATGAGGAAGCAGGTCTGCTTTAGCTTTACACCAGTTTTTGATCTTTCTTCTACTCAAGTTTTCTTTTGTTTCTGTAGTCTTAGCCTTTTGAAAAAGTATCTGAAGATTTTACATGATGAATCTACTTGGTTTGGGTTATAGAAGGCTGGGTCACTTGAAATGAGGAATTTGTTTTCTTTTTTCTCCTCTGGATTTGTTTACCTTATATAAGCAATGGATACCTCGTTCATGATTAGCAGGTTGTTTTCTTCTGTCAGAAATGCCTTTACTTCTCCCATGTCATGTTCCAAAGAATAACCTCCAACTGAAGTTTAGGGCTACTGGCTGCTGTGATCCCTTTTCTGAGCGGTATTTCTGCTTTGCATGCTCTTCTATGCTAATCAGAATGAGCCATGTGTATTTTGTAATAGTGGTAGAGAACTAGGACCAAGTTCTGTGAGGTCTTCCTGGCTCTTTTCATGTACTTGGCTCAAAACTTATTTTCTTGAGCATGAAGTAGTATTTCCTCTCATGTTCATTAAACACATGGTACATATGCTTATGAGTTGTAGCTGGGTTAAAACCTTTTCCTTCCTTGATGGGTAGAACATACTAAAAATCATGCAGTTCACCTTCTCTGTTAATTCTTGACAGTTTAAGACTGAACCAACAAATGTTGATATTTCAAGTTTTTATTAGTAACTAAGATTCTCCATTTTTTTTTTTTTATGGGAAGATTTGCTGTACAATGTATTTAGTAAAGTTTATATTTTCTGTGGATTTTTAAAATATTGCAGTGTTTAATGCATGATTTGAGGGTATAAAGGAGAGGGTATTAGATAGCAAGTAGTTGTTTTAAGATTGGAAATCAAAAATTTTAAATAATTTTCTATCTTTTAATATCTCAAAGAATGCAGAAAGATTGAAAGAAGCTCCTTATGCAATAAAGCATTTTTGCCTCATGTGCTTTGCAGTTTTCTTCGTGTGTGCTTCCTGTGTTGAGCAGGATACAGTGATGCCTGGCACACAGCCCCCCAAACAGGCTCAACAGCTACCTCAGTTTGGTCTTACAGCTATTTTCATGGCCTGGGAGCTCTCATGTCAGGTGTTAAGTCAGTTGTCATGTCTATTTAGGTCCTTCAATCTGGGATAATCCCTTAGCCTTTCTTTCCTCAGTTTGATTCAAAGAGCACAGTACAGTTAAATATTGTAAAATGTTCCTCTGAATTTATGTGCTATTTCTTCATGATTAGATTTGGATCACTTATCCTTGACAGGATGTCTGAAGTCATCCTGAAAGCACATGTTGGTTTCTTCTTGTATTTATGAGACTAATTTTAATCACTCAATTATGGCCATGTCTGCCAGCTTTCTCACTATAAAGTTACATTTCCCCCATTAAATGCATAAGTAATTTGTGAGAGTCTTTAAGGCTGAGTGTCCTTTCTTTATCAAACTTACTCATTCATTGTAGCATTCATTTATGATTTTCACTCTCACAGTCCTAAATTGGTGAGTTGGAATTTCACGGAGAAATTCATTGATTACCTTGTCCTCAATTTGGCTAGAGCTAGCGTCTTCAGGCTGGCTTTGTTGTCTATAAAATGTTACTTTAAGGTCACAGTAATTATTCCAAACTTATCTTGGATTTCCTTTGTGTAATACTGGAATGAGGTTTTGCTCCAGGGATTCCTGGTTCCTTTAATCAATGAAGAAGTTTTTGTTTTTGCTTTTCTCTTTTTCATCTGTAACACTGTTTGGGGGTAGGGAAAGAGAAAAGAAAACAGAACATTTCTGAGCCTCTTGCTGCTATCTGTGTGATGTACACCTGCTCTGTATAATTAGTTTTAATAGTAGCCCACAGAGTGGGTTTTATTAGAGAGCTCATACTGAGGAGCAGCTCAGAGATGTTAAGTCCCCATTTTCCCTCAGCTGCTATGTGGTAGACTTAGAATTTGGTGGAGATTTTTTTCCTGTATTTTGTGCAAGTTAGGAGGAAATGAGACCTCAAATCATCAGAAAGGTTGAGGAATATTAGCAAGTTTAATAGTCTTCGTTGACCCATATGGCTTGGTAAAAGAGAAAAAACAGCAAAGCCTTTTCTAAAAGGCTTCATTGTTTCCTAATACTGTCCCACAACTTTAAGGATTATGAACTGTTCTTTTGATCTATCCCTTCTTTCCCCAGGTTCGCCCCTCCTTTTTTTTCCCTTTCTCTTGTTTTTCTAAACCATGATAGCCAGTAAAAATAATGAGGAAGAAAAGCTTTCCCAAATACAGTGTGTGCACTTGTCCTCTTTTGCTGTCAGCATCCTGGTGGCACAAAGTGACCTGACAAGGAACGTGGAGCTAAGGGTTAATGGGATCATGGTCAGAGCTAACTGGTCTGCACACTGAAAGCAGTATAGGCTGAGAGCCTCTCACACCTTAAAGCCTCAAATGAGAAATATTCTCTGCACCAGCATTCTGTACCAAAAACAACTCCACCTGAACCTAATGTGGCTCCCCATCAAACCCAGATGCATTGGAGAGTTTATGAAGTGACCATGTGTAGAAGGCATGTATGAAACATTGGTGAACTTGTGCTTGGACATGGGTCCTATCCCAAAGATAGCTTGTGTATGAAAATACTTCAAAATTGAAAGAAAAAAAATTAGTATCTGAAATACTCCTGGTTCTAGGCATTTTGGATAAGGGATACTTAGCCTGTTTTAGTTGGTACTACAATTCTACAGTCAATACAGGAAAGTAGCTTCTGGCTTCCAAATGTGTATGGCAGGGACACAGATATACTATGTGATCACAGTACCACTTGAGAAGTACAGTAGTTCAGGGTGAAAACCAGTACAGTGTCACAGGAAAGAGCATGATTTTCCCACAAGCACAAGGGAAAGAGTCGCTACAAGGCTTTTGAATTTGAAGCAGGGTGGGAATAGGCCATGTGGAGTAAGGAAAACTAGGTGACCAGACCACCATATGCTGTGCATGAACACAAGTCACACAGTGATGGTGAACCTCTTAGAGCTTTCAGTGATAACAAGCCTGTGCAGCATGCGTGCCGTAAGTCTGTCGCTGCTGCACTGAGGGAGAGCAGTAGGGGGAATGTGAGGAAAGCAGAGGAAAGACAAGTATGAGCCACAGAGTAAAGTCCTTTTGTGAGAGCCTCTGGAACTTCTCTAGGATGATGAGGAGAGTGAACATGTTCTGAAGTGTTTTACATGTAGATGAACACAGTTGCTAGTGTGTTCTCTCACTCTTGCGATTTCTCTCTCATTCTCGCTCTGGCTTTGGCTCTTGTTCTCGCTCTGTGTGTGTGTGCATTTCCATACAATTCCAGTTGGTGTTGGCAGTGGTGGCATGACCCAGTTATAGAGTGCGTTGATCTAAACAATAAGCTTTAGCAAACTTTAAACTTAACTTAGTGTAGTCTAGTAGTTTGAGTTTATAATTGCTGGGTTTTGTTTTGTTTTGTTTTTTGATACTGTGGCAGGTTCAGAATAGAGTTTTGCACTTAGTCTTGTGCTCTGAAAGTTAATTTTAAAATAAATGAGCAGATTTTGCTGAGTATGGTGGCATACACCTGTAATCCTAGTACTTGGAACACGGAGGCAGGAGGATTGCTACAAGTTCAAGGCCAGCCTGGACTACATTGAGAGAGAGTCCCTGTCTCAAAAACTAAAAATAAGCAAAATAAAATAAATGAACAGTTTTTTTGTTTGGGTGTTTTGTTTTTTTTTTTTTTTTTTTGTACTGGGAATTGAACTCTGGACCTTGTGCTTGCCAGGCAGGCACTGTCCTGCTGAGCTATATCCTGCCCACCCCCTCTTTTTAAAAAAAGCAGGGTTTAATTACTTGAATAAATAAACAGGATAACTAAAAGTTTATGATTATGATATTACTAAAATGGGCTGTTTTCAATATTTGCATTCATTTTAACATGAAAGAAGTTAAGTAATTTAATTAGTATGATCTTTGCAGTAATTTGATTGAAATGTTTAGTCTTTCATCTTTGGACATTTTTTTCCCCAAGAATGAATATTTCTTAACGTTTACATTGTGAACTTTTTCTTAGCTGGTAGTGGTAGCACATATGTGTAGTCCCAATGCTTGAGATACTAAGGCAGGTACATGGCAGGTTTGAGCCCAGCGTAGGTAGTGACATAGTGAGACTTTGTCTCAGAAAAGGGGCTGGGAAAGTAGCTCAGTGAGATGGCCTTGGACTCAGTCCTCACTACTGTGGGAGGAAAAAAAAAAGTTTTTTGGGTAAGAGAAAGGTAGTGTTTTTGTGATAGCTGTATTGAAATACAATTTACACACCCGAAGATTCAGCTATTTATATGTTCAGCAGCTTTCATATTTTCACGAAGTTTGTCAGTTTCACTACTCTGTAATTTCAGAACATTTCGTCACCCAAAATAGAAACCCTCTGTCTGTCTGTGGCCACATGCTTCCAAGCAGCACAAAGCTCGAGTCCTCAAGTCTGCTGTCTCTGATAGAGATACACCATCCTTGTAACTTTGGCCTCAAGGGTCCTGGGGCCTGACCCCAGGCCTGCACCTCTGAGCTCGACGCCCCCTGGCCAGCTGAGCTGCTTTTGTGGCTGTCTTCATTTCCCTTGGCATGTTTTCAAGGTTCATCCATAGCGTGTATTTGTATTTCATTCCTTGTCTTGCTAAAATTATGTATTTATAGCAGCCTTTACACATCCATTTGAGTTGCTTCCACTTTCTAGCTGTGGTGGTTTGTGGGTGTTTCATTCCTCTTGGAAATTTCATGATCCTGTGGTAACTCCATACATAAGCTTTTGAGACACTGCCATTGTTTTCCAGAGTGGCCTCAGCAGTCCATATATCCATGAGAACTCCAGTTTCTTCACCTCTTTCCCAGAACTTGCCATTCCCCATCTCTTTAATTGCAACTGCTCTGTGCTGTGGGATGTGAAGTGGTAGCGTGTTACTGTTGCATTTTCATTGCCCTAGTGGCTAGTTCTTTGGAGACTCTTTTCATTGGTTCTTTGTCCTTTATTTACCTTCTATTTTGGGTTTTGTTTTGAAGCAGTCATACCTAGGCTGCACTTAAATCCTCCTGCCTCAACCTCCCAGTGTGCAAGCCTGTACCACCAGACCCTTGTTTAACTTCTTTGAAGGAATATCTTTGCCCATTTTAATTTTTTTGATCTATTACATAGTTCAATCATTCTTTATATATTGTGGATACTACACCCTTATTAGATACATGATTTATAAATGTTTCTTTCCATTTTTGATTTGTTATCTCTGTGCGTTTTTTTCTGTTTGTTTGTTTGTTGTTGTTGTTTGCAGAACCAGGGATTGAACTCAGGCCCTTACGCTTGCCAGGGAAGTGCTTATTCCACTGAGCCATCTCCCCAGCCCCTATCTCTGTGTTTTAGTGAATAAATACATTTAACTTTTGTAGCCATTTGTACCTATTTTTCTCTTACTGCTTTGTTCTTTGATGCCATATTTAAGCACTTCATTGCCTATCCAAGTCCATGATGGTTTCTGTGCTCTAAGACTTATAGTTCTGGCACTTAGGTTTACATCTGTGCTTTATTTCAGTTAATTCTAGAGTAAAAAACAGGTCCAGCTTCCCCTCTGCACATGGACATATCTAGTTGTTCTGGTTCCAGTTGTTGAAAAGAAAGTTCTTCCCCACTGAGATGACTTGTTAATGTGCTTGGCTTTGTTGAGTAAAAGTTCTTGTACTGCAGATGAACTATTTGGAAGCACACTGTTTGATGGCAGTTTGTGCACACAGTGTTGTGCAGCCACTGTTTCCTCTCTTATGACTTTGTGAATTTTCTTTTTTTTTTTTCTTCCCATAATTTTATTGAGAAGCAAATAGCAATGAGACAGTTTCAAACCAAATTGGTAGGACAGTTTCAATAATTAACACATTGCATACATTCTTCCTAGTGGTTAATTGCTGTACAAGATGCAGACATGATATCCTATTTACAAACACCATTAGAACAAATCCCTCTATTCATTAAGAGAATGTAACTATATATCTATCCTAACCATTTTGAATACACAGATACAAAATGGTCATTCATCTGTATCCCCTTTTTTTTGTTAAGTTCCGTTATTTGAATATTATAGGTGTGTAAACTCAGCAAAATATTCTGAAAGAGTCCAGTAGTCCATAATACTATTGGGTCTTCCACTTCACTGGCAATGTCAGAAATTGTTGACCTGAGTCCCCTATAGCTCAACATAACAGCATGGCTTTACTTGTTATATTTCGTTTTTATACTCTTCTGCTGGATGGTTAAGACCAAGGTAAAGCAGGACCTATGCAACAAGACTTGTAGCTTTTGGGTCTGAGAAGGTCAATGAAATCCCCTTAGGATTTATCCTGAGATCCTGTACCTCAGATTGTAGAACCTGTCATTGTCAGCCATGTGGATGAGTTACAGCCATTGCTTGGCCAATGTGCTCTCTATGAAAGCCTGAGAGAATGTTTTCTCTCCATGTGACTCTGATGTAGGTTTCAACTAAGTAGACACAACTGAATGTTCTCATCACCTCCCAGGAGATAGTCATTCCCTCTGTGGTGCAGCCAGTAGGCCACTGCTGCGTCCTCCCCTGTCCATCCGCCCTTGGGGTTGGTGTGGGAGCTGTGAGTGTGTCTTTCCCTTGTGCCCTCCCAGCCCTTTGGCATACTCCATGCCTCACCACCAGGCAGCTGGTGACTTCATTCTTCCATGGCAGCTCTTGGCGCTTGTGCACTGCTTTCTAGTCTCTTGTGGCTGGACTTCTCTGACCATACACTTAGCATGCTACTGTACTTACAGACTCAAAGACACAGGGAAGAAAAGGAAATGCCCTTCCCTCCTGAACTCTGTTAGGAAGGTCAGCATAAATGCGGTGTATTATAAAAAGGCACTTAGTAAGGATTAGTGTCTTCTGCCTATTACTTTTATAGCCATCCTCCTGTATAAGTGCTGTCATATCCACTGTCTAACAGAAGCTCCAGGAGATCATTAAAAAGAAGACAGTGGACATTTTACAACTCAACCTTGTTTTGCAGAAAGCAGTATTGATGATTGGAACTTCCCCAAAGTTACACAGCAAGGGACTGGTAGAATCTGGTGGACCTTTTGCCTTCGAATTGTGTTATCTGTTGAGAAGAAAATGTTGATTAACTTCAGCTCTTGTGCTCTTAGTACACTCATCATACTCATCCATAGTTACTCAGTGAATGAGGACTATGCCAATCTTTTTATACCAGAGCAGAATCAGCCTAGGATGTCATTTAAACTTCAGTTGTAATACTTAATACTGATGTTAGAATCCAGAGATTAACTATACCATAGGTTTTTAACACTGTAAGATTGTCTTTTCAGCCACAGTATTTCTAACGTAAAGGAGGAGCCATGTGTATTTTCTGCCTTATATGTCTCTGTATGCTCTAGCATGTCTACCTAGGACAACTGTAGATTCGAAAATAAGTATTTGTTGAGTGAATGAATGACACAAATACTTGTATGTTTTATCTTTGTGACCTATCACCTGATTTCATCACAAATCTAATTTGCTCCTAATCTTAATCGTTTTGAAAGAACACAAATAATAAAAAATTATATAGCTATTACAACATTTATTAGCATACCTTTCATTCATCTCACTGCATTAAACTTGGCAGGTATTACTTTGCTTTTTTTTTTTTTTGGCGGAACCAGGGATTGAACCCAGGCCCTTGCGCTTTCCAAGCAAGCACTTATTCTACTGAGCCATCTCCCTGGCTTGGCAGGTATTACTTATTATCCATTCTGTGGATGAATAAGCTGAGGCATAGAAGAACCTAGTTATATTCTAGAAAATAGCCCAAAGCATTGGTTCTTCTTTTATGGATATTTCAAAGAGCTATGGGGGCTGGGGAGATGGCTCAGTAGAATAAGTGCTTGCCTGGCAAGTACAAGGGCCTGAGCTCAGTCCCTGGTTCTTGAAAAAAAAAAAAAAAAAAAGGAAAAGAAAGAAAAAAAAAAAAAAAATCAAAGAACTATGATGTTTTTAAAAAACATTAAAATTTAATTATCTAAAATACTGTAACACTCTCGATTTGATTTGAAACTGTCTCATTGCTATATGTTTATCAATAAAACTTTGAAAAGAAAAAAAAAATACTGTAACACTAATGGCCTGGCACACAGCTGTAATCTCAAAACTCTGAAAGCCTGAGGCAGGAGGATTGCGATTCAGCCTAGCCAGTGTAACAGTTTAGTGAGATCCTGTACCGCTGTTGACCTAAAGTATGTATTTGTGAGCTTGATGCTATTATAGTTAATGTCTGTTCTCTTAAGTTTCATGTTGAACTGAACTTTATTCCAGTCATTAGCTTCATATTCTTCCAACTTTTTTTGTTTGTTCTTATTAACCTATGTGTTTTTTAAAATATTATTAAATATGTCACTTCACATTTTTGCTGGAGTCAGGAATTTTTCTAGTTCATCAAAAACATCTTTTTCAAAATTGCCAGTGGCTGCTCTGAGCCCCACTGTACTCTCTATTCACCTGGTGTTGTGGTTTCCTTTCAGGTGTGGACAGCTCCTCTACTACGAGCAGTGCCTCCCCAGTGCCCAACAGCTATGATGCCCTGGAGGGGGGCAGCTACGCAGGTGATTATTGCCTTGTGCCTGTTGTTCATTTGAAGTTATTGACTGTTAGTTTCAAACGTAGACCTGTTCCACATATCAGCGGACTGTCTCTAGTTGACGTTTCCTGGCATTTCTTGGCCTTAATTTAATAGTGTTAATTGTCAGCCATAAATATTGGTTCTGGGACCTCTAAGGAAATTTATTACTTTTGTTGTTCTTTAGCTTTTTCATGTTTCTAAAAGTTTTATTAGTGAATAATTTTCTTAATGCCTTACATAAATTTCGTAGTGTGATCTTGTGCTTTGGTCCTTGAACTCCAAATTCTTTACAACCAGCCCCAGAGTGTGAACAGTGTGGCTCTTTACAACCCCGTGGTTCCTGTCTACTTTTGCCAGTGATTCTCTTGTCTCACATTACTGCTATGATAGTCACCTAACAGCCCCTTCCACCTCCTTCTCTAATGAGCTTAGCCTTCAGGACCAGCAGAGCTGTTGCGGCCTGCATGCACTTTGATAATAACGATCCATTGGGAAGGTGCAGCGGAGCAGTGTGTGTTTTTAAAGACAGGAGATCTGGACTCTATACAGCTCCAGCTTTCATATTTCTTACACTGATGGCTGTGGTGCTGTTTAGCAATCGTGTACCTAAGTTGCCTCACCATGGAGAGGCACAAGCAGGAGATCTATGTAGTGTGCACTTTTTTGAAGCACTTACCCTTCTAAGAGGGCGTAGGTTTCAGAAAACCTGAGTGCACCCTGTATAATCAGCACACAATGATGGCACAAGTCTAGGATGCAGCTTCCAATAGAACAATGTTTCTAGGGAGATAGCTCGGTGGTCTAAGCATCTGCCTGGCAAGTGCAAGGACCCAGGTTTTAATCCCTGGTACCATGTGCTATGCCGGCCCCCAATCTCAGTGCTGGGGAAGCTGAGACAGGAAGATCACTACAAGTCTGAGCTGTGTAAGGAGACCCTGTACCAAAAACATAAATAAAAGATTTTTTTTAAGTGATTTTTTTTTTAAAGAAACTCTTGAAAATACTTTTTATTAAATCACAGGCTTCTAGAACATTTATTTTTGTACTCTGTTAACAAAAAATACCATTTTATAAAATGATAGATAGATAGATGGATAATAGATAACAAAAAGGAAATGATTATTCATTGTTGACTTGCCTTTAAAAATAATATTAATAGCTGAGTGTGGTGGCACATAGCTATGATCCTAGCACTCAGGAGGCCGAGCAAAAGGATCTGTGTGAGTTCACGGCCAGCCTGGATCACATAGTAAGACCCTGTCTAAAAAAAGCCAAAATAAAAATAATGACAGTAATAATAGCCAGTATACCTGAATGTACATAAATTTTTAGTTTGTTTGGGTTTCAGTTTTGTTAGCTTTGTTTGAGACAGTCTCCTTATAATTCAGACTGGCCTTAAATTTATTGTGTAGACCAGGGTAACCTCATCTTCGAACAGTCCTCTTGCCTCAGCCTCCCAAATGTATGCTTTGATAACAGGTATGCACCATCATGCCTACCTTAGAGTTTCTTTTAGTTGATTTTGCATGTTTTTTCAATTTTTTAGTGTTTTTCTTTTCCAGTTTTAATAAAATATTTGCTGTAATCCCAACAGTCTGGGAAGCTGATGCAGAAATATTCATAGTTTAAGCCCAGCATGGAAAGCTGAGCAACCTAGCAAGACCCTGTTTCCTAATTAAAAAAAAAAAAAAAATAAGGGTTGAAGGGCATAGCTTAGTTGCAAAATCTTGGGTTCAATACTTAATACCATAAATTAGATAGTTAGTTAGTTAGTTAGTTAGTTAGATAGATAGATAGATAAGGCAGTTTAGTTTTTTAAAGAATTGCAATAATTACAGTTTATATTAATTAAGTAAACTTGCCTGGAGTCACTTCCCACCTTACTCTGGGAGCTGGACACACTCAGGACCTTGCAGACGTGTGACTCTAGGGGGCTGCGAAAGGCATGGTTCCTTCCACGGACCATGGACATAGGTGGCAGGGTTAAATGAAGGGCAAGTTAGAGAAGAGTTGATGACATTTTCTTAACTGTGTTGTTCTGTTTTGTTTCTTAGCTCCAGGCCTGCTGAGAGATTTTGGGGGGAAAAAAAAAAAAAAAACCTCCACTAGCTGCATGTGTATGTCTGCCTGTGTGTGTTATGTTAGGAGTACCAGCTAAAGAGTTGTTGATAAGTAATATACAAAATGTAGGACAGGCCAGTATGTAAAGTGAGATTAGCAAAGTGGGGTGACAGGTACCCAGAGCCCATGATCCTGGTGCCCACTGTGTTCAGACTTTGTCCTGAGAAGGAGAAAGGCAGAAGGCCTGGCTCAACTGAATGCAGTCTGCAGAGCCCACTTCAGTGGCTAATGCCCTGGTTTCCCACATACTAGACATGCACTCTTCATCGGCCAGCAGCCCTGCTCCAGACCCTGCGCCTGACCCGGACCCTGTGCCAGCACCCACCGCTCCTCAGTCCGTGAGGATGGCTAAACCTTTTGGCCATGGATACCCAACGCTTCAGCCCGGCTATCAGAATGCTGCCGCACCACTCACCTCAGGAGTGCAGCCCAGTGGCCCGGTGGCCTTCCAACAGTACCCACAGGTACGTCTGTACTTAGCCGTACTGAGATGCCACCCTTCCAAACGTTGCAGAGCTTTGCACTTCTAACAGATCTCTGGTAACATTTTTAAGAGTAATTACATCTAGGTGAGGATATTAGCTGTGGTTTTCTTCATTATATGTTTAGTTTTTAGTCTACAAGCCAAAATATGAAAAATTTTAAAAATCCTGTATTACTAACCTGGCATTTTCCACAGCAAAAGCCATGTCAGTGGCTCAAGCTTTGGGTCAGTCCCTCTGTTTCTCTTGAAGAATGCTATGAGGCCTAGGTAGTGCTCACCGAAGTCTCCATACATGCAGGTTGCTTTGTTTGGAGCTATCTCTTCAACCTCAGGCCAGTTTACTCGCATCCAGAGCACTGACACATCATACTTTTACATTTAGTGGCAGGAATTAGGGACATAATGGAAATGGCAATTTCTCTAATAAACTGTTCTTATAGTGACCTAATAAAAATTTCATCTAAGGTGAACTAAGAATAAAAGTTAGAGAAATAGAAAAATTATTGTTTCTGGAATTTAATCTTAGAACTAAGGTGCAAAAGGGAAGAGTAAAAAGAAAACTTACAAAGATATTGGAGAAATATGGTCGATCTGGTGTAGGCTTCCCTACCTCTTGATTTGTTAAATTTTCCTTGTGGCTCTACGGATCCATATGAAGCACTGTTCATTGTTGTATATTTGTGCTTTAGGCAAATTGCCCTTTTGGGACCATATTACAGAATTTCTACATCTTAATGTCAAGAAAACTAAATGTTAAGGAAAGGACTGTTAGAAGTGTTGTGCTAGGAGATAAAAGTTTGAAATAGTAAGTGGTGGTCCTTAATGATGCAGGCCAAGAGTCAGCAAACTGGCTTCTTAGGCAACTCAGACACATCCCTTGTTCAGCTGGGCTCATTCTTGTAGTACTGTCTATATCTGCTTTTGTGCTGTGGTGGTAGAGTTGTGCTTGAAGAGATCCTGTGCATTGTATTGTCTGAAACTCCTATGTACAGAAAGTTTGCTGGCTCCTGAAATAGGTGAATGGGAAGTATTTACCTGTTCACATTTTGTTTGGGAGGTTATTTATAAGTTAAGAGATTGTGTTTGGAATAATAAGTAAAATAAATACATGACAATTTTAAACTATAGGTTCATTCTGTTTTGTATCAGTCTTTCCTGTACTATAAATAGTATATTTATATACTATTAAGTATACAAAGATATTTGTACAAGGATCAGAAGAGTTTGGATACAGGAGACAATTTTTATAGTTAGGTTATTATACTCTCAGAGTATAGGTTGTTGGGGGGGGGGTAGCAGTGCTAGAGTACTTGCCTAGCATACACAAGGCCCTGAGTTCCGTCCCCAGTACTGCAAAAATAAATCAAAAATAGTTTATCTTTAAACATCATTATATAAGGCCCTCAAGATAGTTCAGTGGACTAAGTGCCTGCTTAGGGAAGCACAGGGACCTGGTTCAATGCGCGCCAGTCCCACCCCTCAGCGCGCTGAGCTGGCCAGAGACCAGGTGTGGTAGTGCATGCCTGTAATCCTGGCACTGGGAAGGCAGAAAACAGGAGGATCACTGCAAGTCCAAGCTGCATAGTGAGACCGTGTACCAAATACATTAAAATCGTTATATAATAAAATTGAAATGCCTTTAGGTATTGTACTTTGTGTACCATCTGGGAGGACTCTGCAATGTAAGGACTTTTTTTTTTTCATAAATAGTGGGAAATCCCAACAATTGACATTTGGAAAATGGAAAAGAAAAAAAACTTTTTAAGGGTTGAAAAGTATTCAAAAAGTTGATGCTTAAGAACAAGACTTAGGGGCTGGCAAGATGGCTCAGTGGTCTAAAGCACCTACTTGGAACAAGCTTAGCAAAGCACAGGGACCACGGTTCGATCCCCCAGCACCACATGCCAGCCAGCCCCGCCCCCTGGTGGGCTGAGCTGGCCACACACACACACACAATAAATAAATAAATGTTTAAAATTTAAAAAAAAAAAGAACAAGACTTAGAAAAATGTTTTCATTACATATAACAAAAAACCTGATAATACTATGTAGCTTTTTTTTTTTTTTTTTTTTTTTTTTTTTTTTTAGAAAAACGTAATGCATGATGTTACAGAAAATTCTGGGCCCGGGAAGATGGCTCAGTAGAATAAACGCTTCCCTGGCAAATGCAAGGGCCTGAGTTCAATCCCCAGTTCCACCAAGAAAAAAGAAAATGCAAGTAAGCAAAAGAAAATTAATATCAACCAGTATTCTTACCATCAAGATACAAAGAATAATATTTGAGGTTTTTCCTTCAAGATTCTTGCTATGCACTATTGGGGAAAAGCTAGTAAAGAAGCTGGTCATCTAAACAACTTGTTTAAACAAAAGAAATTGATTAATGGGGTGTTGTCCTGGTAATTTTTGATTAACAGTATAAGGTGAAATCTTTTTCTGTAATTGTGTCCTTTATCATTTTAGAAGCTGTTTGTCCTGTTATCAACCAATTTACCATTTGTTGGTTGTAACTGAAGGTGGAAATCAGCTTCCTTTCATGTACAGACACACACACAGACCTTTGCTCATTTACCTCATGTCCTTAGAGGAAATTTTTGTAAGCACGTTACTGAATCAGAGCATCCATGCTGATAGGACTAGAATTTGTGCCTGCTTCTTCAGTGGCCATCCATTGAGTTTCTACTACGTGTCCTCACAGGTCTAGGCACTGAGGGTAAATAAAGGAGGCTAAGTTTACATTTTACACTTATAACTTATTCTGTTTTTATGTACCTTTATTGTTATTTACAACTTTTAAAGATCTTGTCAACTTTAAGGGTAGAAAAATATTCCATTAATGGGATATGTGCTTCAGTGATGTCACTTTTTCATTTTTCATCCATCTAAAAATTTATTTTATTCATAATATAAATGAGAGGCTGCTTCAACAAAGCAGTCAGCCTCAGGTTGCTGTGGTTCGATCCCCACAACTCAAGCCAGCCAAACCTGCCCTGAAGGCATTCGGAGAAAAAAAAAAAAAAAATCCATGATATAAATGAGAAATCTTGTTCCCAGTCAAAAGAATTCTTAGCCTTTATTACATAATCTATCTTCTCTTCTTGATTGAACATCCCAGCTGTTTTATATCCCTTCTTACAAACTTGAGTCTCTGAGAATTATTATCCAGTTCATTCCTCAACTTCACTAGCTTCAATCACTGTTAACATTTTGCTCTATTTATTTCATCTCTTTTCCAACTTCATTTAGTTTTTTTGTTTTTTTTTTTTTTAAAGTGGGATAAAGAGCTTTATTAGGCAAAAATGTTAAAAGTACACACTCACAAAAAGAATGTGGGCCCTCAAGAAGAGGCAGCCTCAGTTTGGAGCGCGGACTGTTTGCGTATTTGACCAACACAAATCTGGAACTTGTGAATCTATATGAAATGCCAGCTGCTTCAACTTGAGGTGGGAACACAAAAAGAAATGGTTTACTTCACAAGTGCAAGGAATGAACCCCACCATGATCTAAGATGTTTCAGAAAACTTTCTTTGAACTGAACCTGTCCCTACGTTCCTTTTCTTGATCCACATTTTGAAGCTAATCAGGTTGAAGGAGCATTTCTTTCCTAACAGTACCACTGTCATAGCCAGTAAAATTAATAATTGCTCAGTAGCATTTGAAATTTGATTCCTGTTCACATTTTCCTATTTTATTTTTTTAAGAGTATTTATTTATTTAGTGGCCAGCTCTGCCTGCTGTGGAGGCAGGACTAGCAGGGTGTGTGGTACCAGGGATTAGATTGGTCCCTGCCACTTGCCTAAGCTTACCTAAGCAGGCGCTTTAGACCACTGAGCTATCTCACAGACCCCACATCTCCCTATTTTAGAAATGCCTTATACATGGTCTCTACAAATCAGGATTCAAATAATATCTTACTAATCACTGTATATTTGCTTATATGTTGTTGTTCTTGTTTTAAGTTAAAATGAACCCTCACCTTTTCTTTTCATATCTTTGATCTGGTAGAAGTGTGTAGCTTGTGCCATGTTTTGAACCTGCCTCGTTGATCACCTGTGGTGCCATTTAACTTTTTCCTTTTTTCTACTTTCTATTGGGTAGAAATGAAGTCTTATTGGCTTGATTATATTTGAGTTTATGACTGATACATTAATATTATAAAAATTCGAACTTGTCCTCAAAAATCAAAGAATGAAAATCAAAGAATGCAACAGGAGCAAGTTAGTAGAGTGTTTATTGAAAAATACATGATGGTGGATTACCACCCTCATGAAGGGATTCCACAAGTGGAAATGCTCATTTTAGTCCCTTTTTTTTTTTTTTTTTTTTTTGAGATGGGTTTTGCTGTGCAGTTCAGGCTGCTCTTGAACTCACTTTGTAGCCCAGGTTTACCTCAAACTCACAGTGATCCTCCTGCCTCAGCCTCCTGAGTGCTGGGATTATAGACTATATTGATCTTGTATACATAAACAGAGGGCAGTGAAAAGGGCATCTTTCAAAAGAAGAGTGAGGGAAACCAGTTATTTTGCATTTCTCATGTTTCTGGAAGTCTAATCCAGAGGTGAGGAAGAACTGTCAAATTTAGTATACTCTGCATACGAATCTTCTTCTGGAAAAATGTGGAAGGGTCTTGATCTATACATATATATTCCTGTGATGACTACCCACATATAAGCTAATGAACATGTCTATTGAACTGTTACATCTTCATTTCCTTAGGTCAGAATAAGGCATATTCTAGTGATGCATACCTCTTGATCATTCTTACTTGCAGTAGTGCTAGGATTAGCTGATCATAAAGCTCAGTGTTTTGTACTTCATGATGGCATATGTATACAAACACAAGGAATATTACAAAAAATATTAACATTTAAGTTAATAATCTTACATTTGTATTAATAATGATGCTGTTGTTTTGAAAGTACTTAAGTATGTCATAGGATGAAGTAAGTGTGGCATAGCTGATGTCATCATCTGTAAGGTCTGAATCATGGATTCGAACCAAGTGGGGGGGCTGGGGAGATAGCTTGGGGGGGGGACAAGCCAACCAGGGACTAAAAATACGGCATCTGTACTGAATACCTACAGACATTTTTCATGCTATTATTTCCTGATAATGAAATAATATAATAACTACATGCATTTCCATTGTGTTATGTATTTGACATGATCTAGGGATGAATTAAAGTATCTGACAGGATGTGTGTAGATTATGTACAAATAATACATGTGGTATATAAGTGGTTTGAGCATCTGCAGTTTGATATCCTTGGGGCATCCGAATACTGATCCCTACTCCACTGCCATGGATGCCAGTCAAGGGACAACCAACATTGTTGGTTGGAATCAAGATTTTCAGCAAAAGGATAGAAATAACTGATATAAAAATTAGAGAACTTGGGGGCCTGCCCCTTAGCTCAGTTCTTTAGGTGGCTGCTTCAACCAAGCAGTCAGGCTCAGGTTGCTGTGGTTCGATCCCCACAACTCAAGCCAGCCAAACCTGCCCTGAAGGCATTCGGAGAAAAAAAAAAAGAGAACTTGATCAAAGTAAAAGCATTATCTTAAATTCGAACTTGAAGTATTGATATGAACTCACTTTTTCCTGCTATTTAAAAATGTGTGTTTTCCATCTCTATTGCAAAAGCCTGAAATAGTAACAGCACACAGGGATGCGAGCCAATCACTTAAGATTCTGATCCCAGAAGCAGTAAGGATCCCCTTGTGCACCAGTGAATGGCTCCTTCTCGGTGTGGGGAAGAAGAGTACAGTATGTTACACCAGAAGGCAAGGATCTCACAAAGGATAACAAAGTATAGTTCCTGCTAGCTCACTGCAGTGGAGCCTGTGGATGTAGCCACTGGTCAAGCCCTTACCCAGCGTGCACAAGGCCGTGCTTCAGTCCCCAGCACTGTAGGAGAAAGCAGCAATAGCAGTGAAAACAATAATAATAGGCAGTGGCACCAGATTGAAAGAATTTACACTGGCCAAGGGTTGAGTAATGTGGATGTCAAATGAACAGTGATAGCAATTAAATCAGCTTGAGTTAGCAAAAATCCATGAATTCATAGGCTACTAACAATACAGGGAGCAGAAAATACAGACAGAACAAAAACTCATTGAACATCATTGTGAATTTCTGCAGCATCAGCTTGTTAACTCTGAAAGTTGATGATTGATAAAACTTGAAAACAAGTACTCAGTGTCTTTTAGCATAAACTATTCAAGGAAACCACATTCCTGATATTGAACAGCATGGTTGCTGAAATTTTGTTGAGAAGTCTAAACTTGTTAATAAGATTTTAAGTTTCCTTAGTATTTGTGCTTTGAGTTTTTCATGTATGCTTTAAATCAATGGCACTATTAAATCATTGTACTATTGCTGAGATAGCTGTACATTTTATTACTTTCTTGCATGTTCCTGGTTGCAGTTCCCCATCTAGCATACACAGATTGATGCATGTTTGTCTTGTGCTGGTCTAACTTGCTTTGTTTTGTGCTCTTAGCAGTATCCTGGTGTGAACCAGCTGTCTTCCAGTCTGGGAGGATTGAGTCTTCAGAGCTCCCCACAACCAGAAAGCCTGAGGCCTGTGAACCTCACACAGGAGAAGGATGTTTTACCCACGACTCCTGTTTGGGCTCCTGTACCTAACTTGAACATGGACCTCAAAAAGTTAAACTGCAGCCCAGAGTAGGTATTTGTGTATTTCATAATCTTCCAAGTATTGTACTTTGGTGAAAGCACTATATACTGATGACTTTCAAAGATGGTAAAAGTAGTATGGTATCATTTCCTTGATGGGAAGTTTTGTTCATTGACTTCTACTTTGTGTAGAAGTCAATGGAAAATTCAGTTTCAGTTACCTGTTTCTCTTCCCACCCACCTTTGCCTCAGTCCTGTCCCATTCTCCTGTCACAGTGGTAATTAGGAGTCTTAAGTGTAAGAGTCTGAGAAATCTGACCCCCAAAAGCAGCTGTGAGACTCCCAGTAGCTCGCTCATCCGCAAAGTCTCAATACAGTGCTGTTAGCTCTAATACACAAATGCATTTGAGTGTCCTTTACTCCACAGGATGGGCACCTTCATTGTTTCCGACCTTCATATTTCTGGGTTTTGGAATATTTGCGTAGTCTTTTCTGGCTGGGCATTCCTAAACTGAAATGTTCCAAAATGTGGAACATTGTGTCTACCCAGAAAATTTTGGATTTTGGAGCATTTCAGATTTCATATTTTTGGATTAGGGGTTGCTTGAACCTATAATAGTAAGGCCTACATACAAGATAGTAAGGGAGGATACAGTGTGCCCCCAAACTAGTAAGCCTCTGATAGTGTCAGCATTACTATGAAGAGAAAGAAATCAGAGTAGTGAGTGTAGTTGGAGGGCGACTGCAGGGTGGAGGGTGGAGGGTGGCTGAAGGTCGATACAAGTTTCCCCGTAGTTGACATTTGCATGGACTGACTGGAATGAGGAGCACAGGGCTCTGGGCCCACCCCAGAGTGTCCCACAGGACCTGGCCAGGGGCCAGGCACAAAGCAGGACAGCACAGTCTGGAGGGCCGGAGGGTCCTACATAGCATCAGCCACTCTTGCACAGTGCCTCTCCTGTCCCAGGCTTCTGCTGTTGCTGCTTCCATGACTGCTGGCTCCATTATGGGTTGTTCTTACACAGCCTTCCTAAGATGAAAATGCTCATCAGGGGAAGAAACTGCTGGAGTGGCACAAGTGCTCTATCATCTCAAGGGGGGAGGCAGGCGAGGTACACAGCCCACTGGGAGAAGTCAGAAAAACTGAGAGGAAGGAGGCACCCTCTGGTGGTGGGAGAGGGGAGAAGGGCCCGGTGAAGCCATAGCTGAGGAGTCGGCAGGTAGACAGGGCAGGAAAGCAGAAAGACCCTTAAAGATGGAGAAGTCTGCCTTGGGTGGGGATGTAACCCAGTGGTGAGTGCTTTGGATCCCTGGACCATCAAAAACATGAGTGAGGGTGGGAGGGCAGTATGATCTGTGCTCATGTTTTGTCTTTATCCGATATGTCCTACAGGTGCTCTTAGTAGTCATTTTTTTCCCACATGTTGTCCTGTCCACCATGAAAAGTTTCATTCTTTAATTTAGGTCTTTAGATACATGCTACTTATGTTTGCTTAAAGTAACCAGGGCCTCCCTGCTCCTAGTTACAGCATGCCCAGATGACTCACATTACCCCATAAACACTGAACTGTCCTGTCTGCTGCAGTATGTTTTTTTGGTTTTTGTGTGTTTGTGTGTGTGTGTTCGGCTGGCTTAGCCTGCCATGGGGGCGGGGCTGGTGGTCCCTGTGCTTGCCTAAGCAGGTGCAGTTTAGACCACTGAGCTGTCTTGCCAGTCTCCTGCAGTTTTTCTGACAGCTAGCACACTCAGCATTGCTTGCTTCTTGCAGTTCCTTCCGGTGTACCCTGACAAATATCCCACAGACACAGGCGTTGCTGAATAAAGCCAAACTTCCTTTGGGACTGCTGTTACATCCCTTCAGAGACCTGACGGTAAGGTAGACATTTTAAAATACTGTGGGTGCTGAAGTGTGCTGGTGTTCAAAGATTGTAGATCTTACATTTTCTTAGAATTTTCATCTTTGATTTGGAGTAAAAAGTAATCATTTCTGACTCAGTGAATGGTTTCTGAGCAGCTGCTTTGTGGCAGTCTACACAGTAAGCACTGTTAGCGCAGAGGTAACTATGGAAATTTGGGAAAGTCTGAGTGCCATCAGGAAAGAAATTGGAGCCCGCATAGAAGATGGGTTAACTTTAACAGGAGACCTTCATGGAACAGTGCTGTCCCGCTGGGGAGGAGAGCTGTGAGGTGGTTCCCACTGAGCAGATGGCCTTACAGTGACCAGGAAAGGCTAGGCACTCCAGTCTGTTAAGTAAAACATTGTCAGTCTGCTTGGCTTGAGACCAATGGACTAGACTCTTATACCTCTTCTGGTGTCACTTGCAGATCTGCTATATTTACACTAATTTTAAAAAAAAAAGGGACTGGGGAGATGGCTCAGTGGAATAAGTGCTTCCCTGGCAAGCACAAGGGCCTGACTTCAATCCCCAGTTCTGCCAAAAGAAACCCAAAACAAACAAACAAAAAAAATATAAAAGTAAAAAATAACAAATTTTTAAAGCTAAGAAAAAAATTGAAGCTAGAAACAGTCTGTTGCCGTTTCTTAGGTCATATTTCTGCCTCACATTCACTCAGCCTTTTTTGTATTTTCTAAGTGGAATAGAATAGAATAGCCTTTCCCAGGGTGAGCTTGTTTAAGTCACACTGGGCTTGCTTCTGGCCTCAGCCCCCATGGGGACACTGTCACCACATACAACAGTCAGTAGAAGCAGAGGCAGTGGGTACCTGCCTTCCTGTGTGTGTGTCACTGTGATGGAATTCAGTGATCTCCACCACAGAGTTACATCCATATTCCTAGTCCTTAGTTATTGAGCCAGTCTTGCTAAATTGTCTGGCTGGAACTTGGGATCACCGTGCCTCAGCCTCCGTTGTTGCTGGGATTGCAGGCATGCTCCAACTCGCCTCACTGTACAGGTGTTCTTGCCCAGGCTATGCTTCTTTCTCGCTGTTACCTTCTGGAGTCTAGCTGATGAGCTCCTCCTTATACATGTGATTTTCTTGGCCAGCCAGGCTCCCCTGTCAGCTAAACTTTTGCTACATTTGGTATGACTTTGCTTTAGGATTAGCGTACAGTTTGTGACAAAAAAGTGAGAAAACTTGATAAGAGCCCCGTATATCACCAGATTTCATTACTGTGCTCTGTACAAATGCACATGACTCAGTGATGCTCTGTGTTCTTCTGTATGTGGAGCAGAGGACCATGAGTTCTGTTTTGCACATGGCACTGTAACAACATCTCTTTTATCCTTTGCAGCAGTTACCAGTGATAACGTCAAATACCATTGTGCGGTGCCGATCTTGTCGAACGTATATCAACCCTTTTGTGTCCTTCATTGATCAGCGTAGATGGAAGTGCAACCTGTGCTACAGAGTTAATGATGGTAATCTCCCAGTTCTTTTTTTTTTTTTCTGTACAGGGTCTACAGGGTCTCACTATATAGACTCATAGTGATTCTCCTGTTTTCATCCTCCCAAGTGCTGGGATTACAGGTGCATGCCACCATGCCCAGTCTCCATTGCCATCTCCGCGCCCCCCCCCCCCCAAGGGGGCCAGCACAGCAGGCCAGGAATTGAACCCCAGCTGCCGCGCACTGCCTAAGCAGGCGCTTTTGTCCACTGAGCCATCAGGCTGGCTCCATCTCCCAATTCTTAAAATCAGTGTTTGAATATACTTTTCAGCATTTTCTGACACTCTTACTGCTTTCCTCATTGCTGTAAGAATACTATAGGAACAGATCCTTTGGATCTGTTTTTTAAGAAATACCTGAAGGGTTTTATTTTTGTCATAAGGGTCCCCAGAGCTTATGCTGAACCCCGGGTCTTGATGATGAAGGCATTTAATTCTGGTCTTGTTACTACAGTTGCACTCAATTCCTCCTCTCTTCCAGTTCCTGAAGAGTTTATGTATAACCCCCTTACACGATCTTACGGAGAACCTCACAAACGACCCGAAGTGCAGAATTCAACTGTAGAGTTCATCGCATCCTCAGATTACATGGTAACAACTGATGTTCATCATTCCTGGGATACATTTGTGTGGGCCATTTTCAAGTTTCTTGTCCAAATTGGGAACTTCTCATAGTATTAATTTTTAAAATAAACTAATAGTGAAAGTTGGCACTTAACAAATATGGTAGTTGATCTAGAAAAATGTAGTATATCACTAAGAAGTGTTAGTACTGTAATGTTTTTGTGATGAGCATTGGCAACTAGTGTTTATTCCCACTTGGATTTGACTACCTGCCTAGAATGGAGAAACGCTCTTTTATCATTTAATATTAAAGGAACTTCAAACAGAAAAATGGATATTTTTGCCCCAAACTGTAGTTTTCAAGGTCTTAAAGGTATCAATTTTTCTGGTTCACCCAGTACAGACATAAGGATACATGGATGTTAACTAATCTTTCTCTTTCTGGCATTCATAAAATTCTGCCTGTTATTTAATTAAATGGGAATGTCAAACTTCCACTTACAAAAGTGTTTTTTTACCTAAGTCATGCTTGTTATCAGTCATATCTTCCCATTTTTAATGACTGCTTTTCTTCCATATCCTTATTTCTAATCTTCCTATCTGCAAATATTTAAATGGCTGCCAGTAAGTAGGGAGAACAGGAACAGCTAATGTATAGTGAATTTCTGGTGGTTGGTCCATTTTTATTTTTATTTCGATCTTTGTGTCTAATTTAGCTTTCTATAACCTATTTTCACAGTTTGTTCCCTGCTAATTATAGTAAACTTTCTCTTGATTACTCTTGCTCTCAGCTGATTTTTATAACTTATTTTGTTCTTATTTCTGCTTAAGATTCTTAATAAGCCTAATTCTTCTTTAGGAGATATCTTAGCCAACATTCCTTAACTAGCCTACTTAACCATTATAACTACCTTATCATACTTAATCCACAAGTTTAAGTGGATTAAGAACAAAGAACAATGTTTTGTTCAACATTATAAGAACAAAATTAAAGGTATGTCATTTTCGTTAGTAGATGAGGACTTACAGACAGTAGTTCTGTTTTATGTTCAATGTGGTATACTCTGCAGTGTTTTGTGGTAATGTGAAAGGAGCAACCTGTATCTGCTACTAAACATTACTTTTGCTCCTTTCAGCTCCGTCCTCCTCAGCCCGCAGTTTACCTGTTTGTTTTAGATGTGTCGCATAATGCTGTGGAAGCTGGATATTTGACGGTTTTGTGCCAGTCGCTGTTAGAAAACTTAGACAAGTAAGACTAGTTTTTACTGATTTTTATGTGTCTGTATATAAATATACACAGATCAGAAGTGTCAGTACTGGGCCAGGGAGATGACTTAGTGAAATAAACATTTCCCCGGCAAGCGCAAGGGCCTGAGTTCAATCCCTGGTTTCACCAAAAAAAAAAAAAGCAAATGTCAGCACTGTTCTGGGTTACCTTTTGTTAAGGTTAGGCGTGTTTATCTGTAAACTAGGAGAGTACTTCCTGACTACCCTAGAATAAGAATTCCCCACTTAGGATCTGAATCATAAATCACCCAAGAGTTAGTATTTCAAGAATCTGATCTTTCCTCCCTGCCCTGAATTTACCTGTGACCCATGGGCCTGAACACCTATGCCTGAGAGGCTCCCCTGTTGGGGGATCAGGAATCTGGGAGGCTGCAGACTGTGTTGAGTAGACAAGCCAGGCACTGACGGGGACATGCAGCGCCCCACACCCCTGTGGTGTTGTGCAGCGGAAAGCACAGCCATGGCAGGCAGACGGAGGGCTGGGAGGCGCTGCTCACTAGATGCAGCACTGAGCTCCAGCCAGTGCAGGGCACTGGCTGCCCACAGTGCAGGGCAACGGCTGTTAACCAGGGCTCATGGCCACACATGCGTGCCAGCTGAATTCAAGCTATTCTAATCACAAAAATGGTAACTTCTAATGGGATACGTAAGTTAATAGCTAGTTTTAGTCGTTCCACAATGGACATTTATTTCTAAACATCCTGTTGTGCCCAATAGACACACATGGTTTTACCTATCCATTCAAACAAGGTAAAATCAAAAATGTCAAACTAATCTGAGAAGAAATGTGGCCATAAGATAGTCCAAGCAAGGAAGTTCCTCCTATGACAGTCTTGATTGCCCTGGGGAAGGATGAGTGGCTGGGCCACTGAGTGCTGATCTTCAGAAGCAGGCTGAGCCCCTCACTTAGGTGCTGAGCAGCAACCTAGGCCATGCAATGAATGAGCCCAGGATGGGTGCTTCCTTCTTTGCTCTTAATTCCTGGCTGTGTCTCACTGGGGAGCCTCTCAACTAGCATTTATATGATCACCAGATCTGTGGAAACTACATGGTTTTATTCTGCTTCTGTTTTTTTCTCCAGTATCCACAAGAGACAGGACTCAAGGTTATGGGTGAGAGTGGGTCACTTCTGCAGTGGATCTTGACATGGGCAGGGTATGGGATGTAGTCACACAAGTGCCCTAGGCTTCCCCCTCTTGCATTTGAACCCAAGAACCCTTGCTCTGCTAGCTGCTCCCAGTCACTGTAGCCTGTTTAGCACTGATCCTCACCTGTAAATGTAACTCCAGCTACTAAGGTAGTCGGGATTCTAAAAATGCAGAGGTGTACAAGGTTGGTATTTTGTGCTCTTTAGTAATTTAATTGTTACATTTGTACCTTGGTTTAAGTATTTGCCCTATTCACTCACAAGTGCTTACCCACTCTGGGAGTAGCTTCACAGTGGGTAGCAGTGGAGAGTGCTCTGCAGAGAACATCAAGTTCTGACCCCCGGCCAGAGGTGCAACAGTTCCTGACTGTGAAGTGGCTAGAGCTCCTATCTCAGCTTCCTGTTATAGCAGCCCACTCTCTTTCCTGCCCACACAGGGAGAAGTCTCCGTAGCACCCCTTGGGAGCCTCCCTAATGTAGTGCTGAGTGACAAACTGCAAATTAAGTATAGTGTAAAACTATTAGAAAATAATTGCATTTGATTATGACAAAAAATAAAGCATTAAGAAAATAAAAAACAAAGTAAAGGTGATAGGGCTCGTAGCAATGTAAAAGCTGATTTTGTGGTAGTTTCTGGAGACATCTTTGAGAAAGAGGACTTTAGTGCTGGAGCAATTGCAGTTCAACTGATATATTGTAATCTGAGGATGGGTCACAGGCCTCCACTCCCGGGTGAGTGGAGCTTCGATGCTCTGGGACTAGATGCTCCCAACATCAGTCTGCCAAGCAGCTGAGCATGTGGTACTGCTTCCTGAGCTCTAGTCCTCATCCTGCAAACATGTTCTCACCCTGGCACATGCTGAAAATGTTTCAGATGCATTACAGAAAGAATGAACTACGCAACGAGCCTACATGGCCGTGGGCTGCACTGAAATACACTTAGATGAGGCACCCGCATTAAAAAGGGAAGTAGGATGGGCACTGCAATGGTTACTTGCTTTGATAAACTGGGCCCTGTCTTTAAAACATTTCTGAAAGAATTTTTAAAAGATTGATAGATCAATTAAAACATGTTTTAAATTTTGCACATTAAAATTCATTGGCCTTTATAGGCCTTTCTTTTTTTTTTTTTTTTTTTTTTTACACTGGATTAAGGACAATTTATTGTTTTTATGTACAGAAAACTCAAAGTACGCTTAGCCCAGTTTAGTGGCAAGCTCTTTAGCCTTCGCTTTCTCCAGCTTGGCAATACGAGCCACAGATTTTGGACCCAGAACGTTGCCTCCCCAGTGACGGCGGATCTCATCGTATCTGTCATTGTAGTTGGTCCTGATGGCCTCCACCAGCTTAGCCAGAGCGCCCTTGTCCTCCGAGTTGACTTGTGTGAAGGCGACAGTGGCACAGGTCTTCCTGTGGACCAGACACCCCAGCCTGGCCTTCCCCTTGATGATGCAGTAAGGGACCCCCATCTTGCGACACAGGGCAGGCAGGAACACGACCAGCTCGATGGGGTCCACGTCATGTGCAATCACCACGAGCTGAGCCTTCTTGTTCTCTACCAGAGTGGTGACGGTGTTGACACCTGCTCTGAGGACCGGTGGCCTCTTAGTGGGGACATCCCCTTTGCCAGCAGCTTTCTTCTCTGCCCGGGCCAACAGCCTCTGCTTCTTCTCTTGCTTGGTCTCTGGTCTGTACTTGTGGGCGAGCTTAAGCAGCTGGGTAGCTGTTTGGCGGTCCAAGGCCTGGGTGAACTGGTTAATCGCAGGGGGCACCTTCAGCCGTTTGTACAGGATGGCCCTCTGTCGCTGCAGCCGGATGTAGCGGGGCCATTTGACAAAGCGGGTGAGGTCTCTCTTGGGCTGGATGTCCTGTCCAATGCCAAAATTCTTTGGCCTCTTCTCGAACAGGGGATTTACCACCTTCTTGGCCTCCTGCTTCTTCACGACAGCAGGGGCCGGGGCCACCTTGCCCTTGGCCTTCTTCCCTTTCGGCATCTCGGCCGGCTGACAGAAAAAGCTATAGGCCTTTCTTGTAACGTGTTCACTTAGCAGTCTGTGCTTTAAAAAGCTATATTATTGTAATGTCAGACCTGAAAATCTAGGTTTTTCCTTAAAAGAATTATGTTTCAAGGGAAAATTAGGAAGAAATCTTCTACTTTTTAAAGTATTGCACTTCTACTTTTGGTTTATTCTTATGTGAATACAGATATAGTTCAGTTTATGAAGTATGAAGTCTAAACACAAGTGTAAGGGCCTGAGTTCAATCCCCAGTTCCGCTAAAAAAAAAAAAAAAAAAAAAGAATTAGCTTTTTGGTTCATTATTTTATGATATCAAACATTACTAAGCATTTGAAATTTAAAATTGTTTTTGTCTTTAGGCTTCCTGGAGATTCACGAACAAGAATAGGATTCATGACCTTTGACAGCACTATTCATTTCTACAGTTTACAGGAAGGATTATCACAGCCTCAGATGTTGATTGTGTCTGACATAGATGGTAAGCATCTTACGAAATAAAACATCCCTCTGACAACAAACATTAGAGAGGATGCTGCAGAATTTTACAGTAGAGACTGTCGTGACCTGTGAGAATAGTATGGTGCACTTTGGTGTTTGTTTTTAAATGATTCTTTACAAATACTTGGTTCTTAGTTTTTTACACCTGTGTATGTAGTATACACATGTTTGTATAATATATACAGAATGTATATTTAATAAGGTGATGTTACAGTACACATTATATGTGTAACTTGATGAAAACTGTAATTTTCTAATTTGTTATATTTTAACTTTGTTGACTAAAATATGTTTTCCCTGTAGATGTTTTTCTACCTACACCAGATGGTTTACTTGTGAATCTATATGAAAGCAAAGAGGTGAGATTGATTTATTTTCTTGAAGTATCAAAGTATTTCCATGCTTCAACTAGAAGCCAACATTCATCCCCTTGCGGTATTGGTGCCTGACGGTAGACAGCACAGGTAGCATGTCTGTTTTCTCCTTAGTTGGCACTCTCCAGAGGTGCAGTGACATGCACTATATTCTGAGGGTTTTTTGTTTTGTTTCAGTTTTTCTGTATTTTAGAGAAAGGTCTATAGGGTTTTCAGGGTCTCACTACTAGATTGGACTCGTAGTGATCTGCCTGTCTATAGCCTCCTAAGAGCTGGGATTACAGGCACACGCCACCAGGCCCAGTCTCTATCGTTGTTTCAGTGTGCCCAGGGACAGGGCTGGCATGGCAGGCCTGGGGATCAAACCCCCAGCCCCTGAGCCTATCTGAGGTGTTTTAAACAAGAATATTGCCTTGCCTTCTCAGTAATTGAGTGTTTTATCTTTGTTTTCCCAGCTTATAAAAGTCTTATTGAATGCATTACCAAATATGTTCACCAACACAAGAGAAACACACAGTGCCCTTGGTCCGGCGCTTCAGGCTGCCTTTAAATTAATGTCTCCAACAGGTGGCCGTGTGTCTGTATTTCAGACACAGTTACCTTCCTTGGGTGCAGGGCTTCTGCAGTCCCGAGAAGATCCCAATCAAAGATCCAGCACAAAGGTACTGTATGTTCAGCATCTCTTTCCTGTCCACTTAATGCTGGTGATTCCTACCTCCACTGACAGTAACTCTTCATTATGCTACTGTGTCACTTCATTAATAATTTTAAAATCACAAAGAGTGTTTAACTGAACCTAACCTTTTTATATGTGTTACAGTGTTCTTTTCATTGCTTTGCAAGCCATAAAAATGTAGAAATTAGCCATTTCGTTTTACAAATGAGGAAACAGATTAAAGTGTCTTGTGAAAGGTTACATACTTTTAAATACTGAAGATGTGGCTTAATATTCTAATTCTGATTTTCCGTTGTTTTACAGTGAAAAACTGAGTTACGGTAATTTAACATGATCACTAAAAAAAAAAAAACTATAAAGACGTATGACCTATCATTGTGTGAAATGTGGAAAGTAGAGAAGAAAAATAATTCAACAATAATTTTAACTTGCAACTTATTGGCACTTAGCTAAAGACACAAATAAGCATAATTAGGCTTCATCCATGCAAATACATTTTTTAAGTGGTATTGATAGGTTTCTCAGATCCCTTAACTCTTAAAAAAATCCATATATCAGAGTAAAGATGAAATTACTTTATTCAACTGAATTATGCAATCACTAGGCAGCAATATCATTCAGCTTCTCTTCACAACTTAAGTTTGCAGACCAAAAATTAAAGAAAAAAGAAGGGCTGCAAGGACAGCCAACATTTTGGTCCTAGCCTTTCAAGGTCCGTGAGGACTCAGGACATAGAAGAACCTATACTGTAACATCCTGCAACTCAGTTGTGTCCCAAATTTTCTGATCAAGGAGATTATGGGGCCACATAAGGAAAGTGATGTAGAGTGTGCCTAAGGAAAGTCACTGGGAGAGAAAACATTCTCTCAGGCTTTCAGAAAGATCAAATTTGTCAGGCAATGGCCATGACTCATCCACATGGCTGACACTGACAAAGGATCTACAAACTGTGGTACAGGGTTTCAGGATAAATCCTGAGAGGATTTGACTGACCTTGTCAGACGCAAAAGTTACATTTCTTGTTATATAGGTCTTTATCTTTGTCTTAACCATTCAGCAGAAAAGTATAATAATGAGGTATGAAAAGTAAAGCCATATTAATATGCTGAGCTGTAAAGGGCTCAAGTCAACAACTTCTGACATTGTCAGTCATGCAGATAACCCACTACTATTATAGTCTACTGGACTGTGTTGGATTATTTTGCTGAATTCACACACCTACTATATTTATTTATTTATTTTTTTTAAAGATTTATTTATTTATTTTTATTTTTTTTTAAATTTTTATTTATTTATTTGAGAGAGAGAGAGAGAGAGAGAGAGAGAGAGAGAGAGAGAGAGGGGCCAGCTCAGCCCACCAGGGGGCGTTCTGGCTGGCATGTGGTGCTGGGGGATTGAACCGCGGTCCCTGATGCTTTTGCTAAGCTTGTTCTAAGTAGGTGCTTTAGACCACTGAGCCATCTCTCCAGCCCACACCTACTATATTTAAATGGCAGTGGAATACCCATCTCTGACAAAACTAAACAAAAAAGGATACAAATGAAGGACCATTTTGTATCTGTATATACGAAATAGGATAGTGTTTAGACAGGATATCATGTCTGTATCTTGTACTATGAATAACCACTAGAAAACAATAATATGCAATGTATTAATTGTTGAAACTGTCCTACTAATTGTTTTTGAAACTGCCTCATTGCTGTTTTTTCTCAATAAAATTAATATAAAACAAAATAAACCTTCTTAACCCAAATGAATTTCTGATGCTTTTACTCTGGAGCCAAATTTATTGGATCTGTAGCCTTAACATTTTGCCACACTATAATATTGTGATTATGTAATCTTGGCCATTTTATTTCTTTAGACGAGATTGGGTACATTCAGGGCAGTATGGCCTTAGACTTCTTCAGTTTTTGCTTTGGTTTCCTCATCTGTAAAAGGCAGATAATAAAAACCTCTTGAGATAATGTGTTAATGTGATAATCAAAGTGTTTGATATATGCAGAACATCTAAAGTGGTGCTGAGCCATAAGTGCTTTTTACACTGCTTTAGGAAATCTATGCCAAATACCTCAGTGCTTTTAAAACCCCTTACCTTGGTAATGGAGAAGAGACTGTCCTCTTCCTTATTATAAGAAAAGAGATGGACAGTTGTGGATAATTAAAGGCTTTCAGCCCTTACTTAGTGATCTGTTGGCTTAGGTGGTGCAGCATCTTGGTCCTGCAACTGACTTTTATAAGAAACTTGCTTTGGATTGCTCGGGACAGCAGACAGCAGTGGACCTGTTCCTTTTAAGCTCACAATATTCTGACTTAGCTTCTCTAGGTAAGTTTTTCTGTTGACGTGAACATTTCCCACGTGTAATTAAATCTAAATTTTTCAGTCGGCATGCTCAGTACCTTGGAGAGAATGATGTATGAATTGTGTACATAATGTCTATGAAGATTACCAATGAACTCTATAAAATGCCAATAGCATTTTGTTTATATAGTGGTTCCCTGGAGGGCCGGCCTGATAGCTCAGTGGACTAAAGTGTCTGCTTATGCAGAGCACAACAGCCAGGGTCTGATCCCCAGCATGCCGTGCCGGCCCCACCCCTGGGGCACACTGAGAAGGCCATTGAGACTGGGCATGGTGGCGTGTGCCTGTGATCCCAGCGCTTGAGAGGCTGAAAACAGGAGAATCACTGCAAGTCCGATATATGTAGTGAGACCTAGTAGACCCTGTACTAAATAATAGTAATAGTAATGGCTCCCTGAGTGTTTTGCTCAAGAATAAACATATATAAAAATTTTTGTTTTCTGATGTAGTGTTACTTGTATTTTGACAACTTTAGCTTTTTCCTTATAACTCAGATTTCTTCACAACATAGAATGTGTATAATTGTATGAGTAGAATATAGTTGTTCTATAGCTAATTCTTTTCTTCTATCCAAAGCTTGCATGTCCAAGTATTCTGCAGGATGCATCTATTATTACCCATCTTTCCACTGTACCCACAACCCTTCCCAAGCAGAAAAGTTGCAGAAGGACCTGAAACGGTATCTTACAAGGAAAATTGGGTTTGAAGCTGTCATGAGGATAAGGTGTACTAAAGGTATGACCTTGTAAAAATTATGTTACATGCTTATATCAAAATAGTGATACATTCACTATCATACTGTTACGAGTGTGTGCAATTATTCAGTAGTATTTTTTTAAGAAAAATACATGAGTGGATAAAAGTAATTTTTTGATTTATTCAAGAAGAACCTTAAGATGGTCTTTTGACCATCTTGAAAATGATTTGAGGAGAACTAAGGCAATAGAGAAGCTCTTAAATGAACACTTAAGAATCTTTGCCTTTATAATCACTTAGTTTACATTTCCTTGGATTTATGTGAGTGTTTGATTTCTTATTTTAAATCTAAGTTATAAGGTAGTCCTTATTTAATTTGCTTTGTTAGGTCCTTGACTTCAGATCACATGAGAAAATGTTCAGATTAGATATTGATACAGATTAAGAGCATAGTCTTCCTTTTGCATGCCCTGCATTAGTTTTTGGAATTAGTGCAGTCCATCTTTACCTCCCCTTCATCTATTTTTGGCTTTATGCTTTATTTTGAGACAAAATCTCGCTAAGTTGGCCAAGGCTGGGTTCAAACCTGCAGTCCTCCTGCTTCAGCCTCCCAGAATGCTGGGATTAGAATTGTACATCAATACGCCAGGCTCCCTTTATCTTTCCAACTTAAGTTTACCTTGAGGTCAAGAGAGTGTGGTTACTTGAGCTTTCATACAGTCTTGTCTGCTTTTCAGGTCTTTCAATGCACACCTTTCACGGAAACTTCTTTGTCCGCTCCACGGACCTGCTGTCTCTTGCCAACATCAATCCTGACGCTGGGTTCGCAGTGCAGCTGTCCATTGAGGAGAACTTAACAGACACCTCTCTAGTGTGCTTTCAGACGGCACTACTCTACACGTCCAGCAAAGGTCAGGGCCTCTGCAAGGGCCACAGCAGCAGCTGTCTCTTCCTCACACACTCTCTGGGGAGTGGGGCAGCATCATCCCCTGGGAAGCAGTGGAATTCCTGCCAGTTAATCAAGCCTATATTCTGTGGTGGGGGGAGTTAACTTCACTTTTTAATCTTCAAATAATACGTGTCTGCAGTGTTTGTGTATATGTGCATGTGTTATGTGTAACATTTATAGCCCTTAGATCATATGGTTCTGGTAAGCACCTAAATGCTGCTGTGCCGGTCCTGGTATTATTTCTTGCCCTGTAAAAGCGAATTTTCATTAAATTGCTGTTTCACCTTTACTTGTTATGTGACAGCTAAATTTTCAGATATTTTGCTTTGTTAGGTATAATTTATAGTGAGTGACATTAATAGAAATTAGAACTTAATGTTCAACTGTGTTAAAATTGTGTGTATAGCTGTAATCCCAGCACTTGGGTGTCTGAGGCAGGAGGATTGCTGCAAGTGCTAGGCCAGTCTAGACTACATGGTGAGTTTAAGGCTCACTGGAGCTACAATGTAGCATGACCCTCTCAAGCTAAAATTGTGTTTGATCCTAGTTGTAGATTTGGTAAATGTTTCATTTTCTTTAAGACACATTAATTGTAAAACTTTGTATTTATATTGCATTTTACCCTCCATTTTATATTGGGTTCACTAAATTTTTAATCTAGCTATATAGCATGCTAAGGAAACTTGTTATCTTTCTTCCTTAAATAACATTTATTCCCATTTTATTCAGGTGAGCGGAGGATTAGAGTACACACACTCTGCTTGCCCGTGGTGAGCTCCCTGGCAGATGTGTATGCAGGTGTGGACGTGCAAGCTGCTGTCTGTCTCCTTGCAAACATGGGTAAGTACAGAGTTAAAGAGTGGGCAAAACTTACTTTTCTATGCCAAAAACTGAGGGTGGAGCTGTTTTTTTAATTCTAAAGAAGTTCTTTAAAAATTTGTTTTTCCTTTCTTGGTGTTTTGAGATAGACTTGCTGCGTAGTCCGGCTGGCCTAGACCTCACTGTGTAGCCCTCACTGGCCTCAAACTTGCAGTGATCTTCCTCCCTCAGCCTCCCAAGTGCAGGAATCGGAGTGCTGGGATTACAGGGATCTATTGCCAAACCTGGCTGTCTGTTTATATTTACATTAGAACAAATTAGACTCTTCTATTTCTAACAGATTCTCAGTTTAACAATCATTTAACGAGCATGATCACTAGTGCAGTAAAAGCTTAATGAACTTCAGCTAACAAAGATAGGAACAAGCTGTACTATGTCAGTGCAGTAGAACAGAGCTCCATGATGCAAGAAAGGAAGCAGCAGAGCTGGGCAGACAGGGAAGACCTCAGAGGTAATGCAATATACATTACCTTACTTAATCCTTAAAATGCCCTGGATAGGTAGGCACTGTTTTCCTATGCAGCTCACTAGCTGAATAAAGCTAAACCCAAAAGGCCTGTTTGCTTTCATTCACATGATGTGGGAGAAAGGCAGTTAACCTGCAGGTTAGTATCAGCAATCTCTACTGCCAAGGTCCCTGCAGAGGGCGCCCTGGGGAAGGTGCTTGTACAGTAGTAGCAACTGATTACATAGGTGTGCATTTGACACACAGCCCACCAGAGAACTATACTTAGTGAACATCGTTTTGTTTTGGGTAAATTTAGACTTAAAATGAACTTTCCTATTTCCATGTAGTTCCAGAGCAGCATAGTTTTTATTACTCAAAATTATAGTAGTGTTTACTGAAGAAGCCCCAGACTATCCTCCTCCCAGGATTTCGTGCATGTTGGGTGAGCATTGTACCACTGAGCTATAACCCCAATCAGATCCTAATTTTTAAGGTGTCCTTTTATATCTGGATTTTAAATTATCTGTACTGTAACTGATTGTTTTTCAGTATACTTTTAATGATTGAACATATTTATAGATTTTTTTTCTGTTTTAATAAAATATGTTCTTGGGGAAAAGGTTCACAGAATTTGTTTCTTCAGTGTCCATAGGAAAATCTATGTTCATTTGGCCTCTTTTTGGGGATTTTTTTGTTTTGTTTTGTTCTGTTTTTTGTATTTAAGGAAGGGTCTACAGGGTGTTCATAATCTGACTACTAGATTGGACTCATAGTGATCCACCTGTTTACAGCCTCCCAAGAGCTGGGATTATAGGTGCACACCACCACACCCAGTCTCAATAGCTGTCTCAGGGTGCCCCTGGGGCAGGGCTGGGATTGAACCCCGGGTCCTTGAACCCACTTGCAGGCCCTTTAATCCACTGAGCTATTTGGCTGACCTTGGCCTCTTGTTTTAATTTGTTGACCTGGAGTGCTTTGCAAAGATCTTAGAGGATTGGGGCCAGTGAAGTAACCCAGAAGACTAAGTAGGCAAGTTTAGGCAAGCACAGGGAGCATGGTTCGATCCCCCGCACCATGTGCTGCGCTAGCCTTGCCCCCCATGGCAGGCTGAGCTGGCCAGAGTGTGGCTGTAGTGGCAGGTATAGTGGCGTACACCTGTAATCCCAGTGCTGGAGAGGCTGAAAACAGGAGGCTCACCATGAGTCTGCACTGCATAGTGAGACCATGTAGCAACCGAATACATTTAAAAAAAAGAAAAGAAAGATCTTAGAGGATCACAGAGACATAGTCCAAAAGAATCTAGATTTCTTCTGATTGTCAAATTTACTTAGGTTTAGTTCAGAAAAAATGTGTGATAAGCAGACACATCATATCAGAGAACTGGCCAGTCATGGTGCTGCCAACCTAGATTACTATATATTAAGACCCTGTCTCCAAAATTTTTTTAAAAAGGGGGCAGAGGAGCGGTAGAAATGCATCCTGTTTCTTAAGAAATGAAAACACAAGATACACTATCTGTTCTAGAGTTCACTGGCATGGTGGTGGTTAAAGTCTTTTGTTTTGGTTGCTTTGTAGCTGTGGATCGATCAGTTTCATCAAGTCTGTCAGATGCAAGAGATGCCTTGGTTAATGCTGTGGTGGACTCACTGTCAGCGTATGGCTCTACCGTCTCAAACTTCCAGCACTCAGGCTTAATCGCCCCTGCCTCCCTCAAGCTCTTTCCTCTCTATGTTCTGGCCCTTCTCAAACAGGTAGCGCTTAATATGTTGTTACCTTTAAAGATTTTTTAAATTCTTAGATATAAAAAATGAAATCTAGGTTGTTGCTTTTAATACTTAGAGAATTATGCATTTTAGTTCTGAAGACTTAAGGAAAAAAAAGTGGAAAATATAGATATATACATAGTATTTGTAAAAATATACTTGTTCTTTAATACATGTGAGCAGTTTGAATAATGCAGTCATAGCCCACTCTTCATATGTGCTTCTGAAAAGCGACTCTTAGGAAAGGATCTAGTTTTACTGACGATCTATCCATTGTCTCGGGCACTGTCATAGGTGCAATATACATTACCTTACTTAATCCTTAAAATGGCCAGGATAGGTAGGCACTGTTTTCCTATGCAGCTCAGAGCAGCTAAGTGACTTGCTCACATCCCTGTTAAATGTCAGATCTGAGAACTGAATCCACACTTTCTCCATAGTGGATGGTGTATGTTTGTCTTTGTCCACTGTGTTTGTTTTACTTGAAAACCTGTCCTCTTCCTTGTAGAAAGCATTTAGAACAGGTACAAGTACACGCCTGGATGATCGGGTATATGCCATGTGCCAGATAAAGTCCCAGCCGCTTGTTCATCTGATGAAAATGATTCACCCCAACTTATACCGAATAGACAGGCTGACAGATGAGGTAGGTGCTGTAGTGAAGTGGAAGTTGTTCAATTGGAATATGTGAGTGTTTTGATTTTACACTAAGGTTATACTGTATTTTCAGTGGTTTCTTTCATTTCTCCCCCTGCTAATGATTTATTAAATAAGGGTTCCAGCTGTGGAATAACATTCTCATATACTTGCAGTGTAACTTTTCTTGTAAGTTTAGTTGTAATATTTGTTACAAAGCTAAGCCATAAAGTGGGCATTTCCATTTGTATTCTGAGATGCTGGTAATTTCTGATACAATCACATCACAGCACTGATTGTTTAGTTAACCTAATCTGAAGTCCAACAATAATTCTAATGTGCAAATGTGTGTGGTACCTTTGGGTTTTGTGCTAAAACTAAACTCTCTGGAATTAATATTAATTCCAGACATAATATTATGTTTCTAAAGAAACGTAAAGAAGTAGCTTGTGGCTGAGGGGATAGCTCAGCGGCATAAGTGCCTGCCTAGCAAGCACAAGGTCCTGAGTTCGATCCCTGGTACAGGAAGGAAGAAAAGGAAGGAAGGAAGGAAGAAAGGAAGGAAGGAAGGAAGGAAGGAAGGAAGGAAGGAAGGAAGGAGGGAAGGAAAGATGGAAAGATGGAAAGACGGAAAGACGGAAAGACAGAAAGACAGACAGATAAAGAAGTAGCTTAGCATGCAGAAAGGTCAGCACTCAGGCTTCTACTGTTTCCTGAACCTGAAAGGGAAGTCAGCAGGGCAGAGGATTCCTGCTTTTATTCTTAGTTGGAATATATTTGAGTTTCTTGAGTCTATAACCAAGGTAGCATGCTTGCAGTCAGTATTGTTTTGTATCCTACAAAGTTCTTGAGTGTCTGCTCTTAGTATTCCATCTGGTTAGTGGCCGCTAAGCCCCACCCCGTGACGGCATGCTGATGGCAGCATCAACCCTTTCACTCTGTCCTCTCTTTGGCAGGGTGCAGTTCATGTCAACGACAGGGTGGTGCCTCAGCCGCCTCTCCTGAAGCTGTCTGCAGAGAAGCTCACGCGGGAAGGCGCCTTCCTCATGGACTGTGGCTCGGTGAGCACTCTCCACTGGCCTAGGTCTGGGTCGCCATGGCCCAGTACAGGCAGAGGCTGGTTCCATTCCTTGCTGCTGGTTGACACTGTGTTCCTAGCAGGGATTAGTGAGGGTATTACTATGAACTCAGTGTCCTTAAGAAGAAGTAAAGAGCAGTTCTTGCCTCCAAGGACTCAAAATTCCAAGCACTTCAAGAGTTTACCTGGTTCAGTTTTCTACAACCATTGTCAGAAATCTCAGTGATGAGTTTAGTTGAGAAGTCACTGCACAAGGAGGGAAATGATGTCAGTCAGTCAAGATAAAGGGCAAACCCTTAGGTGAAGTGGAGGGTTGGTAATAGAATAGTGGATGATGCCTGTAGCGCCAGCACTTTGGGAGGCTGAGGCAAGAAAGTCACAACTTTGAGCCCAGCCTGGGCAACTCAGTGACTTAGCAAGAACGTGTCTCAAAAATCACAAAAATGGCCAAGGATATAGCTTTGTGCAGAGGCCCTGATGAATTCGGTCATTATACCACCACCACCAAAACAAATGAGTGGGAACTATGATGAGTCATTTATTCTAATTAAAGAATTCCTGCTGGAAACAGACCACATACACATTATGAGAACCCTTAAAATTAAAACAAAGGTAGGAGTTCTCTAGAGTTGTGATAGCAAACCTTTTAGAGTTCTCAGTGATAACAAACAGCCCACTGTGGCACCTGTGCCATAGGCCACCCCACTGCTCTGGATTCTTGGGTGTGAATTCAGTGTGCCAACCACCAGTTTTCTGTCTTGCTTTATGTTCATCCCTACTGTATTTGTAATAACAGACTTGACCTTCTGCTTGGTCATTTTGAGAGGATTAACTGTAATGGGTTTTCTGAACTATTAAGTTGTTTCAATGTTTTGCGTTTTTAAGGTTTTTTACATTTGGATTGGAAATGGCTGTGACAGTCACTTCATAGAGGACGTGCTTGGATATCCTAATTTTGCATCAGTACCACAGAAAATGGTCAGTGAATTTTATACAACTTTGTTTTTCTTGGTTTTTGATGACATAAAATCTGTAAGGTTAACTCTGTTAGCCATTTTAAAATGTATGGTTCATTGATTTTCAAGTATCTTCAGAGTATCATATAGCCATCAGCAGTCTCATTTCTGCACATTTCCATCACTTTAATAAAGAGAACCTGTATTTCCCGATCTGTCCCTTCTCCTCCACTTTGCAAGCTGCTAATCTGCCTCCTAGCTGAATTCACAGTAATTAAAAGAAGCCTTTTAGTCTTGGGCTTCTCTTACCTCCAATCAAATCGGCAAGACCTCCACCATGTGGCTTGGGTTAGGGAGACTTGTAGGACCGGAGACTGTCCCTTGTTGGGCGTGGCAGCCATTTCTGTCTTGAGGCTGTAGTGAGCAGTGCTGTTCCACATGTCTGTGGGCATGTTCCTGGGTGCCAGGGCTTCAGCCACCCCATACCGTCCATGTTTACCTTCCAAAGAAATCTCACACTGCTCACAAACAGCATTAATGTCGCTCACTGATACTAGCCTAATATTTTCACTGGGCCTTTACTGAATACAGGTTTACCCATGCCAAGAAATGTGATGCTGGATTCTGGTTTCTTTCATCAGATTCAGAGACCTTTCTTCCATGTTGTAATTCTGTCCTTTTTCCAGAATTTAGTGTAAGTTCAATATAATCTTTGTCCAGATCTAGTGTTTGGATTTTATATTTTCAGAGTTGAGCATGAAAGTCTCCTCGGAGGCTATTTTTAGACTACAGTATAGTAGGTAACTGCTAAGTGGATTGGACTTAGTGGTGGCCCTGCATTGGAGTATTTCCTACGGAAGAAACAAAGGTGCATGGTGGCAAGAGTGATGTGCTAGCCACTGTGTATATTGAGTTTTATCCAGAAAAAAATCAGTACTGCATAAAACATGAGTGACATACCTCTGAGCAAACAGTTCTTTCTGATTTATCCAGAAAATTAGCAAGGATTTGCCAGCATTGTAGATGAGTGCTTCATGGTCACTTCTCTCAGGACCAGGCATAGAATCCAAGCACTTGATTTGAGGTCTGGAATCCTGATGTACTGCTAATTCTGCTAACATCTAGGAGAGGAATGGCTCCTAATTCTGTCTCTTTTTTCAGACACATCTTCCAGAGCTGGACACGCTTTCATCAGAAAGGACCAGATCCTTTCTGACGTGGCTTCGAGACAGCAGGCCCTTGAGCCCCGTCCTCCACCTGGTGAAGTAAGTGCCTCCACCACTGCACAGCGTCGCGCACCTCCCCGAGTGGAGATGTGGGCCCCAGCTAGCCTTCAGTGCTGCCATAATATGTTCCAAGCAGAGCACTTGATTAATAACTCCTGTTCCTTGTCCCTGAAGTTCCATGCGTTAGTGCCATTTTTAAACACCCTCAGATAAGTGTTTCTTACTCTCTTGCAGAGATGAGAGTCCTGCTAAAACAGAGTTCTTCCAGCATTTGGTTGAAGACCGTACAGAAGCTGCATTCTCATACTATGAATTTCTGGTTCATGTCCAGCAGCAGATTTGTAAGTGAAATAGAATAAAAGTGATTGAGAGTCAAAATGCATAACCTAGGTAGCACATAGTCTTGTCACAGAAGCACACGTGCTTGCTGGCTGTCTGGGGCTGTGGTGACTGGGAAGGGAGAAAGGAGCCGCACCGTCCCAACCACAGTGCCATTGCCGTGGCGCTGCCCCTCGCAGGCTGGAGTCGGCTCTACCGTTCCAGTAGTTGAGTTCCTGTGCTCTCAGCACAAGCTGGCAATCTCTGTAGCCATGTGGAATGACGTGTCATCATGTGAAATTAGATACATCTGTTTTCTTATGATTCCTACAACCTTTCTGGACCTGAATTCTGACAAGAGGCACCGCAAGGCAGTGGTTCCATGTTACTATGAGTTACTTTTTGACAAGGAATGGTTCCTACCTATTGTCCCTGTAAAGACAGTAGAGTTCCAGTACATGAGCTATAGAAAACTATATATATGATGTACATAAATGTTACATTTGTAAAGAAAATGTAAAAATGTAACTATAGAATATGAATTGCTTAAACTGTGCTTCTTTGTTGGATGACAATGCCTTTTGTCACAGTTAGAGAATGAGATTGACTAACACATATTATGAATTGAGGCCACAAAAGAAACACAAAACTTTGTAATTCTGTTAAATCTTTTATGTGGATTTATTTATGATCAGCCTACTAATTAAAAATATTTTGCTTGACAGTTGGTTTGGTGTTTTTTTGGATCTGTTTGGGGGTTGTGGTATTTTTTTACATACAAGATACATTGAATTCCCTTCTTGGGGGAACTCAAATGATTGTATATTCTGCTTAGGAATGCACATGTATCAGTACTCCTTCATTGGTATGTAAATATTACAAGTACTTGTTTTATATTCTAAAAACAAATGACACTTTTTAAAATACATTTAATTACTAAATATGATCTTAAATTCTCTTTTAAATTTAAGCATTTTTCCTGCGGGGTGGGTGTGTGTGTGTGTGTGTGTGTTGCTGAGGGAGAACCCAGAGGCCCTCTGCATACAAGAAAGCACCACCAATGAGCTCTGTTCCCAGCCCTTTTGTTTTCCAGACAGAGTTTGCACTGAGTTCCCCAAGCTGGTCTCAAACCTGTGATCCTCCTACCTCTGTTCCCTGAATAGCTGCAGTACAGATAAGTGTCATTGCACTTCCGTTCCTGCATGTTAGGAGCAAGAAAATGTGCGTGGTGTATGTGACTATCCGTTTTATTCAATTGACTAAGGTTACCATCTTGAACTTTGAGAGAATAAATTTATTCTTACTAAGAAATCTCCCAGAGGCTAGGTGTGTGCAGTGACACACACCTGTAATCCCAGCACTGTTGAGAGGCTGAGGGATGAGGATCACAAGATTGAGTCTTATTTGGGAAATTTATAGACTTAGTAAGACCATATCTCAAAATTAGAAATGAAGGGCTCGGTGCAAAAGCCCTGGGTTCAATCCTCAGTACCACCAAAAAAGACATATTTGGGGCTGGGTACAGTGGCTCACACCTGTAATTCTAGCTACTTGGAGGGCTAAGGCCGGAGGATTGCAGGTTCAGGGTCAGCCTGGGCAACTTACTAAGATGTTAGCTCAAAATAAAAGATGTTTTAAAAAGCTAGGAAGGTAGCAGAGGGGTGGAAGCCCGGACATCAGTCACCAGTGCCATCAGAGCACAAAGACTCTTGGGCTGGTGCTACCTCTCTGGTGCAACCTTCACTGGAATATGCCAGACACTGGGTTTATTCCTAGCACCACAGAAAAAAGAAATCTCTCATTCACTGGCAGCTCATTTACTACACCGACATGAACCCTTAGGCTGTGGGGTGGCCTTTTGTTTTATTTATTTATGTGTGTGTGTGTGGCCAGCTCAGCCCACCAGGGTTACAAACCCTCCGAAGTCCTGGCTAATAAACTTTGGAAGGAAACAGCTCTTGGTTTGCAGCACAGAGGGTTTGTACTGGTTCTGTGCTTTGGCGATCTCTTTTTAGATAAAAATAAAAGTGCTGTCACCCATTCCTGATGGGAATGGGAGGTTGACTCACCCTAACACTACTTGCTAATTAGTAGCAGAGCTGACAGTAGAACCAAGCATTCTACCCCCAGGACTCATTCCTGGGCCAAATAGCAAGAGCATCTTAGTGAACAGTGAGAGGAGTTGCACGGTGGAGGATGAAGAAAGGAGGACAAGACTCAGAATGCAGGAAGCTGAGGTCAAGTGGAGCCCCTCTCCTGATGGGAGAAAGGGAGCCGCCCAATGACTGCAGCACATTTATTCCTTTATTTATACACTCTGCAGGTTGATGTCAGATGAATCCCCTCTGCTTAACAGCTTGTTTAACTGGCTTTCCCTGGGTGCCCTGTGTTCTCTAGTTGGCCCTGCTGTATCCTGAGACGTCTGATGGATCTCCAGCTCAGCCGCTCCTCCAGTTACCTGCAGGGTCCCTGTATTCCCTATGTCACTGCATCCAGAGAGATGGGAAAAGTGGTTGAGGATCCCTGGGCCAGTCTCCATGGGATGGGACTAACATGTCACAAGATTGCCTAGAACATGAAGACAAGTGGCTGTGCCACCTCCACGGTGCTGCCCACAATACCTTGTGGCTTTGGACACCTAGGGTTCTCTGTGTACCTACACATTGTGTGTCACACTAGGCTATGACCAAGTCGGTGTAAGGCTTCCAGGCAAAGTCCCAGCAAGAGAGAGCCTTGGGCTGGTGAGATGGCTCAGTGGTCTAAAAGCACCTACTTAGAACAAGCTTAGCAAAGCACAGAGACCACGGTTCAATCCCCCAGCACCACATGCCAGCCAGCCCCGCCCCCTGGTGGGCTGAGCTGGCCACACACACACACACACACACACACACATAAATAAATAAATAAAATTTTAAAGAGAGCCTTGCTCAGTCATAGCGCATGCCCTGAGGAAAGCAGTATGACCTGTTAGCATACTGGGGTCATCGCACCCCTTGATCATGGAGCACATTCCTGGACAAGCAGATGGTAGTAGCCTGCATCTCAATCTGTCTTGCCTTCTCTCTTGATGGAGGCTACATCTGGTTATGTGATGTCACCTCATCACAGCCATGCAACCCCAGCATCTCCTCAGACTGAGGGACTCATTTCATACTCAAGAACTGCAGCAAGGAAAACTTGCTTATCTCAACTATCACCCAACAAGCCACAGGCTCGGTACAAAGGCGGACCATCTTCCAAAGACTATTCCAGAGATATCTGGGATGAATACATGTTTTGAATCTGCCAATAAAATGCTGTTCTGTAGCCAGAACACAGAAGTCTGAGAGTCAGGAATGGAAGGGAGCACATTCTGATCTAAGATTCCCAGACTCTGAGGGTCTTAGTTCCCACATATAATGCTCTTACTGAGTTGGAAGTTGGGGACTAGGGACTTCCTACTGGGGACTCCCTGTAACAACCACCAGAAAGGGGCTGGTGCCAGTGATGAAAAAAAATTGACTTGCTGCTTTTATGAGGAAGGGGACACTATCTAGGGACCTAGCAGATTTTGCAGAATGTCTCTACAGTCACCAACAAAAGAGTGGATTGCCTATGATCAAACGTTTCCAACATTAAGTCTGGAATTTCCAACAAGGCAGGGGACACAGAGCATTCTATGCCACGCTTGTGAGAAGTTGGGATACAGCCTGAGTGGTGCCACGGTGGTAAGCCTGACAGTGACTAGCATTCCTGCTCTGCATGTCACCTTATTAATGTTAGGCTGAATCTAACAGAGAGGGAGCCAAACAAAATGTGAAGGATGTCCCTCTCCTAGTTGTGCCAGGCTGTCCCTGAGCTCATCAGGCTTTCTGTCCCTCCCCGGGATGATGACCATTCCTTGGGGTGAGTCCACGTGGTTTTGTGGAATAAACATGTAGAGCACGGCCCACGGCTTGTGGCACTCAGGGAGCATGTGGTGAGTGTGGCCAGCAGTCTCACTCTTGGTCTTCATCCCCCTGCTGAGTTCTCTCCCAAGATTCCTCCCAAAGAACATACATTTTTATGCTGGACGATGCCATTTTAATTCTTAAGCTCAACCTATTACTTGCAACCATGCACTACTGATGGATGCATAGAAGGGAAGACACTGCCTCTATCCAGTAGGTACAGCCAAACTTCAGACAGCCTGCCTCAAATTAACTTCACACCTCGTCTCTCTGTCTCCCCACCACCACCACCTCCCAGGGACTCAGTTCAGCTGAGATTTTGCACTGAGCTACATCCCCAGCCCTTTTTTATTTTAAAATTTATTTATTTACTTTTTTT
>NW_004524592.1:21112384-21129002 GCF_000260255.1 Octodon degus | reverse complement strand
GTGTTCAGGGTCTCACTACTAAATCAGACTTATAGGGATCTGCCTCCCAAGAGCTGGGATTACAGGCATGTGCCACCTCACCCAGTCTCAATTGCTGTCTCAGTGAGCCCCGGGGTCAGGGCCAGCACAGCAGGCCCAGGGATTGAACCCGCCAGCCCCTGTGCCTGTTTTCAGGTGCTTTAATCCGCTGAGCTATTTAGCTGGACCTTCGAGCCCTTTTGTAAATTCATTTTTTATTTTGAGGCAGGGTCTGGCTAAGTCTCAGAGTTGCCCAGGCTGGGTGGAAACTTGCAATCTTCCTGCCTCAGCCTCCCAGACTACAAGAAATACAGGCATACCCTACCATGCCTGGCTCTGGCATCTTTTTTTTTTTTAATTTTTTTTTAACATTTATTTATTGGGGGGGCAGCTCAGCCCACCAGGGGGCGCAGCTGGCTGGCATGTGGTGCTGGGGGATAGAACCGTGGTCCCTGTGCTTTGCCAAGCTTGTTCTAAGTAGGTGCTTTAGACCACTGAGCCATCTCTCCAGCCCTGGCATCTTGATTAATAGGAAGTTATGAGCTCTTACACTGCTGAGCCTTTGAACAGGCTGTGGCTGTGGCTATGAACACATCTCTCCACATTTGGCTGATTCCTTTCTTCCCTCAGGGCTGGTATCCCTTGAGGTCAGCCTATCCCTTCCCCTGCTAAGGCAAGTTCTTCCTGCAAGGTGCCCCCTGGGCCACAGTAGTTCTGCTGTCGCCTTTGTTCTGCTCAGTCACCTGTTCCTGCCTAGGGTCCCTCCAGGCTGTGCATAGAGTCCAAGCTCACCCTCTCACTCAGCACTCTCCAGCAGAGCTTCCCTGCACGACCACCCACCGCAGCATGTGTGCTGCTACTTTCTAGTTTGCTGCTGTTTTCATTTGAAACAGGATCTCGTCTCGTATAGTTCAGGCTGGCCTCAAACTCTTGGCTAACCTCCTGCTTCAGCCTTGGGGTGCTGGTGACACTTCAAGCTTTGCTGTAAATAAAGCTATGAGGCTTTGCTCTGACACAAGGAGATGCATGGGCGCTGGAGAAAGACAGCAGACCAGCCTGTGGCACAGTTTAGGGAAGATGTTTAGAGTAGGAATCCCTGTTGGATTGTTCCTGTCTTACAGTGCTGAGTTCTGTCTGCTCGTGCTGTGTTTAGGGTCTGTTTCATGTACTGCGATGACAGCGATCCAAGTTTGCTGTCATGGTGCTCACTTAATCTTGCTGGTGGCATGATAGTTTTATTAAGTGAGTTGAACAGCTTCCCTTCTGCTTTGATGCTTCAGAAAAGTCTGTATAAAATAGCTAAAACGGTGCCGCATGAAAGAGGTCTTAGCTTTTTTTTTCATTAATTTTATTAAGAAAAAAATAGCAATAAGACAGTTTCAAAACTGAAGTTCTGCTTCCTGTGGCCTTTTTCCAGGCAGATCACAGAGCATTGTCTCAGTCTATAACTGTTCCTCTATTCAAAGTTTCTTTTTTGTATCCAGTTTTGGGCAGTTTTTCCTTGACTGATACAAACAACTCTTAAGACTTGCCTTAGCTGGGCATGGTGGTGCACACCTGGAATCCCAGCCTCTGGGAGCCAAGGCAGGAAGATCAAAAGTTCAAGTCCCTTCCGGCAACTTGTTGACTTGCTGACACCCTGTATCAAAATAAAAAATAAAAAGGCCTGGGTTCAGTCTCTGGTACTGGGGGGGAAAAGGCATTACAGGTTTTGATCCTTTCTGTTATTTTATATCCCCACCATCTGTTTCAGGTTTTCCTGTCTTGTTGCTTCGAAGAGTAAAACCAACCTCTGCTTGTGGACAGTGTCGAGTAAGCTGGTCCAGCAGGATGGAGCAGGCACGGCTAGTGATAAGCAGGCCTGAGAAGGCCTCGAGCTACATGAAAGCACCCAGCCGGCCCACACCATACAGCTCCAGCCCCACCTGCCCTGGCTGCTCTCTACAAGGCCTGGCCCTGAAGCTTCCTGCGTGAGAGTGTGTGAGAGAGGCTGGCTGGGGGGACAGACAGTGTGTGACAGAGGCTGGCTGGGGGGAGAGACAGTGCTTTTAAAATTCTGTTTGTAGAAATATCACTAACTTGGAAGCGAGGGAACACACTGTCTTCCAGCGGAGAACGCTGAGGCAGAGGCTTCAGCAATTGCACAGTGGATCAACTGTGCTGCCCCGCCCATCGTCTGTCATCTGTCTGTCCCTTCTCAAGGAATGCTCCTGAGACGCAGAGCTTTGGCAGCGCGGGCACCTGCCTGCTTGGGGGCTCTCAGCATGCCTTTGCACTCCAGTAGAGGCCCACTCTCTCAGTGACTCAGGCGGCCAAGGGCAGGTGCTGGGCTTTGGGACTCTTCAGAGCGGTCTGTGCAGCACCTGCTTTCAAGCAACAATGAAAATGAAGTCTGCTTGCAGGAAGGAGGAGACAGCAAGAAACGTAAAGCAGATGTGGCTGGGCTGAGTAGGAGCTGGACAGGTGGAAACGCTGTATCCTGGCAGGAAGTACCTGTGCCCTGCTCCGCACTGGAGGCAGGGCGCAGGACTGGGGAGACATCCGAAACAGGTACAGGAAGGAGCTTAAAAAGAGCAGTATGATTCTGTTCATAGGAGGTGCCGGGAGAATGCTAACCTAGAGGGACAGACAACACCAGGCACAGTGCAAAGCAACCCAAGGGAGCTTTCGGGGGTTATGGGTAAGGTTCTAAATTGGATTGCAGCATTTATGTTCTGTGGAGAATCACTTAGGCTGCTTCACAGCTCAGGGGCAACTAAGGACACCTGAGGAATTGACCCCACTTGTCTAGTGAAGGCATGCAGTGGGGCACAGTTATGTAACCTTAGCACAGGGAAACATGCATGCATTGGTTACAGCACTGTGTAAGAATGCAAACATGAAGTAACAACCTGTATAAGAATTCTACGATAGGACGAGGGAGATAGCTCAGTGGTCTAAATGCCTGCCTAGCAAGCACAAGGACCTGAGTTCAATCTCTGGTATCATATGCCATGCTGGGCCTACGCCAGCCACTGAAATGGGGTGTGGTGATGCACGCCTGTAATCCCAGCACTGAGGAGGCTGAGACAGGAGGATCACTAAGAGTCTGAGCTGTGTAGCCAGACCCTGTACCAAATAAATAAATAGAATTCTACAGTAAAGATGCAGGAAGCTCTTGCCCTCTTAGACCCTTGTGTTCTGCCCTGCTCCATGCTGCCTGCTATTTTTGCTAATGTCTTTCACCCCTGTGTTCTGCAACCTTCGGACCTTACCCTCGAAAATCTCCCTTGGTGCCCCTGAGTGGGTCAATACAGTGTAACTTAATTTGCTAAGAATTGTGTACATCTTTTTTTTTTTTTTTTTTTTTTAATATTTATTTTGTGTGTGTGTGTGGCCAGCTCAGCCCACCAGGGGGCGGGGCTGGCTGGCATGTGGTGCTGGGGGATTGAACCACGGTCCCTGTGCTTTACTTAGCTTAGCTTGTTCTAAGTAGGTGCTTTAGACCACTGAGCCATCTCACCAGCCCCAGAATTGTGTACATCTTTAATGTGCAAAAATTATATAAATTATACATCAAAAAAGCTTTTTAAAAAAAGTGAAATCAGATTCAAATGTGAAAGGCTATAATGTGTAAGTAGAATTTATTTACTGTTTGGTTTTCCAGGCATAGTCTTGCTATGTAGTTCAGACTGGCCTTGAACTCAATTTGATCCTTGTGCCCCAGCCTTTGGAGTCCTGGGGTTGCCGGTGTGCGCCACCATGCCCAGCCCCTGTAGTAGCATTTATAAACTACAAATTTACATCAAATGCACACTGTGGTCAAGCTCACTGGACACCAGAGTCTTCCTCGGGTGCCGCAGGGTGGGAGTAGCTTTGTCTCTTCCCTCTGCATATCCAGCAGCTCTCACAGAGCTCTACTGGCCCAGCCTTTGTGGAGACTGTGTTTCCTCTCTCAGCCTCCCTCCTTCCCGACCCAGCTGTTCTCTTTCCTTTGGAGCCCTTGCTCACAGAATGGAAGAGTACTGGAAAGTACTTTCACTTCATGTGAATTTCATGTTTACTGTGCTCCTGCTGTTGACCAGGCAATTGCAGTCTGAAATACAGGTGCTAGCACACAGCTGTCAATCAGTTTTCTTTATTTGATGTTTTATGTTGTGCTGTAGTTGGCATTGAGTCCAGGCCCTTGACACTGAACTACAACTCCACTCACACCCCCTTTCAAATATTTTTACTTATTTTGAGACAAGTCACCAAGTTCCCCAGGCTGGGCTTGAAACTTGCAATCCCATAGTTACTCCGTCTCCCAGAGTGCTGAGATTGCAGGCCCGGCGCCCCCTGCCTGTCTCTCAGCCTTTGGTGGGATGCTCCGGGCAGGCAGCAACTCCTGAAAGAGAGGCGTTTATTCTACAGCCAAGGAAAAGCAAGAAGCTAAAGGCAGGTGAGGCCAGATGTTTGCTGCGGTTTCCCTGCTTAGTCTTTACCCCAGCAGAAGCGTCGTCCTCTGGGTTCAGGCCGGGAGGGGTCACCGCGGGGAGAGAGTTCCCACTTGTTGCAGTGTTTGCCAACTACACCAACCCTCTTCCACAATCAGCAAATAAGAATTCAGGATTCCCAGTAAAATCTGCATTCTAGACAAACAACAAGTAGACTATCCCAGATATTTTAGCGAAATAACCCGAAAAAGGCTGGGGACATAGCGCGAAGGCTCCCCCTACTCCTACTGTGACCGTGGAGCGTCCGCCTTACGTGCAAAATGTTGCTTCTCTAAAACTGAAAATAACTGGGCGGTCGGGTGTCACCTCACAGTCCTTTTGCAGAGCAGGGTGAAAGCTTGCTTGGGACGCTTTCCTTTTCCGCTTCTTTTTAGAAACAAAAGTCTCCAAGCAAAACGTCGGTTTCCTGCTGTTAAGAAGACTGAGTTCCGGTTCTTTACCTCCTCCAGCTAAAATGCGTTTCAAAGGAAAAACCGGTTCCTCAGAGGGAGGGGTCAGCCCAGAGTCGGACCAAGCCACATGCACACCTGCGGCCCCGGTGGGGCCAGCGGACACCCTCCTGTTTCAGCCTTCCCGCCCAGTCGTCCCAGGCGCTGTCCCCACCCGGCGGTGCAGGGGGCCGGTGGAGCAGGAGGACCGAGCGATAGGGCGCGGCCTCGGTGGCTCGTGTGGACACGCCCTCGGTCCCGCCCGCTCCTCTTCGGATCTTGCGCGGGACCAGACAGGATGCTGGCGCGCGGGCGGCTGCGGCTGCCCGCGACCCCCAGAGCCCAGGTGCAGGTAACGGGCCAGGCCAGGGCGAGGGCTGGGCCACTTCGCGGGTCCACGCAGGCCCGGGTCCACGCTGGGTGAGGGCGACAGTCCCGCGCCGACGTCCCAACGCGGTGGCCTCTCCATCCTGCACGCGGAGCCCTCCCAGTGTTAAAAAGGGAAGAGAAGCTCGCGTGCGTTCGTGATGGGGGTCACGAGTGTGCGCCACGCGTGCTAGAACAGGACACGCTCGTGTGTGTGTGTTTGTGCGCGCGCGTGTGCACCACGCCGACCCAGGAAGCCCGCGGGAGCTGAGGAAATGGGATGTGACGCCTGGCAGCCTCTGAAAAGAGCCTCGCTTCTGAGCCTGGTTTTCCCCACCATCAGATTAGTTTCAGATTTCTAAGGAGAAAAATGTTTAATGTTTGTCTTTCAGCTCCACAGTGTAAAAAGAGAGCAAAAAGTGAGCTAAGATTCCCGGGCGGTGCGGTTTCACTTCCTATTTCTTTTGTAGTTCGCTAGCTTCGGTTTGTCTTTTGTGTGTCCTTGTTTTTCTCCCTCCAACTGTCTCGAGGCTTCGCGTTTGGATTAACGCAGGGAATATTTCAGTGCATTTTTAAATGTTTTGCCCAAGGATTGGAAAGCAGATAGAGAAGGCTGTTGTATTACTGGTGCCAAGAGAGGGGAAGCCAGGCGTGGTGCGCACCTGTGGCCGAGGATTTAGGAGGAGGATTTCGAGTTCCAGGAGAGGTTAGGCATTGCGTGACTTGTGAAGACCCTGGTGTGGTGGTGATCCTGAAGGGAAGGGCTGGGCTCCTTCTTGGCACTCCAGCCGTCACTTCCAGCTCACCCCAGCCTCAGGGCACAGGCCTGCACTGCTCTCTCTGCTCGGCTCTCCCAGTCCTGCTCAGCCTGGAACCGGAGGCTCTGGGCTTCCCTGACCGTGGCTGCAGCAAGACTGGCTTCTGTGCTAAGCAGGACTGGGGCTGGGGCTCAGGGCAAAGCCCTGGATTCAGTCCAGGAGAAAAGGGTGAGCGGAGACTGCTTAAAATGTAAAATGATCAATTTCCTAAAATAGTGGGGAAGAGAGGCTTTTTAATAATTGTACCTTTTTTTTTTTTTTTTTTTTGGTGGAACCGGGAATTGAACTCAGGCCGTTGTGCTTGCCAGGGAAGCGCTTATTCCACTGAGCCATCTCCCCAGCCCCCAAATTGTACAATTTTAAGAATGGCCAATGTGACATTTCAGTCCTAGGCATACACAGCCCTGGGAACCCCTTCTTCACTTCTCATTTCAGTGCAAATGATTGCTTGCTGTTAGACCTAACTGTTCTGTGCTGCTGGGAAGGAGCCCAGGCCTCAGGCAGCAGGGCAGCAAAGCAAGCCCCCTGCCCAAGGGAGCCCTGTGACTGGGCCTGGTGAGGCATTTCCATGCTCCAGCGCTGGTTGCCCCGCTGCCAGTCCTTTCCCCATGCTGCTGTCTGGTGCTGTGCAGAGTGCTGTGGCTGCTGGCCTGCCCTAGCAAGAAGCCTTATAAAAGGAGAGAGTGATGGGCTTGTCAGGGCTGGGTAATAATAGGACCCGACAGTTAGAGTCCAGTTCCAGTGAATCATGTGAAGCCCTTGAAGCTTTCTGATTTGCAAGGTACTGTAAGTCAGCTGTCCATGCTGAAGACAGCTTGCTCATCTTGAGAGGTGGAAAGGATCCTTTTTACCTGCCTGGTAACATGTATCCCCCACAAAAGCAAACCTGTTAGTTTGCCTGATTTAATTTTATTTGTGTATTTGATATAGGATCTCACTATGCATTATTCTTCTGTCTCAGGCTCCCCAGCACTGGGATTATAGGCATGCGCCACCATGCCCACTTTAGGACCAGCAGGGCATGAGGTACCTGGGATCAAACCTGAGTGCTTGCTCTTGCCAGGCAGGTGCTTAGACTGCTGAGCTATCTCCCCAGCCCCTACTTTGCCTGTTTATAGGAAGCTTTAAAATCTAAGTATGAAAAACAAGTATCTTTGTCTTTTAGGAGGTCCAGTTAGGACTACTAAACCATTTTCTGCAAATCAAATTACATTGCTGGGCATTTTTCTTTCTTTCTTTTTTTTTTTTTTTTTATTTTGGCTGAACAGGCCATTAAACTCTGGCCCTTGCGCTTGCCAGGGAGGCGCTTATTCCACTGAGCCATCTCCCTGGCCCCTGGAGGGACATTTTTCAATCTGAGGTCTTCCTGTTGTGTGGTTGTCCCACTTGGTAGAAAATGTCCTGTGGTTCAGGATTAGTACTGTTTAATATAATCTACCTTATGTATGTTTGCCTATAAACATTCAGACTCCTGAAGCCTTTGAAAGCAGCTGGGGGAAAAAAGGTGGTTGTGACCTCACTGCTCTAAAATACCAGCTTGCAGGGACTTGTCAGGAGTAGCATCTCAAGCTGTCCCCATTGTAATTGGTGTTTTCTAAAATTATGGGTGTGCTTTCTGAAAGCACTGAAAAAATTTGAAACATGTACTGCTCTCCTCCTCCTATGGTAGGTGGATAATTATCTGTTTTGTGGGTTTGGGGGAGAAAAAAATCCCAGCTTATTGACACAGATGTGTCAGTGTAGCAGAACTGTTCTGAACACACTTAGTCATGAGCTAAGAGAGCCTGGGCATGGCGCATGGCGCGTCACCTCGGACTACATCTCCCACCAGCAGTCGCTGAGCGGGGTGATCCGTGGCTGCTGCTGCTGCTGCTTCTGTGGGCCAGGATGCTGCTTCGAATGATAAAGGTTCCTGGTGAATGATGTCTACACAGAAAATGGTCTTGCCTGGTTGTGCCTTTCTCAGTTTGGGGTTTGTGCTACCTAGACCAAGAAAGCCCAGATGATACGATTTTGTTCTCCTAACACAGCACTCCCATAAGCTGTGTTTAAAATGCAGAAGCCAGGCATATTCTGCAGAGAGGCTTAACAATCAAGCGTGCTTTTTTTAACTCACAGAGACAAAGCATATGGCTGTCTTAATTCACAAGATGTTAACTTAGTGTTGTTGAGCAGATCTTGCTTGATACTTTCCTGCTCCTCTGGCCCCGGCATTTGCATTTGGTGCATCTGTAATTCTGGGTTCAGTGCTCTTCCAGAAAGAGAGCAGTTGGTTGCGTTAGGATCGTAACCTGCACTAGACAAAAGACACTGGTGTTTAGTCTCCAAGTAATTCTAGACCAGTTTGTCTGCTAAATATTAGGCATTGCCACATTCCCACCCCTGAGCAATTAGTGCCTTTTAAAAACAATTTTATTTTTTATTCACTATTATTAAATAGTATTTGTGCTGTTTTATAGCAAACTCTAAGCCAGGAGAGGGTTTGGTAGCTCAGCAGATATGTATTTGTTGCATGAGGAACCTGTGAAACTCAGGCAGAGATGCGAGGCTTAGTGTTGGTTGATCTGACATCTAGTATAGAACTTGCTCAGGTCACGGGATGCTAACGAGCCCTGGAATTAGCTGGTGTTCAACAGGCACTTGGGGCAGCTGAGCGTCACTGCTGTGCCACCACTTAGCTCTGTGAACATAGCAGTCGTTCCGTTTATTTGGGGCTGTTCTTTTCAATGTCCCCTTTAAAAAAAAAAAAAAAAGAAAGAAAGAAAGAAAAGAAAAGAAAACCTTCTTCTGATTGGTTTTAAAAGGTCTTTCTGTCTTGAAAATATCATTTTGTTGTTTTACCAGAGGGTGTAAATACACCTTTGAACAATTGCCATTGTCAAAATTGTTGTTGCCATAGCGATTGAAACTTTTCTTACCTAGACAGTTTATCGATTGGCACTTTTACATAGCAGTTGTAATAGCTATTTTCCCTTTCAAATGAAAGTGAAATTTAGTTGATAAGGTTAGCATGTTTCCATGGAATAGATTCTCTAAGACATTCAATCATCTGTGTTTTGGTCTATGAGATGTTGCTTGCTCAAGAGTATTTAGAATTAAGATCTTAAACTGTTAATAGGTATTTTAGGTGCACCTGCATGCATAGACCAGCACATAATGGGTGCAATCGCTAAAAAGATCAATCGTATTCTAGAACAATGCTTTTTTTGTCCCATTCAATTTACAGGATATAATTTGCATGGTTTTTAAGCAAACATCAGCTCCCTGAGCTGTGCATTTAAATTTATGACACGGGATCCCCTGCCCAGGGGCTCCGATTCTCTCAGTGCCAGAGCAACTCTGGGAAGCACTGCGCTCACCAAAGGTGCCCCAGGAGACCGAAGGAAGGAGGGTTCAGGATACAGTGAAATGGAGCTCAGTGCTGGATTCCCACTCACCTCTACAGGGTGTGGGAGACCTAGGTGGCATTCAGGGTGTGGGAGACCTAGTTGGCATCCATATGTGTCTGGCATTTGTGGTTTTAGTTTCAGGACCTCTTTTTTTTCTCTCTACTCATAAGGTTATCCATTTTTCTGTGATTACCTTTCAATGGGAAAAAGTGATATGTAAAAAAGTTTTGAGAAATTCAGTACTTCAACACTTAAGTATTTAAGCAAATAGCATGTATTCTCAGCAGTAAATTGTGCAAGTGTCACAGACTGGTCCCAAGTTAGAAAGTCCTGTTCAGTTGTCAAGACCTGTGAGTCCCTTTACTCCAAGAGTTTCCAATTTCATCAGCTCCTCATTGGTGCTGATTTTACAAAATTTTACCCAAAAGTAAGAGGAAAGCATTGCAGCCTAACATTAGTGGTTTTTTTTTTTTTCTTTTGCAGTTCCGAGGGAATTAGATTTCTATGATTCACAATAATGATGAGAAATGATGGATAAAATCTGTAGTATAAACAGTATCCATTGAAGAGAACTTCTTTGAATAGCTGTCAGGGTAAGAAGCAGGCCATCATGGCAGAGAGCAGGGTATGGGGCTAGAGCAGGAATCTCCATAGCCTACAAGCAGAAACAAAAGGAGCAGAAGACAGTGACCCTAATTGGGCCTGGGAAGACGGCTTAGTGGAATAAGCGCTTCCCTGGCAAGTGCAAGGGCCTGAGTTCAATCCCTAGTTCTAAACAAGAAATCAACAGGCTCACACATTACAGGGCTTTGTACAGCAGACTTCAGGTGGGAAACCTCATGGAGCCTTGCAAATATGAATTCTCCCTGAAGTTCTTGTAGTGTTACGGTGCTATCTTGGTTCACAGACTTAATTCATTCCTCAATTCTGGAAAAGATGGGCCCATTCGTGTTGGTCTGCAATCATGTTTGTCACTAACGTAAAGTCATCAAACAGAACCAGAGTTTTGCCAAATGCTTCTATTTGTACCAAAATTGTTTTTCATAAAAGCATTTGTGAACTGAGGAATTGCTGTATGAGGCTGAGTACATTGTTTAGTTTGATTATTTTTTCCTTTTCATTCTTCTTTTTTTCTTTTCTTTTTGAGATAGAGTCTTGCTATCTTTTTGAGATAGTAGTTCATGCTGGTCCTGAACTCACTGTGTAGCCCAGGCTGACCTCAAACTCATGGTGATCCTCCTGGCTCAGCCTCCTGAGTGCTGGGATTACAGGCATGTGCCACCATGCTGGGCATTCTCTCTGTTTTGAATGGCTGCAGACCCAGGTGATATCTTACTGTACTCAACTGTATGTATAACTTCATAATTAATGCATTGGTCAGATTTCATTTTGGGGGCCTAAAGATGAGTTTGCTTGTTTTTTTTGTGTGAGACTTTATATTTCTTTTTTTTTTCAAAGTTTTATTGATAAACAGATAGCAATGAGACTGTTTCAAATCAAATCGGAAGTACAGTTTCAACAAATAATACACTGCATATATTCATCTTAGTGGTTAATTGCTGTACAAGATGCGGACTTGTGATCCTATTTACAAACACCATTAGAACAAATCATTCTATTCATTAAGAGAATGCAACTATATATCTATCCCAACCTCTTTGAATACACAGATACAGAATGGACATTCATTGGTGTACCCCATTTTTTCTAAGTTCCGTTATTGAATATTATAGGTGTGTAAACTCAGCAAAATATTCTAAAGGAGTCCAGTAGCCCATAATAGCATTGGGTCTTCTGTTTAACTGGCAATGTCAGAAATTATTGACATGAGTCCCCCACAGCTCAACTTAACAGCATGGTTTTATTTCTTATATTTCATCTTCATACTTTTCTACTGGATGGTTAAGACCAAGGTAAAGCAGGACCTGTGCAACAAGAGTTGTAGCTTTTTGGTCTGAGAAGGTCAGTGAAATCCCCTCAGGATTTATCCTGAGATCCTGTACCTCAGATTGTAGAACCTTTGTCAGTGCAGCCATGTGGATGAGTCACAGCCATTGCTTGGCCAATGTGCTCTCTGTGAAAGCCTGAGAGAGTGTCTTCTCCCCATGTGACTCTCCTTAGGCCCACTCTACATCATCGATCACTTTCCTCTTTGGCCCCATAATCTTCTTGATCAGAAAATTTGGGACACTACCGAGGTACATGACGTTACAGTACAAGTTCTCATATGTCCTGAGTCTTAATTGACCTTAGAGACTTTATATTTCTTAAATGTGGGAAAAGAAGTATTCTCTGCAGAATGTGCATAGGCTAAAGAAAGGTAGGAAGAGGCCACTGTGCAGTTGAGCACTGAGAGAGCTCACAGTGGCAGTGAGGCTGATGGGGCTGCCTTTTGTATCCTCATGCGGCCATCAGATCTAGGCCATCCTACCAAAAACCTGCTTGATTTCATGCCAGAAGAACCGAAGCTATTATCTGACTGGTCCCAGGGGCAGGGATTGGGCACACATGTTCTAAATCTCTGACAGACAGGCCGCGCCTCCATGCCCAGTCAGCTAGCCGTGCCTAATCTCCTGCCTCGTTTTCCCCTGGGAGACATAAGTCTTCATGGTTCCTAGTGGGTGGCTGTGTGGCAGTGTCTGTCTTCATATAGCTCCCTCTGACTGCAAGGAGCTGCTGGCCCTACCTGGTGGGTAGCTTCAGACACCTCGAGATGTTGTAGCTCATGGGATGAACTTAGAAAGACCTATATTTGCAGTAGTACTGGAGTCTTGCTTTATGAAGAGGGGTCTAAGGTCTTCTGGAGGTTTGCAGGAGTAGCCTTATTCCTTTGGATGGTCCTGTCCCTCGGATGGTTCAAGTGGAGTTGGCTTTATCCTTGGTAGAAAAAAAAAAATCTAACTGAAAAACAATAGCATACTGTAGTCTGCTGTTCTGTACCTAGTTCCCAGTTTCCTAGTTCCTGGACTCACACAGTACTGTGCGGGGCCACACATGACTCCTTCAGTGGCAACCTGGAGGATGTAGGCTGGTGGTGAAGAGAGATCTGGAGGTGGAGGGGTGATCGTAGGGTGTTTTCCTCCTTGTGCATCATGGGGCCTCCCGGCTGGCTCACCTAGATTGTGTTACTCGGGTGGAGAGGGCTTTACTCTTCTCAGGGATGCTTTCCAGGTTCCTGGTGTGCTAAACAAAGAATTGCTCAAAACAAGTGCAAAAGGTGGTGAGATTTTACATTTATTAAAGGTATTAAATGTAGGAAAAGAAGTATATTCTTTAGAGGGAGAGTATGCCACCAAGAGAGCTCACAATGCCCAAATTAGCTCATTCTTAACTTTTGGGTGTAGCGGTATATAACACCCCAAACCTGGCTGGAGGAAGAAGAGGGTACTACTCTTTCGGACAAATCTTTGTTGTTTCTCTGTGTATATGTTCATGTGGGGTTCTGCCCTTTGTTAAATATACCAACGTCCCTAATAGTCTGAATGGGATATTTAAAGAAAGCACTTTATTCACTTATTGGCTTGTTGAGATGGGGTCTCCCTATGTAGCTTGGGGTTGGCTTAGGGCTCACTGTGTAGTCCAGGCTGGCCTTGAACTTGTAACAGTCCTCCTGCCTCAGCCTCCCAAATGGGAGGCCAAAGAGGAAAAAGGTATCACACACCTGTAGTTCCAGCACTCTGGAAAGCTGAAGCAGGAGGCTAATGAGCTTAAATCCAATCTTGGCAACATAGTAAGACCCTGTTTCAAAATATAAAAAATGGGCTGGGAGGCGTGGTTCAGTGTCGAGACCCTGGGTTCAATCACTAGAACCACCACCACTACCCCCACAACAACAAAGCGTTCTTTCTAGATATTGACAGTGTCTCACCTGTCTTGGTCACCCTCCTCAATTCTAGCCCTTCGAGACTAAGTTCCAGAAGCCACCACCTCCACCCCGGCTGTCCTGATGAGGTCTCCGCAGCCCTCTGCACCCACCGCTACTCCTTTCTAGCCTCACAGCCCTAAGCACACCCGTACCTTTCAGCCACACATGACAGCTAGTAGAGTTCCTCTGTTTTTTTGCTCCTTGATTCTAAGAACTACTATAGTCCGAAATAATTTTTATACATCTTTAATCACTTCTGCTACGGCATAGAAAACACATAATGAATGTTTGTTGGTTAGAGAAATGAAGGAACAGGCAATGAAAAATGAAATATCCTGGGTGTGTTGGTTTACATCTACAATCTGTTACTTGGGAGGCTGAGGCAGGAGACTTACAAGTCCAAGTCCAGCTTGGGTAATTTAAGAAGACCCTGTCTGAAATCAGAATTTAACCAGGGCAGAGGATATAGCTCAATGGTAGAGCACTTGCCTGGCATGGTGGAGGTGCTGGGTTCAGTCTGCAGGATCAGAGGGAGAAAGAAAGAGAGAGAGGAGGAAGGAGGGAGAAGGGGAGAGGAGGGTAGGGGAGGATCAGAGAAGCAGAGGAGAAAGAGAAATAATGCTCTACGCAGTTCCTTAGTGGTATGTTCCTCAGGTCTTCCCTTCTCAATTTCCTGTCCGCCAATCCCCGGGGAGACGCATTCTTGTGCACTTTTGGAAATATGAGACCTGAATGAGTGATGCTTTTTAAAAAGTTAACTAGATCTTTCTTTTCTGTACATCATATTTTCTACTATCAGCAAACAGTAGTGTTAAATTCTATTTTGCCAGGCAGTTTAGTCTCCAAGTAATTCTACACCAGTTCTTGACCTTTTCTTGACCAGTTCTTTTTTTTTTTTTAAACATTTATTTATTTATTTATTTATTTATTTATTTATTGTGTGTGTGTGTGTGTGTGGCCAGCTCAGCCCACCAGGGGGTGGGACTGGCTGGCATGTGGTGCTGGGGGATCGAACCGTGTGGTCCCTGTGCTTTGCTAAGCTTGTTCTAAGTAGGTGCTTTAGACCACTGAGCCATCTCACCAGCCCCTCTTGACCAGTTCTTGACCAATTCTAGACCTTGCTTGACTTACGTTGGGTGTGCATTCATATCAGGATTTTTAAAGAACATAACCAACATAATTTAACAAAATACATGTAAATTCTGCAAAGACAACCTGGTATATAAGTGTTGTCCTGGCTACTCAGTTTGCAGCCCGGTTTCACCACGTAGCTCAGGTTGGCCCTGAACTCACTCCAGAGCCCAGGCTGGCCTCGAACCTGCAGAGGGTTTTGCCGTGCCCAGCCCCGAGGCTATCCTTTCAGTGTGCGTGGCCTTAGCCATTGTTGACAGGGTGTACCCACGCCTGTTCTCCACAGCTATGGAGCTCTCCTTATTGGGAGGGATCCTCAGAGTGTTGGATTGTGTTCATTTTAGATCATGAAATGCTACTTTGTGATTGCCAGGAAATAGTAGTGTTAATACTAATTGTTAAATAACTTAGGCTATTCATTTGGTTTTTTGTTTGTTTGTTTGTATTTAGGACAGCATGCACAGGGTATACAGGATCTCACTACTAGATTGGACTCGTAGTGATCCTCCTGTTTACAGCCTCCCAAGAGCTGGGATTACAGGCGCGTGTCACCAAGCTCAGTCTCAATTGCTCTCTCAGTGCGCCCCGGGGGCGGGGCCAGCGCGGCAGGCCAGGCGGGGCATCAAACTCCTGGCCTATGTGTCTGCCTAAACAGGCGCTTTAATCCGTTGAGCTATTTGTAGGCCATTAATTTTTTAAAAATTGTAAAAGGCTGTTCGTAAAACACAACTCCTTTGTTCGCAAAATACATATTGACCTTTTGGAATGGAGTAACCCTAAGAAGAGGAATGTAGTTTTGGTGTGTGGGAGCCTTCTAGGACCAGCCCCACTGTAGTTCCGGATGCAGGAGCCTCGGGCCCGAGCTGGGCCCCCGGTGCCATGCGGGGCTGCCTCGCAGTGCGGGACGGCTGGGCTGCTGCCCACGCAGCCTAGAACTGGCGTCTTTGCCTGCACATGGGAAGTTCACTTCTAAAGTCCCGTGGGACAACCAGGGCCCCTGCACTGTCCTCATCTTTCTAGACACAGGGGCATGGGGATAAGTAGGTGACAGCAGTGGAGGTCCCAGCACCTCCCAGGCCCTTGGCCACTGTGCTGCTACCACCCCGACCCGCTCCAAAATGCCTGGTTTTGCCTCAGTTCTTAAAAATGCCTTAGCTGGATTGTGTTCCTCCTACCTTGGTGAGGATGGTTAACTGTAAGTTGTGGTACAGTTTCTTATGCTTCTGATCTTTTGTAGTTAAGTCCAAATCTGTCTTTTTAAATTAATTAATTAATCAATTAATTTTTTAGTGTTTTGAGATACACTGTCATTATTGAGCTCACTGTGTAGCCCAGACTGACCTCAGACTCTTGGCATTCCTCCTGCCTCAGCCTCCCAAAGGCTGGGATTACAGACAAGCGCCATCATGCCCAGTCCATAGTTCTCTTGCCCTAGAATGGATTTTGCCTTTTTTTTTTTTTTTTTTTTTTCACTGAGACTTGAACCTAGGGTGTTTGTATTAGGTTTATGCTCAAGCTTTTTAATTTTTTATTTTGAGGCAGAGTCTCACTATGTCTCTAAATTGCTCAGGTGTGGCTCAAATTTATCATCTTTCTGCCTCAATCTCCTAGGGTTCTGAGATTATAGGTATGCCCCGGGGTGCCCTGCTGGGTTTGGTCTTTTCCTCAAGCTGTGAGAGCTCAGTGAAGGAGTTTGGTGGTTTACGTCAAGGTTGTAGGCTTGCATACAAGACCCTAAAAATTTTCATGGAAGACAAGAAGGTACCTAAAAAGATCTGTTTTCTTTCTTCAGTTGGTTTGTGATTATCAAAGGAAAAGCAGGTTTGTTTGTTTTTGCAGTACCGGGGATTGAACTCAGGACCCTGTGCTTGCCAGGCAAGCGCTTATTCTACTGAGCCATCTCCCCAGGCTGGATTTGTGATTATCAGATGCATATTAGAACTAATAAACCCTCTTTGCCGCATCTCCAGCAAGAATGAAGACCATTCTTAGCAATCAGACAGTCGACATTCCAGAAAATGTCAACATCACTCTGAAAGGACGCACAGTTATTGTGAAGGGCCCCAGAGGAACCCTCCGGAGGGACTTCAACCACATCAATGTGGAACTCAGTCTCCTTGGGAAGAAA